>NC_056741.1:988030288-988162788 GCF_019279795.1 Protopterus annectens | reverse complement strand
GGTGGGGGGCTGTGTATCCCTTCCCTTTGCTGATCCTGCTGCAGCTGCTTCTGCAGGATCATACTGTGTAGCATGGCACAAACTGTGAACATATGTGCACATGTGGCTGGAGAGTACTGCAGGGCTCCAACAGATATACGAAAACCACCAAGAAGAGAAACAGGAGCTGGATGCAATCAGGTTTATTCTGGTACCTCGGCTTACACAGCCTTCAAAGGAATAACCTTTCAATAATTAATGCATCTTTTTATACAAAAACTTCATCCTTAATTAATTGAATAATGAGACAATTACATAAGTCAGAAGGCTTCAGAATAAAAGGGACCATACACTAAAAATACTGATACATAGTCAGGAATAATACTTATACAAAAACATTGATACATAATCAAAATTATTTTATGTGTATACAAATACCTAAAGTGAAATCTCAAATAGTCAAGTTTATTTCCAGATTTAAACCTTTTGGTTTTAATGTACCAAAATTTAAAATGAACATACTTTCCAACTTTAACAGTTTCTGTAAAAATTCCCAGTATTTTAAGTATCAGGCCTAGCCAAAGCGCAAAAAAACAAAGAATCCAACACACCATTATGTGAACTATTGAAATGCTCATAAACTGGGCTTTCCATCCTGCCATTTCTAATGTCACCCATGTGTTCCATGATTCTTATCTTTAGCTGACATTTAGTTTGCCCTATATAATATTTAGGTGGAATACACCCACAACCAACAATGTAAACCACCCCACAAGATTTACAATCAAATGTATCCAAAGCTTGATATTTTATGCCATTTATACAACTACCTGTTAAATTCTTAACTTTAGAACAAATTCTACATTTTCCACACTTGAACATACCTTTTAAGGTTGAGCTCCCATTAAGTATGTTAAGTATGTTAATCCTGGCTTTTGGTTTGAACTTTAATATTTCTTTTAAGTTTGCATACCTTCCATATGAAAAACATACTCTGTTTGGAAATAAATGACCTATTTCGTCATTTTGACAAACAATCGGCCAAAGAAAATCCACTGTACTTTTCAAAATAGGTGAAAATAGTGAGTATCTATTAACTAAAAATATTCTATTCTCATCATTCAAAGGGAGCTTATTCACCTTATTGTTATCATAAGTTTTGTCCTTATTTCTTATAAATGAATCAGGGTTAAGCAACCTATCACTGCTATTCTTAATAGAAAATTCAGAATAGCCTCTATCCAGAAGCCTTTTTCTAACCAACCTGAATTCAAAATCCAACAAATTGATCTCTGATGTATGTTCAAAAGTGCGTTTGAATTCACCATAAGGAAGTGCTTCAATCAAATGTTTTGGGTGAGCACTAGTGGCGTGTAAAAAATTATTAGTTGCAGTAACTTTTCTATATGGTCTATACTGCACTTTTTTATTAGAATCCACATATAACAAAATATCCAAAAATTGAATAGTGCTTTTATTCACTACATATGTAAATTCAAGACCAAATCTATTACTATGTAAACTGGCAATAAATCCATCAAATTCCATAATATTACCAGTACATACAAAGATCAAATCATCAATATATCTATAATAAAGTACAACATTTTTTTGAAAAAATTCCAACCTATAAAGAAAACTAGTTTCAAAAAATGACATAAATAATATCGCATAAGTAGGGGCAAAATTAGCACCCATTGCAGTGCCTTCTTTTTGTAAAAATATTTTACCTTCACAACAAAAGTAATTATGAGTCAATGCAAATTCCAACAGTGAAATAATAAATGAAGTGCGTGGGCCCTCCCCCAAAATATTATAGATAGCCTCTAAGCCAAATTTGGTCCTAATGCTGGTATATAAGGCCTTTACGTCGACAGTGGCCCAATAATAAGTGTTGTCCCATTGCATATTCTTAACCTTATCACAAAAATCATTAGTGTTCCTAATATTGTGAAGAAACATTATCTAATTATTTTTTAAGAAGGCTGTCCAAAAGTATGCCAACATGTTCAAGAAAACCACCACAACAGGACACAACAGGGCGACCAGGAGGATCACAAAGATTTTTGTGTATCTTAGGTAGAGCATAAAAACCAGGATCTTTCAGACTAACAATATGAAGTCTTTTTACATCTTTATTAGTTAGAAAACCTAGTCTTTCACCCCTCTCCAGCAGTTCTAAAAGGGCTCTGTTAAATTCTAAAACAGGGTTTCTCGATAACTCAACATAAACTCGTTCATTCGATAATAGGTCAAACACCATTTTTAAATAATGTAACCTATCCATAATCACCCAGTTCCCTCCTTTGTCTGCCTGACAAAAAGCATACTTGTCACAAACAGCCTGCATAGCTTTTAAAGCTCTCCACTCATTTTTGGTAAGATTAAATTCAAAATATTTTTTCAGAAACATTGCATATTCTGTTTCAATTTTACCAAGTAATACACTCTCGAAAGCTTTCAAAGTAACAGAATTTTTAGGTGGACAAAAGGAACTATGGGTAGATAAAATAGGAACCTCAAGTTTACCATACCCTGTTACAAAATGCCCAGAATCAATTATACAAAAATCTAACTCAGACCCATCCATGCCCCCATCCACTAATACAGAACTTTCAGAATCATAATCATATACAGAAAGGTTAAGCAAAGAATCAGAAGAACATGAAAAAACATCAGAAACAATACAATTATCAGAAGTAGTTTCAACATTATTCAAACTACTAGATGTATTAATGGTATGACACTTCTTATTTTCAAAAAATGCTTTTAAGTACAATTTCCTACAAAAACGCTTAACATCAGTTAATAAATCTGAAAGAGCTGGTATTTTAGTAGGGACAAACTTACTTCCCTTAAACAACACCTGCTCCATATCAGTAGTGACCAAAAAGTCACTCAAATTAACAATATGCTTTTGTGTAGCGTTATAGGAAACATTTGAAAAATCAAACTGTCCCAACCTGAAAGTCTGTCTGAACACAATTGAAACACATCCCCTCTCAGTATCTTCTGTTACGACTCTTGTTTCTTGATTTTCGTTTACTCCCCTGACGAAAATTCCAATTCACTTGTTCTTCCGCCTCTAACTGACCGCTGGCATCTTCAATATTATCCACTCTTTCAAACGACATGCTTTTCCTACTTGTACCTATGTCAGAAGATGAAACAGACGAATCTCTTGCAGATCTGGAAGCTCCTTCCACTCTTCCGGTTTGGGACATACCATTTTTACGTTTGCGTTGCCACAAATAAACAGTATCCTTTCTAAAGTCATTAATGTCCCTGTTCAATTTGTTTTTCTTTCTTGAAACTACTTCTGTTTCAAATTTAGCAGTTTCTGTGTTTATACTCTTCATGGCAGCACAAAATGCTTCATTGGGAAACTCTCTAAACAGACTCTCCTCCACCACCGCGATCTGTAGTTGGATTGCCCCCAAGTTCTTTCGGTTTCGTCGGATAAGAATTTTCAGCCAACTTAAAGTACACTGCAGTGAGGCAGCCTTCCACTCTTCAAAAAATTCATTCTCCTCCTCTGTAAACCTAAAGACAGGTAGCTTGTCCACCCGAAGTCCTCTCGGTGTGATGGACAGGCTTACATACTTTTCTAACAGTCGAGTATCATAAAACAAAGAGGTTTCTTTAAACCTTAACTTTTTTAGTTCATCAAACCTCTTATCACGATCTCCACTCACAGGAACAGTCCATGGATCAAACAAAGCCAATTTGTCATCCCTTTCCTTACACAAATTGGCAAAACGAAAAACATCTTCATTGCAGGCTGGATTTGCCATAATTAGAAAACACAAATCCTGAACTCCTCACATAATAGTAAAAAAACAAAATCTTGTAAATACGAAAACCACCAAGAAGAGAAACAGGAGCTGGATGCAAAACAAAGAATCCAACACACCATTATGTGAACTATTGAAAAGCTCAGAAACTGTGAAATAGTTCACATAATGGTGTGTTGGATTCTTTGTTTTTTTGCGCTTTGCCTAGGCCTGATACTTATAATACTGGGAATTTTTTACAGAAACTGTTAAAGTTGGAAAGTATGTTCATTTTAAATTTTGGTACATTAAAACCAAAAGGTTTAAATCTGGAAATAAACTCGACTATTTGAGATTTCACTTTAGGTATTTGTATAAACATAAAATGATTTTGATTATGTATCAATGTTTTTGTATAAGTATTATTCCTGACTATGTATCAGTATTTTTAGTGTATGGTCCCTTTTATTCTGAAGCCTTGTGACTTATGTAATTGTCTCATTATTCAATTAATTAAGGATGAAGTTTTTGTATAAAAAGATGCATTAATTGTTGAAAAGTTATTCCTTTGAAGGCTGTGTAAGCCGAGGTACCAGAATAAACCTGATTGCATCCAGCTCCTGTTTCTCTTCTTGGTGGTTTTCGTATTTACAAGATTTTGGTCTCCAACAGATATATCAAGGCACCGGACCCGTGTCTACAGTAACCCAAACACATGCTCTATGATGCTCCTAGTTTGTGCATATGCCTCATTATGGCATTCATCTGTGAGTGTGTGTGTGCATTTCTGATAGATGTCATCATCCATGGCTCCAGTGCGTAGCCAGCATCCCCCACTAAATGCCCATGTGGGATGTCCCCCCTAGCAAACATCTGGTACAGCACACACATTCATGGTGATGCCCTGGGCATTGCACATGACTTTGCAGTTGATGGAGTGGTACCTGTTGAGGTTGACATAGATTCTACTCTCCTCACCAGATAGTGCCTTGATGTGTACATGGGTGCAATCCTTGGCACCCAGTACCTCAGGGTAGTGTGCTACATAGCACAAGTGTTGCATATTGCTGGCCCTTGCCTCAGGGGTGAGGGGAAAAGAAAGATTGGTAGCATGGCATCCAGGAAGTGGTGGAGTACCCTGGATGCTGATGCCTGCAAGACCCCAATCATGCCCCCAGTTGGTCTTTGGAAGATACCTACAGCTATTATCCTAAGGGCTACACATACCTTTGTTTCCACTGGGATGGGTTTCCTTCTGTTGGCTCTGGGTCTCAGTTGAGGGCAGCAGAGCTCAGCGACTTCTTGTAGTATGTCTCTGTCCACCCTGTAGTGCTCTAAAATCTCCAGCTTATGTAGCTCCTGGAAGGTTACCCTGGGCCTGAGCACTCATCTCCTTCTCTGCCTAGTCCTATTGTCAGAAGCAGCATTGCCTTCCATATATAGCACATACAGATGTAGCAGACCTGCAGCAGCCCATAACATTCTTTCAGTTAAAATTCCCAAGTCTGTACTCCAATGGTGCAGAGTATGGGAGAAAATCAGATTGTAGGGTGTATGCATACTTTATAGTGCTCTACTGTAGGTGCTGTCTGCGTAATTAGCTACCTATGATGCATTGCACCTGCCAAGTACACCATTAACTGCATTTGATGTCCCTAGTTTAAATTAAACAAGGATCAACAATAATTAATACATCAGTGATCTTTTAGATACTCTCAGCACAGTGGTGTGCCACACAAACATGTGGGAGCACACACCTCATAGGCAAACCCCCCACAGCATTTATTCAACATTCTTTCTGATGCCAAAATAAGAAGGAACCTGAAGACCTGTCCTCGACCTTTCTATTCTAAATGTTTATACCAGAATCCCAAAGTTCAAAATGTCTCTGTTACTTTGCATTTCACCTCTCAATTTTCTTGTAACTGCAGATGTAAAAGATGCATTTGAGTTCTTTGAGACTTCAGACACATCTTGTGCTTTTCTGCCTGGTTTTCATTTTCATTTTTCTGCTTTGCCCTTTACTTTTTAAACAGCTCCAAGAGTATTTACAAAGTATATTGCTCCTTTAATAGCCCATTGCACATTGTAGGGCTTTCACATTTTCTCATATTTAGATTATTGCCTTATTTTCATAGATTGCTAATTGTTGTTCAGCTCCTGCTTGAATAGAAATCCTTTTTCTTAGTCTGGGTTTTCATTTGAACATAGAGAAATCATCTGTCATTCCCTCATACATGATATTGCTTCTGGGATATCTACTGGGCATATCTCTAATGATGGCATTTCCTCCTGAAGACAAAGTAAAATGTTACAAGCAGAAGTTGCTGCTATTTTCCATCCAGATGTTGGCATCTTTCCAGGGAATATCTCAGAATTCTAAGTTTCATGGCCTCTACTATTTTAATGATTCCTTTAACTGGACTTCACATGAGGATACTTAAACAGTTCATCAAATCAGTTTAGACTCAACACCAGTACACCCTTTCATTTCAGATTCCATTGTTAGGGTTTGTGAAAGTACAGCTATGTAAGTTGAACGTACCATAGCAGTAGATGTTCAAATGATCACTGCTGCAGTCTTTGCTATATTGGTTATATTCTTCCAAGGATATAACTGCTAGCTAGCTTCCAAACCTCCAGGTCACCTTCCACAGGCCTAAACTGTAAAACAACACGAGCTGAGCTGAATAAACAAGTTTGAGAGCAAAGCCCTTCAGAGCTTCCTGCAAGCAGATAGAGGGAGGCTGAACACTAAAAGGACAATGCTTGAAACAACAAAATAATAAATGTTAGCCAAGGTTTCAGATTTTATTTTTACTTCAAAGGATACTGTTTTGTGGTCTGACCTTACAAGAGTGAACATGGCACTAGAGGGTCCCATATTAGTGAGGACCAGATCCGGTATTTTTGTTCCCCTGGTTGTAGTATTCACAATCTCATCCAGGGAATAGTATTTACAAAATCCAGGAATCTTTATGCCTGTACATTTGTTGTTATATGTATTTCCCTGTTAATTCTGGTATGATTAAAGTTAGCCACGTAAATGGCATCTGATTGGATGGTGACCATCTCCAGTAAGCTTAAATATGTGTTATGGGTTTCCTGGGTCATAGAGGGTGACCTATAGTTTACAAGGAAATTATATGGAATTTTACCTATGGTGATTTTAACATGGAGAAGCGCAAATATATCATCTTCTTTCACCATCATTGAGGTATATTTATTTTTTAGGTAAATCGAGACACCTCCACTTTTAGTCCCTGTCTGTGTCGTAGTTGGTCTAAATGTGTGGAAGGCATTATAGTCCTGCACTTTCAGGGTACTGTTTGTGGCTTTAAACATGGTTTAACTGTAACTACATATCAGTAACTGCACAGATGTCTGCATTTTCCATGGTGAGGGTTGAGTTTCTTTTTAGACTTCTAGCATTGTGCAGTAACACTTTTAGATTTCATGGTTTTCATTTGCTGTCAGAAGTTCTTTCAGTTTGGAACTGCTTAAGAAAGCGTTATGGGGAGGACAATGTTTTAGGTACCATTCAAAAGTCTAGAGGGGAGAGGTGCAGACCATTCCTGGATAAGCAGTGTGGTCTATTGACCACCTGATTTTATACTGACAAATATTGCACCTCCTTAGAATGACACCAGAAACTAAGCTAATTATTAAAGTCAGTCATCTTCTGTTCACATTGTGGCATCATCCTGGGAGAAAGGAAAATGATGCTCATTGGTAGGTGCATAACAGCCTGGGACACATGTTCTGAGAGCTCCATGATGTCTCTCTTCATATAGTCTAAGGACGTACATCTCAGTTTATTTAAACCCAAATGGACTATGACTGAGTCATACTGGCACTTGTGGTCCAATGACCTGTGTGTGTAATGTGGTGAATCCTTGCACCTGATAAGCAAATTACCTTGACTTTCCCCTTACTCTGCCTGGTGAGGGGACATCAGTGAGTCTCAAAATGGAGTGTTCAATGACCAGAACGTTGTATTGTGTGGTGACTTGTCTTCTGGGCTTAGAAGTAGAGACTCATTGAGATGTGGCTGCATGTGTTGATGTGGGTGCTGTTTTGAAAGAGTACATTCTGGGCTGATGAAGCCAGTTGTAGTGTGTACTTCATCTAAGGTTTAGGATGGTTACATTTAAGTGTCTCAGCATATGTGGGTCTATATGACTACTTTGTACTGTGCATAAGTGCAGCATATGTACAGAAACTGTAATGTTCGCATGCAGTAAACCATAATTTTATTACTTTTGTCCGGCATACAATAAGACATCAGTCTGAAAGTTAGCTTTACAGACTTCATATGGATTCTGGGGTAACTGTTTACAATATGTGCTGCTTATCAACAATAATTTTCCACTGTTTTTCATCTGATATATTTGATACCAGAATCTTGCTTTCTCTTTCCTTTTTTTTTTTTTTTTTTTGCTCTATACCCTTTTGACTCTTTTGTCCTGAATGGCATTGTCTCTGACTTACGTTCTTTCTACTCTTTTTGTTATCTGTGAATCATCAAATTGCAATGTTACTTCACAAAGCTGAACTTCAGTGGAGTCCTGTTACATATCTTGTCATCGCACTGCCACATAAGAATCATACATTTATAAACTCCACCAAAAACTCTGTATAGCAATCCAAAAAGAAAAAACTAATAATCCAGATAAGGAAAGCCGTCAAGCCGACAAAAGCACCCCAAAAGCAATTCTTTTGTGTGAGTGACGAACAGTAACACAATTAGACCGTATATAAACACTTTTATTATACAAAATACACACGCGTTTTCGTCCCTCCACTTAGGACTTCATCATATAAAAACAAAACCAAGCTTTTTCCACTTATATATTAAATTAAAAATCAATCAACCTATGGTAACAGTCTCAATTTATTCAAAATGAACCAATCCCTTTTCACTCATCATCTCATAAATATTCATAAGTTGTGTTTATTAACGACTAACTATTTCCATTGGACCTTTATTAAAACTAAAAGCTAACAAAGTATGAAGAGGTTTTATGCAGGGTTGTATTTATTATTAGAGAGAGACACAATTGGTTTTATTTTTTATACATTTTTTTCACACATTATATATTATATTCCACAATAGTGTACAATATTTAACATTTTTTAACATTTTTATAACATTTTTATGACATTTTATAGATTAGATTTTAAAAGTGCATATATTTAATTTTTTTTTTTTGTATATATTTATTTATATATATTTAAAGTATACTTAAAACACAATATATATACTTGACTTATTATAAGGTATTGCAGGATTTGGACACTAGTGGGAGTTTAACACTAGTAAACACTCACACAATGTCTGTCAGTAATACAAGAATTAATAATGAAGTTTCAAATAAGTATTCAAGTTCTAAAGATGTTATGGACACAGAAAAACGATAGTATAAGGTGTTATAAATTAATTTTCCAAAAGGTTATAAAAAGATTTTAGTCATTAATAAACACAACTTATGAATATTTATGAGATGATGAGTATTTTGTATAATAAAAGCGTTTATATACGGTCTAATTGTGTTACTGTTCGTCATTCACACAAAAGAATTGCTTTTGGGGTGCTTTTGTCGGCTTGACGGCTTTCCTTATCTGGATTATTAATCATACATTTATGTTAAACCTTTCATAGGCAAAATGACCCTGCCCATATGCTAAGGCTATATGCTTCACTTTAACAGCAAATATGGCTTAATTAGGAAATTAAAGCCTACCACTCTAGCTGCTGACCTCCTCCGTGCAGAGTATTTGCAAAAAGTCACAGATGTCATGGTCACTGATCATTTTCATTTATTGCTTTCTGCCTTGCAGCTTCCTTTGCAGCTTTAATCGCAGACAAGTGGGTTGACCTGGTTATTTTTCTAAACCAGAACCTAACATTTATAATTATTTTTCTCTAAATTTCTTCCTATCCATTACACTATTCACTACATAGTTCCATCAGTTTTCAATAATTTTGCATTTACAATATATCTGTTACAGTTAAAGCTCATTCTGTAATGTGTGTTTGTACATCAAGTGAGAAGTTTGCAGACACATTTCAACATAGATGATCAAAAATTTTGACAAAATGCAATAAACAAGAAATAGTATAGCCTATATTAGAAATGTACTATGGTGACTTACGCTTTACATATATTGTTTTATAATTAGATGCCCTTGTTCTTGGGGAGTCACAGTGGCATTGCAAATGTTGACCATGTTGTGCAGATGAAGGAGTAAATCGAAGCACTGAAGAATACTTCCAACTGTTTTCTGTATATTTTGTATTCCCCTCTTGGACATTACCACTAATGGTCCATCTCAGCCGAGGTGAATGAAAAGGACAGGTGTGTACAATGGTGCATTTAATGTTCACTGGTGTTCCTTCAATAAATTCAGGGAAATTCTCTATGTATGGGTCAGGAAAATTATCTGAGAAAAAAAAAATAAATCAATGAAATTTGAGTCAAACAGAAACAGACTAACACACACACAAATCTCTTTCTCGCTCTCTCTATATATCTATATCTATATCTATATCTATCTATATATATATGTGTGTGTGTGTGTGTGTGTGTGTGTGTGTGTGTGTGTGTTTGTGTGTATATATATATATATATATATATATATATATATATATATATATATATATATATATATACATATCAACATAAAATTATTTTCCTCAGGAGACATACAACTATTTTAAAGGATCTCTATCAGTTGACTGAGTTTCCAGAAACTTGAAATTCATATCAGCGAGATGATATGATCAAATTTCTGAAAACCTGAAGCTTTTGAATGGAGATTGCTGTACAGTGAGGATTGAGAAATGTACAGTTTTCCTCAATGTAGTGCAATCTCGGAGTTGGTATATATATATATATATATATATATATATATATATATATATATATATATATATATATATTTATTTATCTCTCTCTCTCTCTCTCTCTATATATATATATATATATATATATATATATATTAGAAGTGGGTGCGGGGGGTGGAGGTGCATGCACCCCTGCAAAAACATAAAAAAGATGGATTTGTGTGGGTTTTTTTTTTTTCATGTTCTAGTTTTCAGAAATTTGACCATATAATCTTACACATATGAATTTCAAGTTTCTGAAAACTTGATTCCAAGATGGTGGTCGCCTAGAGTGCACCCTTTGCACTGAGCTCCTTACCTCAGTTTCAGTTTTTTAAGAATATTACCCTCTTATACAAGTTTGTACCTTTTTCTGAAGGAGAGGGTAATTTAATCTATCTTCAAGCTACTAGTCCACCTTTTTATTAATAATACATAGACTAAAACTTGTATTATTCCCATATTTTGAGCAAGTGCTCCAGCCATGTGTATTCAAGGGCTTGTACTACCCTCTGCATATCCAGTTTACCAATGCCGTTTCAAGCATGGCAAATGAACCCAACTCTATGGAGATTCAGACTACTAAGGCTAAACTATCAATAGTTTTCTCACCAGAAAAAGAGGTAGGCTCCAAAAGACAGAGAATTAATAAACAACCAATGGATTCCAGTAAAATCAGTGCTAAAACCAAGGATGAAACAAACTTTCACATAGAAGAACTCAGACAAGCATTCAGCCTATACAACTCACAATTCAAGGTTTTTCTGATCAACTGGCCAAGTTTGGTAATACCATAAACCAGATCGCTGATAGAGTAGACACTCTTGAACAAAAAACACAATCAAATGAATTCCTTATCAAAACCTTAACTGATGAGCTCCATACCAAAACTTCTTCCATCACGGAGCTTCAGTCAAAGCTAACGGACCTCGAGGCAAGGAGTCGGCGCAACAATATACTAATCAGAGGTCTCCCTGAGTCTTATGATAACCAGGACTTACTTAAAATATATAAACAGATATTTGAACAACTTTTATACTCTGATGGATGTACTTCTAATATAATGATAGAGAGAGCACATCACGCCACTTACAAAAAACAGGATTCTACCACACTGCGTCAAGTTTACACAAGACTTTTAAATTTCCAAGACACCCAAAGAATTCTTCTAGCTGCCAAAAAACATAAATCCTTTACATGGAGCAATTAGAAATTGTCTTTTGCACAAGATTTACCTCACTCTATAAATCTGACAGACAGAAGCTGGCTCCGTTTTGCGCAGATCTTATTAGAACGGATATCAAGTTCCAAATAAGATATCTGAGCACACTTATATTCATCCATAATGGGTCAAGATTCTCTGCTAACTCTCCTAATGAGGCAAAAGAAGTTTTTCTTAAAGCTTTCAATAGTATTCCTGTTCTGTAGAAGATAACCTACACTAATCTAAGTTATGTACTGCTTTTTAAGCACCGGATAGCATAGGAAGGCTTCTGACTGCCCTTCCAGTAATCCGATTTGCATCTTTACCCTCTGTGTATTTTTTATCTGCAATTTTCACTTTGCCTGCTCAAGTTTTTTACTTTCAGACAGCTGGGAACCATTGCAGCAATTCATTATTACCCAGGGGGTCCCTTTTACAAAGCGGCTTCCATTGTTCCCACATGTAATCTTCCCTCTTGTTCAGTATCACAAGATGCCCGATCTAGTTCTGCGCTCTTAGTTATGCTCGCATGAGTCTCATTTAACCACCAATACTGTTAACTAAGCTTTAAAAAAAGCTTGTTGGTACTGCTGAGGGCTCAATCAACTTATCACAATGATCTTCGTTTTGCTCATTTACCAGCTGCTCTCTGTGCCTTAATTAAGCGGCTTTTAGCAGTCTTCACGGAAGATGATCATCATTCATGCGTGCAGAGTCACACAATGCTTGACCTAACATTACACACTTGATTTTGTTATTTTTTTACTGGTTTAACTATCAACACTGTTCAATAAGTTTTTTTTATGTGTTGCCTAATGCCCTAATAAATATATTACTGCTATAGGATCTCCAGTTTTCATGGAAGGCAAGATCTCCTAATGCTGTTAAAATCTGTTTGGTCCATGTCGCCTCTACATGGTGGTTTTTCAGCAACCTTCCCAGTGACTCCTTCCTTACTGGTGTTGTTTGGATACCCAGAATGTTACTAATGTCTTAGGGTCCTAGCTGGTATTAAGGGTTACTGGCCATTCATAGCGAGAGTTTTCAAGCGATGATGTATTGGTGCAACTCCCATCCATTACGTTTATTTACAATTTGAACTTTTTGACTTACCAACAGCTTTTTCCTCTTCAATAAGCATTGGTCTAATTAAACAGATGCTAATCGAAAGAGACTGGTTTTAGTCAGTTCAGAGTGTTTAACTTGTTTTGTTTTGTTCATATTTAGGTGTTTTGCTGTTAATGTTGCTGGGTGTAATAATTATAATATGATTATTATTAGATTTGCTAAATAATCTTTTGTCAATGTATTGTTAGTCCGTTTAACCAGGTTTTTCTTATCTTTGTATATTCACCAAGTCATGAGTTTCTTCTCACAGGTAACTCACCACTCACTATTACCCTTTTCATGATTTACCTCTACAATATTTAAGCAAGCTTTTACCCTCCTTCTGATTTAATAATTTCTTTTTTCTATTCTTCCTTCTCTATCTTATATTACTACCTTAATAATGCTTTAATAATTCTTCTAGTTCTGTCTCAATGTTGCGGCACACATAAATGTGCAATGTTGAATCTTGCTTTGTGATCTCTCTGTTTTTTATAATATTAAGTAATTTTCTATTCTTATCTTAGGTTTTCTACCCTAGTTGTTTAACCTCATTTATAATTATAACAGCCTTTTTTCTATGTGCTAACTAGTGTGTGTCATTATTCTTTCTTTCCTGTTCTCTTCACATTAAATTCTACCTTTATACGGCTACTCCTATTTTACTTATCCTAATTACTCTTTGAATGCTTTTAGTGCATTATTATAGGGTTCTAGAATGACTAGATTTTGGATGATTATTTTCTTGTACATATGTATAGTACTGTTAGTAGTTTTTGTTGTTTATTTCAAGTCAATACTAAGGTTTTTTCTTCATAGTATGTTATTATTATTAGTTAAACAACCACGTCATGATTTCAAACTTTATGGTATTCCTTCACTTAAGGTGTTTGAGTGGTTAGGCACCGGGTTACTTTTGAAGGAATACTATGCTTCATTTCTCATTGTTTGTATATCTTTTAAGGTTGGAAGTATTAATGGGATCTCCATCATCCTACTACATCCATCTATATTTATTATTTCTTTTTCTTATGTTTTTTTTTTTTTTTATGCCACATCTGTAGAAAATAATGAACCATAGTCCAAGAACATTAACCTATAAAAGTAAGTTCTTATGGCTTGGTTCATAGACTCTTGGAACATAGGAGGCCTACAAAATAAAGCTAAGCAATGTCTCCTACTACATTTATTGTTTAAATCTCAAGCAAATATCTGTTTTCTGCAGGAAACACATATGCTCAAACAAGATTGGATGAAAGAAATGAAAAGGAAATGGATAAGAGCTATTATTGCTGCTGGAGATAGTTCTAACTCTAAGGGTGTTGCCATCATAATAAAGAAAGAATTTCTGGGGATAATAAATGAGGTAAATTCAGACAAAAATGGTAGATGGTGTTATTTCACATCCAATCTTCCAAACTCCACCAAACCAGTTCTTTTTTTAAATGTTTATGGGCCTTGTTCACAACAACAAGTCTTCTTAATGGAGATATACAATATTCTTTACACATTTCAAAACTACCAATTTATTGTAGGTGGTGATTGGAATGCAGTCCTAAACCCTATATTAGACCATACAAGTAAATCCTCATCTTATAATCTTCAAGCCTCCATAGCTCTTGGAGAATTAATGTCTGACTTTAACATTATAGACACAATATCTTTTAGTGAGATCTCAACTAAAGACAAAATTTACACATATTATTCGAAATGTTACAACACATGGTCACGTTTGGACTTCTTCTTAATCTCTGAATCCCTATCAAACTTTAATTTAAAGTTTTCTGTAGATCCTAGATTCCTATCTGACCATGCAAAAATTTCTCTTAATATTATATTCACTTCAAGGAAACCTTTAAATTCTTTATACAGTAACTGGACACTAAACAATAACTTATTACATAACAGTGACATAAATCAAGAAACGAATGAGATATTATTAGACTTGGATATCAATCTTGAATACTTAAACATACCAATGGATATCCAATGGGCAGCTTGTAAAGCCAAATTGAGAGGTTTCTTGATAAGCGAGGCTTCATTCTTCAAAAAGCTTAATAAAATAAAGGAGCTTAATCTAACCCTAAAACTTTCTATTTTTGAAAAGAAACAGAGGCTAAACAAGATCCTGCTTTAGACAAACTGATAAACAATACCCAAAAAGATCTATTAGAGCTACATCAATAGAATTATTCTCTGCCAGAACAAAAACTTATCACAACATACTCAGAATGGGCGCAAATTCCATCAAAGACCCTTGCTAGAATTATAAGAACAAGTCAATATTCCCCTAGAATTTCTATGTTACAATACCAAAATAAAATTTATAAATCTGACTCAGAAATATTACAGCTATTTCATTCTCTTTACTCTGATGTTTACTGCAGAAAGACTGAGAAAATCTCTAATCCGCACATGGTAAACTTTCTGAATACTATTAGATTCCCCTCTTTGAATGAAAATCAAAAGTCCATGTTGTCTGCTCCATTGGAGCTTCAAGAGATCCAACAGGTCATTACCAATTTTAAATTAGATAAATCCCCAGGCCCTGATGGGTTCACCACCAATTTCTTTAAAGTTTTTAACTCAACAATTTTTCCTATTCTCTTAAAGATATTCAATTTCATTATAAAAAATGGGATCTCGGATTTACATTGGAACACCTCGAAAACTATGCTGATTTTAAAAAAACAAACAAGACAAAACTGATCCCAACTACAGACCCATCTCTTTAATAAATGTTGACATAAAGATTTTATCTGATATATTAGCCAACAGACTTAAAAACATTATGCCCTTTATAATCTCTTCAGATCAGGCAGGCTTTATGAGCCACAGACACACCTGGGATAATACTCTAACTCTAGATTCTTTACTCCACCTTACAAAAAAAGACAGAAACCCGATTTATGCCTTAACACTAGATGCTTCAAAAGCTTTTGACAGAGTAAATTGGGATTTCCTGTTCCTAACATTAACTCACTTTGATATACCCAAAGCCTTTTCTGATATGATTATGGTACTTTACAAAAACTCCTCCACTTTCATATATGCTAATAAAAGCATATCTAACCCAATTAAGATTACACATGGAACGAGACAAGGATGCCCACTATCCCCCTTTCTTTTTAATATCTTCATTAAACCACTTTTCCTATAGCTTGCTCAAAACACTCATCATACAATCCCTAAAATTCTAAATACTAACATAATGCTTTCTGCGTTTGCTGACAATGTTAACCTATACTTTCAATACCCTAACACAGATCTGTGTAAAGTTATAAAAACTATCGACATATTCTCTAAGGCTTCTGACTATCAGATTAATCATAAGAAATCACATATTTTCCCTATTAATCCGGCAAACCACAAAACTAATTATTTTCCTGATTCTTCTTTTGGTACAACTTTCAATCTCAATTATCTGGGCATACATTTTGAACATAATCAAGCCTCTATGCTTCAAAATAACTTTCTAAAAACCTGGTCCAAAATTCTCCAAGACCTCCACAGATGGAAACTCTTAAATCTATCCCTTTTATCAAGAGCCGCGATAGTGAAAATGAATGTTTTGCCCAGACTTCTCTACCAATTTTATGCCTCAAATCTTAGTATACCAAACATCCTGTTCTCTGAGATAAATAAAGAATTAGCCAAATTTATTTGGTTTCTTAAATCAGTTAGGATATCTTATTCTAAACTTTCTTATCCTAAGTTTAAAGGTGGCTTAAACATGCCAAACATTCACCTCTATTACATGATTATTTGTGCAAACAGAATTTTATCTATCTCAAAACTTAACCCAGATACCTATAACTCTTCCCCTTTATGGATAAAAATATGGTATCAGCATGTTCTCATCAATAAAAGTAATCCTAAATCTCTTCCATTTCTTTCCCTACCTGCTATTAACAAATATAACTTATCCTGTACTCTAAAACATAAAATCAGACTATTCCAAAATCTGATAAAATCCATCAACTTAGAAGAAACTCTCCCTTTTCTTCAACCTCTGCATCTCAACCCAAATTTTAAAACCAACAACTTGATGATCGATCTCTCTGATTTCCCCCTTATTAAAGGTATCATAGTTTGGGATCTTTTTAAATACAAAGACAAATTGCTTTATGATTTATGACTAATTTTTAAAGTCAATAATAAATGCACAACTATTTTACGCCAATTAAGAGAACTAATCTCTTCTAAATTTATAAATCCCAAGGTCAATTCTCAAGATATCTCCAGACTTTGTGATGTCTTATCTGCTATCTCAAGCTCTGAAAAAATGCTATCCAGATCATATGCCCTCATAAATTCCATATTACATAATTCAGTTTGCCTTTTTTCGGATTACTGGGATAACCAAGGTATTCGGTTTACAGAAGAAAGAAAACTATCTGCCATAAAAACTACTTTAGAATTATCCCCATTCAAAAAACTCATTTACACACAATTGATGATCAATAATAACTCCTACTTTACGCCTTCTATGCTTAATAAATTTGACTCCAAAAATTCCCCTTCTTGTACTTGTTGCTCTTTCCCATATTTCGGATATACTGCATATATTTTGGTTCTGCAAGCATATCCACAAACTTTGGTGTTCTTTAAAAGTTCGTCTGGAGAAAATGGGATACCACAAATCCACCCTCTCTTGGGAAACAGCGATACTTCATATATCTAACATGAAGTTACCTAAGTTAAAACTTCATGTTCTTATTATTCTCTGCTCCCTTACCAAATTATATATTATGAAGAACTGGTTGGACCACACCAAACTGTGTTGGAATGGATTCAAAGAGATGGCTTTGAAGTATATTTCAGCATATAAGTTTATAACCAAAGGGCCTAGGAAAAAAACCTATCTTAAAAAAGTCTGGAATTGTCTTTTTGACTTAATTTTATGTGATTAATTCAACTTCCAGCTTATTTCTGACCATATGGCATCTGTCTCTTTTTGGGTTTTATTTGGAGATCCACTGTTATCCCTTATAATTCCATTTATTCTTCTAACCTTTTCTCTATATAACAACATTTTAGTCTGTAAATATTGTACATAGTGGGTTTTTTCTTTTTTTTTTTGACTATATATAATGTTATATTGTTATTTTGTTTTTTGTTTAGTTCATTTACTTGTGTATACAATATTTTTCATTCATAGACTGCGCATTTATTCATTTTCTTCTCTGTATTGTTATGTTATTGTGTTACAAACGTAATAAAAAATTAATTGATAAAAAAAAGTTTCTGAAAACTTGATCAACTGACATAGATCCATTAGATATATAAACAGCACATCTGAATCCCAGACATAAAAATATTATTCTCATATTACGAACAAGTATCCAACACTTCCTTGGCAGTCCAAGAAATAAATGAAATAAAAAAATGAGAAACCGGATGCCCTTGATAATGGATGTGGATAGTTAGATAAACACAGTGAAAATGTATTGTCTTGTTAGTTTTAAACACAGGTCTGGTATTTTCTGAAAAGGGGACAAGCTGTAAAAAATAATTAAGAGTTGAAGGAATATTTGGAACTGGAAGTGATCAGTATTTAAGTGTGATATGCTGATTCTCCTCATAGAACAAACTGGTTTAGGATTATTTGATTTGAAGGGATATGTTAAGGCTGCACAGTTAGGTTTTATATATGACACAAAGGTTATAAATCAAAGTGAAAAGGATTGATGATGAAATGGAGAGAGCATCAAGAAAGTAGGACTTTGGATGCAAGTCACTGAGGAAAATAGCAACAACAATATGGAATCCTGTATTCATAGGGTAGCAGCATGTATTTTAAGATGTAAGCTAACACTAGAATGGAGAAAGGAGAGTTCATCAGTAGGAATAGCTGCAAGTAGAGATATAGAAAATAGGCAAAGAGCAAGCAGATGTCTGGACTGCAAGTATGAGACCACCTTCCCAACCATGGATTAATGTCAAAATATAGTCAAAGACAAAGACATAGGGGAATGCAAAGAGAAAGACCAACTTGGGGAAAGTTTATAGTTAAGCCTAGAAAAGAAGTTGGTGTTAAAAAAAGATAATTAATAGGATGTATAAACTATTGCTTCATAACTGTGAGAATCAATCAGATGAAGTTAGAAAAGACTGGGAAGACAGACTGGAAAGGTAAATTACAAAGAAACAATGTGAGAACATACAATAAAATCCAGAAGGTTTAGGATTTTCTGTTTGAAGTTTTTGCTTAAGTATTTGTATGCCCCAAGCAGATATTAAGTAATGTTCCACAGGTAGAAAGCAAATGCTGGAGGTATGATAGGAAAGAAAGGGGTAACTAGGAAATTATTCTTTGGGAGGGTAACATATTCGCAGATTTTAGAAACTCTCTGCAGAGTATGTAATTGGGAACATATTTTTGTAGATTATAATGAACTGGCAGATTTTAAAAACTCACTATGGAATACTTAGAAATTTTAGGGAGCAAATGATTGTAAATAAGGAAACAATTCTTTTTAGCTGGGACACAGGACTTGAATTGCCTAGATATAGTGTTCCTTACTAATTTTAATGCTATTGGCTGTCAAAACACAATTACTAGAAAAAAGGAAATCAAAACCTAACATAGCTGTAACTGAAGTATCCAATATTGTAAAGAAGATAAACTGGAAAGAGCATATTACATAGAAATAAATATATTTTGTGGGAACAATACATGCAGAATAATGTTTACAACAATGAGTGAGGTTTAGTCAATGATTGAAATGGAGCAATTTGTATAATGCTGCTGTATTGAATGATTGTTAAATAGAAAACTTATAGGTATACTGCATGTAAACAATGATAAATATCTCTGCAGTTTGATTTCTTATATATATATATATATATATATATATATATATATAGGTCAATTTCAGAAGACCAAATTAACACAACATCGAAACTGAAAATATCAAAGCGAGTATACCGAAAAGGCATATGAATGAAAATGCAAAAAAAAAAAAAAAAAAACACAAAATATCAATAAAACTGCAGATAAGTATAAAAAACATGCCTAACACCCTTATGCATTTTAAAAGAAACAACAGCAGTAGCAGCATAACATACTGCATGTATTGATTTAAACTGCTGCTACTTACGATACTAATGTTTGTTTGCATCTCTCTCTCTCTCTCTCTCTATATATATATATATATATATATATATATATATATATATATATATATATATATATATATATATATATATATATATATATATATATATATATATATATATATATATATATATATATATATATAGATAGATATAGATATAGATACAGTGGATGTAAAGAGTTTACACACCTCTGCTAAAATGCCAGGTTTTTATGATACAAAAAAAATTAGACCACAATAAATCATTTCAAAACATTTCCCACTTAACGTGACCTATAACCTGCACAATTCAATTGAAAAACAAACAAATTTGTTGGGGGAAAAATATAAAAAATAAAAAATGTACAATAAGCAGGTTGCATAAGTGTGCTCACCCTGAAAATAATACTTTGTTGAAGCACCTTCTGATTTAATTACAATATTCAGTCTTTCTGGGTACACACCTGCCATCAATTAAGGAGACTCTGATTAACCCCAAATAAAGTTCAACTGTCCTAATAGGATTTTTCTGACATTTACTCAATTGCCTATTACAGCAAAGCCATGATTTGCAGAGAGCTTACAAAGCATCAAAGGGATCTCATTATTGAAAGGTATCAGTCAGGAGAAGGATACAAAACATTTCCACATTGGATATACCATGGAACACAGTAAAGACAGTCATCAAAAAGTGGAGAAAATATGGGACAACAGTAATGTTGCAAAGAACTGGACATCCCTCCAAAATTGATGAAAAGACAAGATGAAAACTGGTCAGGGAGGCTGCCAAGAGATTTACAGCAGCACTGAAGGAGCTGCAGGAATTTCTGTCAAGTACTGGCTGTGTACTACATGTGACAACAATCTCCCATATTCTCCATATGTCTGGGATATGGAGAAGGGTTGCAAGACAGAAGCCTTTTTTATACACAGAAAAAAATCCAGGCCCAGCTAAAATGTGCAAAACAATAAATCAAGTCTCCCAAAAGCATGTGGGAAAATGTGTTATGGTCTGATGACACCATGGTTGAGCTTTTTGGCCACAATTCCAAAAGGTACACTTGGCACAAAAACAACACATCACCAAAAGAACACCATCCCCACGGTGAAGCATGGTGGTGACAATATTATGTTTTGCAGATGCTTTTCTTCAGATGGAACTGGGGCTTTAGTCAAGGTGGAAGGAATTATGAACAGTTACAAATACCAGTCACTTTTGGCCCGAAATCTTCAAGCATCTGCTAGAAAGATGGAGACAGAGAAATTTCACCTTTCAGCATGAAAATGACCGCAAGCATACATCCAAATCAACAAAAGAATGGCTTTACCAGAAGAAAATTATAGTTTTGGAATGGCCCGGCCAGAGCTCAGACCTAAATCCAAAAGAAAATCTTTGCGTTGACCTGAAGAGGGCTGTGCACAAGAGATGCCCTTGCAAAATGACAGATTTGGAGTGTTTTTTTAAGGAAGAGTGGGCAAATATTGCCAAGTCAAGATGTGCCATGCTGATAGACTCCTACCCAAGAAGACCAAATGCTGTAATTAAATCAAAAGGTGCTTCAACAAGTATTATTTTAGGGGTGTGCACATCTATGCAGCCACCTTATTGTATGTTTTTTATTTTTTATATTTGTTACCCTAACAGATGTGTTTTTCAATGAATTGTACAAGTAATATGTCACATTAAAGGTGGGAAAAGTTTTGAAATGATTTATTATGGTCTCACTTTTTACATCATAAAAACCTGGCATTTTAACAGGGATGTGTAAACTTTTTAAAGCCACTATATATATGTCTTCTGTCTTTTAATTTTTGTAAGTCTTTTGGGTTTCAGGTTTCTAATACCATGATGGTAATGGACCCCATTCCTAAGTCAAAGTATGATTAAAGTTCATGAAATTAGTATTGTTTTACTCTTTGATGTCAGCCAAAAGTGCTCTTCGCAGCACTCACAATGTGCACAGTAAAGACTCCATCTGCAATTCATACTGAGTTACATGCATTGGTAGGATATCTAAATATGATTGTAGATTCTTTTTCATAAGACCTGTTGCTCCTAGTACTATTGGAACTCTTTGGGTATCTTTCTTCCACATTGCTCTAGTTTCTGCCTGCAAATCTTGATATTTTCTGACTTTATCTCTCAGTACACAAGACATTGTAGTCACTGGGTGTAGCAATTTCAATGATCAATGCTACTCTTGTCTTCTTTTCGTGGACCACTATAGCTGGTTTTCTCGTATCTATCATTTGAATTGTTGGTAATGGGTGATCCCATGTGATATAGACCATCATTTTCTGTGATGTGGCGTGGCTCATGTTTCCAGTGTTTTTCAGCCATTTCAGTATTATAATGTTTGCACAATCCCCAGTGCAACAGTCTTTCCACATTATTATGCATTTCAGTGTACAAATCCTCTGCCATTAGTATGCCACAGCCAGCAACAAGGTGTGAGACTATTTCCACTTCTGTTTTACAAAACCTACTTTGTCGGTTTCTCCTATATGTTCAATGGACTTTGTAAACCAATGTGCACATAGTTCACTATCTTGGGCCACCAATATTGACCTTTCATCTTATATTTTAAATTAACCACTCCTTAACCATTTCTGTGTTCAATCCTTTCCAAGAGTTTCCTACACTTGCAGCTATATTTATGCATTTTCCACATTTCTTGCCCTCTCATCTGATCCTTCACCTTATATCCTTTCTTTTGTTTTTTGGCACATTCAGTTGCTGCCTGATTTTTATCTACGGCTGGTTTGATTTCCATTCCTGCTTGACACTGATATGCTTCTGCTAAACTAAGCAGAGAAGTCAACTTAGACTTTTTCTTCTTATGTTTTAGAACTTTCACTACATTTGGGTCTTGTGAGGTCAGCAGATATGTGTGCAGTCGCATGACTGGAGATCTGTACATGTAATCAATTTCAAGGAGGCCCATACCTCCTTCAGAAAGTGGAATATATAATCTTGGTATGCACTGACGTCTATAAATCATTTGATGAGCATGATTGGTTTATAGTCTGGACTTTGTTCCTTGATGTCAATGCTGTTCTGTTTTTATTATTAATTTAAACCTTCTAAAATATTCCTTACTAGTTTTGTTCACATGTGTTTATGTTTTATTGTTGATCCTTCATCAGTTCCAAAATATTTATACACTTCTTCTTGCTCAAGTTCTTTTATATCACATTCTTGTCCCAAACTGATGTTTTGATAGTGCTGCAGCTTTCCTGCTTTGAAGGTTGCTTTTGCACATTTTTCAAGACCAAATGACATTCTTGTATCATCTGAAAATGTTTTAATCACTTGCAGATGTGCTTTCAGTTCCTCATCTGATGAACTATACAGTTTTAAATAATGTACAAAAGGATGAGAAGTCTTTAAACTTTGTTATTTTCTATGAGCTAAATTATATGTATATGAGATATATAATATATATATATATATATATATATATATATATATATATATATATATATATATATATTCTCCCTTTTTAATTTCTCCATATCTTTTGTGTTCCTAATACCATGATGGGAATGGACACCATTCCTAAGCCAAAGTATGATTAAAGTTCATGAAATTAGTATTACCTCACTCTTTGATGTCAGCCAAAATTGCTCTTCGCAGCACCCGCAATGTGCCCAGTAATGACTCTTTCTGCAATTCGTATGGAGTTACATGTACTGGTAGCATATCTAAATATGACTGTAAACACTTTTTTTATAAAACCCATTGCTCCTACTGCTATTGGTACTATCTGGGTATCTTTCTTCCACATCATTCTCATTTCTGCTTGCAATCCTGATATTTTATGACTTTGTGTCTCTCTGTTCACAGGACACTGTAGTCACTGGGTGTGATGATTTCAATGATCAATGCAACTTTTGTCTTGTTTTCTTGGACCACCATATCCACTTTTCTAGTATCTATCTTTTGAACTGTTGGTAATGGATGATCACATGGTATGTAGACTTCATCATTTTCTGTGATGATTTTAGGTCATGTTTCCAGTGTTTTTCAGCCACTTCAGTACCATAATGTTAGCACAATCCACAGTGAGTCTTGACACGTTATTATGCCTTTCGGTATACAGTCATTCTGCCTTTAGTATGTTGCAACTGTTTCCAGTTCTGATTTACTAAACCTACATTTGTCTGTTTCTTCCACATGTTCAATGGACTTTGTAAACCAATGTGTATGTAGCCCACTATCCTGTGCCGTCCATATTAACCTTTCATCTCTTGGTTTGAATTTGCCTCTTATTTACCATTCCTGCATTCATTCCTGATCAACATGAGGCACTTCCAGAAGTTTTCTATACTTGCAACTATATTTATGCATTTTCCACATTTCTTGCCTTCTCATCTGGTCAGTCACCTTATATTCTTTTTTTTTTTTTGGCACATTCAGATGCTGCCCATTTTTAATACACTTGTAGTTTGATTTCTTTTACTGCTTGACGCCAATATGCTTCGGCTAGCCTAAGCAGGGAAGTCATCTTAGATCTATTCTCTTCATGTTTGAAAACTTTCACTACATTTTGGTCTTATGAGGTCAGCAGATATGTGTGCAGTCCCATGATTGCAGATCTGTACATGTAATCAATTTCAAGGAGGTTCATCCCTCCTTCAGGACAGGGAATATATAATCTGGGTATGCAATGATTTTTATGAATCATTTGGTGAGCATGAGGCATCCTTCTTGTTTTCCTATCCAATCTATCCAACAAGTTTTGGGGCCACTCAGTCACTCCAGAACTGTAAGTTAGGACAGGAAGAGCAAATCGGTTTATAGCTTGGATTTTGTTCCTAGTTGTCAACTCTGTTTTCAGGATTAATTTAAATCTTCTAAAGTACTTAATACATTTTATTCACATTTCTTCATGTTTTATTGTTAATCCTTCATCAATTCCCAAATATTTATATACTCCCTCTTGTTCAAGTTCTTTTATATCAGATTCTTGTCCCAAACTGATGTTTTCTTGGTGCTGGATTTTTCCTGCTTTAAAGGTTGCTTTTGTACATTTATGAAGACCAAATGACATTCTTATATCATCTGAAAAAGTTTTGACAATTTGCAGTTCTACTTTCAGTTCCTCATCTGATGAGGTATACAGTTTGAAATCATCAGCAAAGAGAAGATGAGATGTCTTTAAACTTTGTTGTTTTTTTAGGAGCCAAATTATAGCCATGGCCTAAGCTAAGCAGACAGCTTAATGGGATAAAGGCAAGGCAGACTAGCAACAGTGACAGAGAGTCACCCTGGAATATCTGTCTTTGAATTTTTATCCCTGGAACAATAATGTGTTCTTTATCATGGCTTAATTGGGGTCTATATTACATCATCAAACAATTAAATAAGCAAACGATGATTAGTCATCCCCATGTAAGCGAAAGCTTACAATGTCGAAACCCCAGAATAGCGATTTTTTCCAAGGGAAAAAAAATCACTCTTTCAAAAAAAAAAAAAAAAAAAACTTTAAACAGTACATAAAGTGGGGGCCTTCACCCCCCACACCCCCCGACATGGGGGACTGTGCCCCTCACACCCCCCTAATTAAATACACCAATTCCAAGATCACACTACAGTGCCAAAAATGGCAAAGTAACAACACAGCCAAGCAAATTCTTTCCCAGGGAAAGAATTTGCTTAAAAGCCACTTCGCTATTTTGCCATTTTGTTCTTTTACAGTCGCTCAAGACACATTTGACAGAATGCGTCTTCGATCACGGAATATCAACCCCTTAATTGCAAGGCGGTCTGCCACTGTTTCATGGTCACTGTAATGTAGCTGATCAGTGTAGGGTGAAACATACATTTTTATGCACTCTTTTATCCAATGCTTTTTAGTAGTCAATCCATGTCATACTTAAATTCTTCCCCTTTTTACAATTATCCACTATGACTTTATTTAACAGTAAATGGTCCTTTGTTACATATGACTTTCTTTTATTGGCCTTTTGTTCTACTGCCATAATTGAATTTTCTTCTAAATGACTATAGACTTTGTCGGCATCAATTCCAGAGTTTAGTTTATACGTCATCAGAAGGCAAGTTATCAGTCTATAATTTTTATGGTAGCTTGCAGGTTCACTCTTAAGTAGGAGCATTGTTTTTTATGTTGTTAGCCGGGTTGATGTCTGTTTGGGGTGCACATATAAATAGTTCTTACTCATGGCTAAATATTTATGCAAAGATGTTAATACTTTTAACCAGAAGTTAGGTACTGCATCTGGGCCTGGGGTTTTCCAGGTTTAGGCTTGTCTTAACTTTGTTTCAATCTCTTTGGCTGTTACTTCATCCCATTTCATGTCCTGTACCTTTAAACTTCTTATTCTTTCTTTTACGTCTTCTATACATTTATCATCTTTGTTATGTTCCACAGGATCTTCATAGATACTTCTCCAAAATGCATATATTTCTTCTTTTTTTGGTGGTCATTCCGTTTACCTTGTTTCCTACCTCTCTATAAAACTTTTTTTAATCATCAATAAATTGCTTATTTTGTACCTTTCCTTTGCATTTATCTGTGTATTGAATAAAAATAAATTGTAGAGTCTTCCATGAACCACACAAAGTCCAGTATTAAATTCCACACGTTTTATTGAAGAAATAAAAAGGAGATGAGCGCTTTCGCGTGCTGCCTGCACGCTTCATCAGATCTAACATAATGAATTATTTGGAGCCTTATATACAAAAGTCTATTAGTTAATTAAACATAATTTGTCAATTAAATACTTAACAATCAGTAAATCAACCATTTAAAGTGGCAAATGCAAATAACGCTCAACATATTTGTTTATAGAATAAATATGGACACTTTAAAACCATCTTACAAATGTATTCAAAAACCATATAAATATTAAACTGTAAACACATGAACTTTAAAACCAATATCTTGTGATTGGGCATGTTTAAATAAATAAGCTCATAGGAAAATAAATGCATTTACTAGTGTATTTAAAGTGTGTTGCTTTCATAAATATGTAATAGCATATATTGACATTGAAAACACACAATATAGAACAACATATGATGTCAATATGTATTAGTGAAATACGACAATTGTTATAAGCCTAAACAAATGCATAATTTATGGTATTCTACAATAAAAAGAGCTTTAATCATTAAAAAGAATAACTATTCTTTACGTATGGTCATAATCATAAATAAACTGATGTTTAAAATGGATGTATATATCTCATAAATATGATCATATATAATCCATGTAAAATATCATTTCATAAAAAATGGAACAAAATTCATCAAAACATGAAAACTCAACCTATATGCGTCAGTAATGTGATCAGGAGAACAAATAAATAAGTAGATAATGAAATGTGTAAAAGGGGTTATGAAACACACTGAAGCTCTGTGTTATGGAAATACCTAGACTATACACAAATAACAATTAAAATAATATGCATTCAATGCTCTAACAACTTAACTGGTTTCTAAAACAGGTTTCAAAGAAATATGCTGATTTAGGCCTGGTGGTATATGCGCCCTGGTTTTAAAAATCCATTGTAATTCCAGTTTTGCTAGATAGTTCATGTTATCACCTTGTCTAATGCTGGGTGTCACAACCTGCAACACTCTGAATCTGAAAGTATGTTCTGAACAAATATTGATGTGTCTAGCTAACGCATTCTGGTCATTCTTTTTCTTGATGTCGTATATATGGTTGTACATTCTTTCTTTAAACTTCCTGTTAGTGAGACCTATATAAAATGCGTCGCATGATACACAAGTGGCCAAGTATATCAAGTTCATGGTGTTGCAGTCAGTGTATATCTTTGGTTCAAATCTGTAGAGACCTGAGGGAAATTGATGCGTCTGTGTATCAGTAATATGTTGGCACATACTACATTTCCCACAGGGAAAAGTTCCTTTCTTACCTAAATTCATTTGTAGAGCATGTTTGCTGTTATTGTCATTAAAATTGAAAATTAATTTTAGATTATTGCAGTTCTTAAATAAAAATAGGGGCTTATCACCTACTAAACGTTTAATATGTTCATCACTAGTTAGGACGTTCCAATGCCTGGCAATGATTTTTTTTCAATTCAATAATATCATTAGTATATTTAGTTACATATCTTAATCTATTGTTGTTATGTGATGTCGTCAAAGCATGTGTACTATTACCATGTAAGTTGTCAAAACCATCATCCTCATCTATATTTAATGTTGTATTCTTGATGCGTCTAATCAAACTAGCATCATATCCCCTGTCTAGAAACAGAGTCTCTAAATGATTTGCTTCTTTCATTAGGACTTCATTGTCTCTACATAATTTGGTCAACCGAACGTATTGACTCTTAATGATGCCTGAAAAGACATGCCTGGGGTGCATGCTATTGTAACTAAGTATAGTATTTTTCCAACAGGGCTTCCTGTATAGCGATGAGACCAACCTCTTATCTTGATTGAAAGTGAGGGTAACATCCAGAAAATTTATGGCAACATTGGAGTATTCTGCTGTAAATCTCAGGAATTCTGTAGTGGACTCAAGATGTGTTAAGAATTCCTGAAATGTCGTAAAGGTACCTTCCCATACTATTATCACATCATCCACAAACCTTCTATAGAGTTTTATTCTATGTGCCCAATTGCTGTTGAATAAATGTTGTTCCCAAAAATGCACAACCAAATTTGCATACGTATTCGCACATGGGGTGCCCATGGCGACACCCCATGTCTGTAAATAATATTTCTTATTGAATAGAAAAACATTATTGTGCAAAACTAGTTCCAAAAGTTGGCAAATGAGAGTTTGCCTGTTTGTGGTGAATGTGGTCTCACCCACCATTACTTCTCTGACAGCCTGTATGCCGTAGTCATTTGGTATACAGGTGAAAAGATTTTTTACGTCCAAAGTTATCAATAGGATGTCATCTTTACCAATCCACTCTTGATGTATCGACTCTATATCATTAAGCAATTGATACGTATCTTTAAGAATGGATGGTATATTATCTACAACTGGTCTCAAAATCTTTTCAATGAAAGTGGAAATGGTAGAAGTTGCCCACCCTTTGCCTGACACAATCGGGCGCATGGGAATAGGATGTACATTCTTATGAATCTTTGGTAACCCTTTGAAACAAGGAACCAAAGGATTTTCTATATAGAAAAATTCATATGTCTCATAGCTAATTTGCATGCACATCAGCATATCATACAATGTGTCATGTATGTTGGTAACAATAGCATTAATAGCATTTAGATCTATTACTTTGTAGGTATCACTATCCTCTAATAACAATTCCATAGCATTAATATAGTCAATGGTATCAAACAAAACAATCCCCCCTCCCTTATCAGCAGTCTTCACTACTATATTGTCATTCCTTCTTAACATTTTTAACGAAACAAGCTCTGCAATGGTCAAATTATAAAACTTGTGTTTCTTATTATTAGTAGTATAATGCACATAAAGATCCCTTTCACATAACCTAGTAAAACATTCTACAGCTGAAGGTATAGCTGGGGTAAATACACTTTTACGTTTAAACATGTTTAAAGACATTGTTTCTTTACATACTTTGTCATAGTCTTTAAAATACATTCTCAAAGCTATCTTACGTCCAAATAATCGAAGATCAATGAATGTTTCATTCAATTTACTAGATTGTGAGGGTATAAAACTAAGACCCTTGTTAAATAAAGTAATATCAGACTCAGACAGAACAAGACTAGAAAAGTTAAATACCAAATTATTCAGTCCCAGGCCGAGCGTTTCTGTCCATGCTGGTCTTGGGAATATTTCCGTTTCCTCGGTCCCCTGCTGTGCGAGTGTCCTCTTGTAAACCTGGACTGTTTGATGGGGAACGGAAAAGACTGCTGATCATTATTAAGATTACTAGGTGCCTTTTTCTGAATGGCACCGAGTCTCTGTTCTTCCTGATGCATATTCAAAGCAAGCTGCTTCGGAGGTGGTGTGTGAAAAGATGTCGCATCGATGACGTCAAGTATCAAAGGCGGGGTAGTGCCATGAGTGATTGATGACACACCAGAAACACTTGCTGAGGATGCTGAAGGAGGCGGTATGGAAATGGAATGTGAAGTTTGCGTCGACTCCTTACGAGGATTATTAATAACATCTCCTCTGATGTTGGCATTGTTTCTCATAGGTCTGGGCCAAATGAAAATATTGCCTGTTGAAAAGTCATTGTGGTCACGCATCAACTTACGTTGTTTGGTAGATTGTAACTTGTCACTATATATATGGAGCTGAGTTAATACATTGTTTAACCTCCTACTGCAAGAATCTGTAGGATATTTATTGCAGATATCTTTGTGTAATTGCTCTACTCGTTTCTGTGTTTCAGTCTCTAAAGGGGCAAAATATTCCAAAAGTAAATTCATATATTGGAAGCCCAGGTTAATGTTCAAATCCTGCCACTTTTTCAATAAAGTGGGGTGTTGTTCACCATACGAGGGCATGCATAGGACACGCATCCCTCGTGGCACTATTTTGAAGTGAAGACAGGCTTCTAAATGTTTGCGCTGCCAAGAGAAGCGCTGTAACTTATACAACTCATTTTCAAATTCACATAGCATATTATTAAACTCAACAAAATTAGTAATATCATTGTTCATAGTTTGAGTACTGGCAGTTTCAGAGAAATTCAGAGCCAATAAAGGGTTACCTTCTCGGTTAGTAAATTCATCCAGACTTACTACTTTGTCCCTCGTCTCTGGATTGTAGTCCAATTCTATATTAGCCAGTTCCATCATGTGGAGGTAAAGACACTAATTGAGTAGAGAACCAAGCAAAGAAGAAGTGTCTTTTGCCTCCCAAAGACTCAACAACCAAAATGTGAGTAGCAATGAATAAAAATAAATTGTAGAGTCTTCCACGAACCACAAAAAGTCCAGTATTAAATTCCACACGTTTTATTGAAGAAATAAAAAGGAGATGAGCGCTTTCGCGTGCTACCTGCACACTTCATCAGATCTAACATAATGAATTATTTGGAGCCTTATATACAAAAGTCTATTAGTTAATTAAACATAATTTGTCAATTAAATACTTAACAATCAGTAAATCAACCATTTAAAGTGGCAAATGCAAATAACGCTCAACCTATTTGTTTATAGAATAAATATGGACACTTTAAAACCATCTTAAAAATGTATTCAAAAACCATATAAATATTAAACTGTAAACACATGAACTTTAAAACCAATATCTTGTGATTGGGCATGTTTAAATAAATAAGCTCATAGGAAAATAAATGCATTTACTAGTGTATTTAAAGTGTGTTGCTTTCATAAATATGTAATAGCATATATTGACATTGAAAACACATAATATAGAACAACATATGATGTCAATATGTATTAGTGAAATACGACAATTGTTATAAGCCTAAACAAATGCATAATTTATGGTATTCTACAATAAAAAGAGCTTTAATCATTAAAAAGAATAACTATTCTTTGTGTATGGTCATAATCATAAATAAACTGATGTTTAAAATGGATGTATATATATCTCATAAATATGATCATATATAATCCATGTAAAATATCATTTCATAAAAAATGGAACAAAATTCATCAAAACATGAAAACTCAACCTGTATGCATCAGTATATTTTTATGCATTTTTATGCACTCTTTTATCCAATGCTTTTTAATAGTCAATCCATGTCATACTTAAATTCTTCCCCTTTTTACAATTATCCACTATGACTTTATTTAACAGTAAATGGTCCTTTGTTACATATGACTTTCTTTTATTGGCCTTTTGTTCTATTGCCATAATTGCGTTTTCTTCTAAATGACTATAGACTTTGTCGGCGTCAATTCCAGTGTATAGTTTATACGTCATCAGAAGGCAAGTTATCAGTCTATAATTTTTATGGTAGCTTGCAGGTTCACTCTTAAGTAGGAGCATTGTTTTTTATGTTGTTAGCCGGGTTGATGTCTGTTTGGGGTGCACATATAAATAGTTCTTACTCATGGCTAAATATTTATGCAAAGATGTTAATACTTTTAACCAGAAGTTAGGTACTGCATCTGGGCCTGAGGTTTTCCAGGTTTAGGCTTGTCTTAACTTTGTTTCAATCTCTTTGGCTGTTACTTCATCCCATTTCATGTCCTGTACCTTTAAACTTCTTATTCTTTCTTTTACGTCTTCTATACATTTATCATCTTTGTTATGTTCCACAGGATCTTCATAGATACTTCTCCAAAATGCACCTATTTCTTCTTTTTTTGGTGGTCATTCCATTTACCTTGCTTCCTACCTCTCTATAAAACGTTTTTTAATCATCAATAAATTGCTTATTTTGTACCTTTCCTTTGCATTTATCTGTGTATCTTCTAAGTTTTTCCACCTATGCTGAGATTTTTACTGTGTTATTTGCAATAGTGCATTATAGGTCCAGAACTCTTCTAATACTGAGCATTGCTTTTATCATGTCCAGCTTTCAAAGTAATTTTGTTGATCTGTTCCCTCTTCTATACTCTTCTAACAGTGGCACTTCTTGTCTTAGTTGCTTTATAGTTTTCTCTTTTCAAATACTTGCATGATGGTATTCAATTCATCCACTTTCTCTCCCTCACTACCCTGTGTTCTTGTGGTAGAACTGTATTAGTTATTAATTTAGCTGCACAGTAATATATCCTCTTTTCTTCTGTTATATCACATGGATCTCTACTGACAGTCCTAATTATTGTGTTCATTTGTTCTGTCAAACTTCTGATTTTGGGGATTTTATTGACCTTCTGCAGTCTATTTCTTTCATTGATCTTAATATGTCTATCTATAACTATTAAGTCAAGCAACTCTTCTCTTAGCTCGTTTTTTTTCTAAACTGAGGGCATATTTTTTGTTTTCCATTTCCTGTGGGCATTCTTTAGAAAGTTCTATGGCATCTTCCTGTGGCACATTCTCTTCAATTTCATCCTGAGCCACCCATTGCCCTGTCATATGAGAACCCACTGGCCTATCACTCATCAACATTAACTGTGTCAGAGTTCCCACAGTTTCCTGTTCCTTCCCTTGCTGTCTACCTTCAAGTGAATGTTTAAACTTATTTCCTGTGGAAGGTTCCAAAATGTCTTCATATGGCACCTGACCCATTGCTTCACATTCCACTGGTTTCCCCTTAATTTGGAGTTCCATTGCTCTATCCTTTTGTGGTGATTTCTGAATTAGATTTTCTACACTGAATCCTTCAATTTGTAGGTACTCCATAACCTCAGTTTCTATTTCTTTAACTCCTCCGTTCCTGATCTCCTTTTTTACTTTTCCTCTTTGTCTTCTTATTTTTTGTATTGTAAAGTTTTCCATGTCTGGATTCCTTTGCCTATATTTCTCTTCAAATATCTTTGGTGCTGGTCTTGTTGTATTTATTAGTTTTGCTTTCTCCTTTGCATAGATATTACACCATATTAACTCTCTTTTTCTTTCCCATGTCCATAGTTCTTCAGATGTCTCCTGATCTTCCTGTTTCCCCTTACTTTAAGGACTCACTCCATCATGTTGTGAAGTAACCTATGTTAAACCTTCTACAGCAAATCCTTCACTTCGCAGGCACTCCACAACTTCAACTTTTATTTTTTTAGCTTCTACTTTACTAATCTGCTTTTCTACATTCCCTCTTTGTGATATTATTTTTTATTGTGAAATATTCCACGTCTGGATGCCTTTGCCTGTATTTCTCTTTGAATATCTTTGGGGCTGCTTTCTTAATGTTGATTAGTTTCGCTTTCGCCTTTGCATAAATATTGCATCATATCAAATCTCACTTTCTTTCCCATGTCCATACTTCCTTTTTATACTTTTCAAAAACATCTAGGCTTTGTTGTTTATATTTTTGCACTTCCTCAGATTCATCTTTTTCCTAATAGATCAAAGTTTCTTTGTCTATATACTGTTTTGCAAAAGTCTGTTGTATTAATGACCACAAATTTTTATTTGAAGCTTCTGACAGTTTTTCTTGCAGAAGTACTTTTCTTTCCTCTAATTTCTCTCTTAATCATTTTGTATAGCTTGTGTCCAGAAATTCTGGGCTTTTTGCATAACAGTAACAATACATAATTTCTTTCTTATCCTTAATAGTCCACTCTATCATCTTTATGGCTCTTCTTTGGCATATCAGTTTTTGTGATTTTTGTGGACTGCTACTTCCTTCAGCAACTAGGAGAGGCATCCACACCCTGGGCCTGGCCCATTTGTAGCAATATTTCCGTATTTTGAAGATTCTACACTGTCATTTTTTTCCAGACCTGGCACCAGTGTGCCTACCAGGACTAGGCACTTTTTTATCCTGGGTCTTGTGTACTCAGCTATGTTTTTTTAATTTTTGACCGACTTCTGTCCTTGATATATGCTATAAAAAATATAGTCTATATATCAGTGTCACGTTGGTGAGATTTTGTAGAAAAACAGGGTCCACCTCGTAAAAGTACTCACTAAGACTTGAGGATGAATTCAGTTTCAGCACTATGACTCTCCTTTGCTTGCTGACTTTTCATCTCTCCATTTGGATATATATATATATATATATATATATATATATATATATATATATATATATATATATATATATATATATAGGTTTACCTTCATAAGGGTGCAATGTCATTATTGTATGACACTTTGATGTGCGAAAGTACAATGGCAAGATCTGTAAATGTGGACAAACAAAATTGTGAATTTACATGAGCATAGTCCACTGTGCATTCACTCATGTGAATTCAGCAGTCTGAGTGCAGAACGCACTACAGTGGGGATCGAGACATGTACCCCATCTCACACTATAGTGCTATCTCGGAGTTAGTATATTAAATTAGCAGGGGGTGTGGGGGGTGCAGACCTCCAAATGGGAGGTGCAGGGGGGGCCTTACACCCTGCATAATGGTGTTTGGAATATCCAGAAATGTCAGGTGTTTTGAACACATTCGACATTTCTGGATTGTGGAATTTGTAGTGTATCACTTTCGCTGTTCTAAACAGTTGAAAGTGCAGTTTCTGATGTTTTGATTTGGATATTTGAATTGTCACATATTGTATTTGTGACCTTATGGAGGCAAACCAATATATATATATATATATATATATATAGATATATATATATATATATATATATATATATATATATACACACACACACACACACACACACACACACACACACACACACACACACACACACACACACACACACACACATTTATGTGTGTATATATATATATATATATATATATATATATATATATATATATATATATATATATATTTATATATATATAATATATACATATATGAAAACACACATTAGTATCTTAAGTAGCAGCGGTCTAAATTGATAAGTACAGTATGTTATGCAGCTGCTGTTGTTTCTTTTAAAATGTATGCTTTGATAGCATTAAAGGCATACAGTTAAATGTTGGAAAATATAGTGAACTTTACAGAGGCATACAATACTGCAAATGTTGAATATTATATTCAGTGTAGTAGCAGTCACTAGACAAAATTATGGGACATCAAAAATTTTTCCCCTGAAGTAGATACATGTTACTTTATTATCTCCAGGGCATGAAACTGAACAACATAGTGCATGCATTGCTACATCCACCGAGAGAGACAGATAAAGAGCTTTTGAAATCTCATTAAAATATATTAATGATATAAACATTATGACAACTTTAGGGCAGCTAAATTTCACTATTTTTGTCACTGTAACCATAAATCCAGTTTTCACCATTTATTACCATTGGATAATATAACAACATAGTGTAACATAAGCCTGTATTGCCTCACATGCAATATTTTGGGTTTCACTCTTTTGCTTTCTCGTTCATATGCCTCTTCGGCATACTCTTCTTTACATTGTCACGTTTAACACTATGTTAATTCTGTCTTCTAAAGTAGACCTATATATAAATATATACTTGTATATACATATTACCTCTCAACCAATTGGGGACAAATTTCAACAGAATCAGGGACAAGTCAAGAAAAAATCAGGGACAATCAGGGACACTTTTAAAAATATAGTGCGATTAACTTGAAACATTGACAGAATCAGAGCATATGAATTAATATACATTTTCTGAAGTAAAAGAAGTTTATAACTCTTAATTATTGTCATTATTCATTAAGTGTAATTCACCACCTTTCCTCCAAAAGTTCCTAGTTTTAGGAGGGATTAAGAGGGACAGAGTTAAAATTTGAGTCAAAATCAGGGACAGTTGAGCGTTAGATATATATATATATATATATATATATATATATATATATATATATATATATATATATATATATATATATATATATATATATATATATATATATATATACATATATATATATATATATATATATATATATATATATATATATAAATATATATATATATATATACACACAAACACACAAACACACAAACACACACACACACACACACACACACACACACACACACACACACACACACACACACACATATTTCTATGTACCTATGTCACTGTTGCAATTGAGATTTAATAAAGATGCTTGAAAATAAAAATAAATAAACATTCAAATATAGACTCAGACAGCAGAAGGAAGCCTCTAATATGTACCTTGAACATCTGCATACATTTATATAAACTGTTAGCCTTACCTCACAAACACCTATTTTTATACACCATACAAGAATTGGTCTGGTATTTTTTTTTCAAATTCTTTCAGTTTTGACCTTACCTTTAAAATAGCGAAATTAATTATAAATATCCAACTAATATTCTATGAAAAAAGAAAACTCATTATATTTTCCATGAAACCCGCTTCACATTTTGAGGTGCATTTTCACCGTCAGCCTACCAGCTAATAAGCATTCCTGTATCAGACTCAAGCCAATTCATTCCCTAGTGGTAAGGAATCTTGGGTTTTATTAGGGTAAGATTCCAGGCTGGAGGGGCCACAATTGTGATAGACTTCTGGGAGTCTGTGTTCTTAACAGCATTCTGATAATTAAACATTTGTTGTGTAATCCCCTACCCCACACTTGGGCAGTGTGATGCACTACCCACATCAGTGTGATCCTAACAGTGCCTGCTCTTGGTGAGTGCAAGCTTCCATGTACTCATTAATGAGGGTTATTTTAAAGCAATGGCTTCTAGAGCTATAAACTGACTTCCAGGATGCCCACTGGAGTGTTACTCATCCTCTAAGGCATTGTGGCTGTACACATCCTGCTTTGCTTCACTCTTCTCCCCTCAGATGGCCACATTAATTCTCTTCTGCCATTGGTACAACACTCGCCATCCCTCTATCAGACTTGGGTTACCTGGGCTGTACTGTTATCTGGGCATTAACATTCTGTGGCACCAGTACTGTGTCAGATTTTGTCATGCTGTTTACACAGTAGTCACCCTCTTAACATTTCTTTTGCCACCCATGCAATTTTGCAAGGATGTCAAACAATTAATGGTTAATGATACTGACTTGCAGAACAATGAAATGTCTGTATAGCTAAATATCTTCTTACTTGAATTAAATTTGTGTACAAAACAGCACCTACAGTGAAACTATGCACACAAACATCTTTATGTCCAGTAGTGAAAACAGGATACAACAACATTAGTTTTTCGTGTATAAAGTCACAGTACACCCCCTTAACTGAAAAGGAGAATAGTTATATACACATATACACATAAAATATGTGTAAATTCTATCTGATCGAGTGTTTTAGAGCTTAATGTGTGCATGCCCCTCCCCCACACACATACACAATATAGTTGCAACCACACACAAACACTTGCATGAACTATATTGGCACTGAGACCAGATTTCCCTTATTGCGTATATTTCTGAGCACCTCTAGGTAGAACACAATACTATATAGGCATACTGAAAATTATTTAAAATGGAAAATGTTAGCATCACTTAATGCCGACAATATAAAATTGTCAAAAAAATGTTGACACATCAAAATGCATGTCCCAAGAGATAACCTTCTTTTTGTAGGTAGCAATCTCCCTCTGCCTCCCCCAACACTCCCTTGTTAATTTTATATTTTAACTCTGAGATTGCACAATACACCACTCAGGCATAATAGACAGGCTCACTAATTTAGGTATAGACCCTTTCATCACCTGCTGGCTAGCCAGCTGGTTCACTGATAGGACACAGGAGGTTAAAATAGGTGAGGCCACCTCCACCAGGGGGCCAGTTATTAGTGGAGTCCCCCAGGGCTCAGTACTGGGCCCGTTCCTTTTGGCATCTATTTCTCTGAAATGGAAGCAAATGCTGAAGGTTTATGGCTGACTAAATTTGCAGATGATTGCAAGGTGGTGGTTTTCATTGACTGTCCTGCAGACACTAGCATTCTTCAAGAAGTCTCTGTCTGACTAATGGTGCCAAAGCCATGGTCTTAAACTCAATGCTAAGAGATGCATAATTGTATCTTTTGTGAAGTCAACTTTCCAGGCTAATTACCATGTTGATAATACACCCCTAAGATTTGACTCATTGGTCAGGGATCTGGGAATGCATGTAGACAGTAACATTACCTTCGACCACCATGTGGCCACAGTGCTGAGGAAGTCCTTTTATGCTGTGCAACTTATAAGTAAGGGCATGGCATCCACTTCCAAAGAGGTCATTATCTTACTGAACTCTGCCCTTATCAGATCAGTCATAGAATACAGTGCTCCCTTTGGCATGTACCTGAGCAGGCAAATGCAGCAGCTGGAGCAAATTCATAGGTTCCTTCCAAAAAGAATACAAGGTAAAACCAAAATGCCTTATGAAGAGCACCTTTACACCCTTTCTCTTTACTTAGTCTCCTATAGATTGCTGAGTGGTGATCTATGCCTGGCTTACAAGGCATCCTCCAACTCCTCACTTCTGAATCTCCTATATATTTGTAAGTCAAAGAGTACCAAAAGTACGAGATCTAGGGACCTGAACTTTGTCTGTGACTTGAATAGAACATGCTGGAGAGACAGATATGAGTCCCAGAGACTGCCATCCCTATAGAACTGGCTTTTCATCCATGTAAAGCTGAGTTTACCTATTACCCAGTTTAAAAAGAAAAATCTGTGGTATCCCTGGAAGTCTCAGAAAACCCAGTATGCAACCTATACTGGGTCAAAAACAAACCACGCAGAAACTTTGCAGTGTGGAGAGTGTGAAGTTCACTCATTGAAATATGTTATGCACCTAGTTCACTAATAAAAATAAAACTTTAAAATATGTAATGCAAAATAATAAAATAGTAGGTAGTCCACAGTTGAGTTAAAAATGGAATATCCTTTATTGAGACACACAAACAAGTGATCCTAGTTGAGTATAATGAAAAGCATTAAAGACCCTTGTTATTTATATATAATCATGTTATTTGGAGCAAGAGAGTAGTTGCAGAGTGTGGCTCTGTTAAGAGCAATAAAAGCATACCCCTCAATCCCTTAGAGCAAGAAATCTGGACAAAACCATAAATAATGGGGGTACAATGGTCCAAAATAGGAACAATTTTTAAATATTGCTCTTACAAACATATGAACTAGATAGAATAACAGGTTTTGCATTGACTCACAAATGTCTGTTATTATTTTCTGACTTAAATCTTCAATAATTTGCCAATGATTTGCTAGTAAAACACATTTTTTTTTAAAAATGGACCAAAAATATGAGGCAAAAATCTGGACATTCTGTGAAAATCTGTACAGTTGAGAGGTATGAATAAAAGCATTAAACTCATTCCTTAAACCAAGTCCTCCTTCCCCCTTAACACCATAGTGTAAACTGACACTATGCTACCTTAAAATTTAAACTAAAAACTAGAGGCAAATTAAAATATATAATACAAGAACAGCTTATTAAGGCTAACCTACTAATCCAAACTTTATTAAATAAGAAACCAACTAACAATATGACTAAGTCATTAACTAACAACAAGATTTACCACTAAACATCTATCAGAATAAATATTAGTAACTTATAAATTGAAACATTTTTAACAAAGATCATTTCATACCAAATAAATACTTCATCAGGTTAATAAGCTGTTCTTATATATTTTAATTTGTCTCTAGCTTTTTAGTTTCAGTTCTAAGGTAGCACAGTCTCAGTTTACACTATAGTGTTAAGGGAGAAGGGGGACATAGTTAAAGGAATGAGTTTAATGCTTTTATTGGTCTTAACAGAACTACCCTCTGTAACCACTCCCTTGCCCATAACCTGATTATATGTAAGTAATGAATGTCTTTAATGCTTTTCATTATACTCAGCTAGGATCGCTTGTTTGTGTGTTTCAATAAAGGATATTCCATTTTAACTCAACTGTGGACTACCTAGCCTTTTGTTATTTTGTAGTATGTATTTTAAAGTTAAATTTTTATTAGTGAACTAGGTGCATAACATATTTCAAGGAGTGAACTTCACATCCTCCACATTGCAAAGTTTCTGCTTGGTTTGTTTCTGTTAGCCATTTTAATCTCAACCTAGACCAATGGATAGGGAATAAGAAATTTACACCAGGGCTGGTATCCATGTCCATTATGGACAGAGGTGGCTTATAAATGCCTGGCCTTGAATGTCTTATTTGGATACAGGACATCATTGATCCTTTGGAAAAAAAATTGGCTAGGCTTAGACAGCCCCCCCCAGTCAGTTTCTTACCTTAGTACCAATCTATGAATCTGTGAATCTATGAAATTGTTCCAGTGGACTCCTTTATTTAATTCATCTTATCTTTAAGAAACTGTTTCATGTGTCCTTCACATAGTCATAGGAAATACAAAGTAATTCAGTCACAAAACCATTTACATCTTTCTGTAGCCTCTGTCATGCTGTATGCCCTTTTCTCAATAAGGACAAACTATTATCAGTCATGGCATAAATTTATAGCTACTCATCTAATTAACCAGGGCTAATTTGAAGGCTGTTAGAGTGATTGAGATGAGGAAGGTGCTGAGTGGTAAACTTGTCTCTCTGGTGTATTTTGATCATTTGCTGGTGGAGTTTTAATCCATGATTTCTTCTATAAGTTGACTTATTTGACTTGGAAAGGTATAGGAGATCAAGGTGGATGGGATACCCAACGACATGTGATGGAAGCCATAGAACACACCCATGGAGAGTTTAAAAGAAACCAAATAAAGGGATTGTGCATCAAAACGTTCCTGGTAGTACAGAAACTCTAGGCCTGCAATTGTTTTACTTAGAAAACTCTCAGGTCATTTCAGTTGATTAACATGTCTAGGAAGGCTTATCGTAAATGGGGCATTGTACTTAATTCTTCACTCTGGCTTCAGACTCTAGCACATGCCTAATACCTATCTTTGCAGTAAGCTTCAACCAGGACATGTCAGTATTATTGTTTCTGAGTCATCAGTGAAAAAAAAAAAGTGTGATGATACTTAACCTTAAAACATGCCTTGGCAGTTTTCAGTAAGGTGCTCCACAATGGTATTCATCCACTGAGAGTGGGATTTGCATCTGTCAATATTGTATTTAAATCACACATTTTATTCAGAATACTGGTTGCTCTTAGAGCAGATTCATATCTGGATATGGACTCTTCTGACCTGTTGTTATGCATTCAGCACCCCACCCAATGTACTGTCCTCATTAGTAAGATGTGATATTGAATTGGTTTCCTTTGAAATAAATGTAATGGTAGAACCCCCATCAAACCTTAAAACCCTAAATAATTTTTCCAAGGCAAATTACTTCCTATCAAGTGACAACATAGGTAATGTTAAAGCTCTCACTAACCTCAAAAACATGGAGGCCTATGCAGAAGTATACATGAATGCCCTGTACAACCACTTAAACAACTAAACAGAAACAGCAGTACCTCACTGAACTAAACCCAAGTCTAGCTGGAAAAATAAGTGACCATGGTGTACCCCTGCCATAAGCAATTTATACAACAAAAGGAAGAAATTCCTTTCTAGAACTAAGTGGTGGGGTTGCACAACAAAGAAAAAAAATCTCTCTTTAGTCACAACAAGCAAATCGGGGAACTAATCAAGTCTTCAAAAGATAAATACAAGACTAAAACAGCCTCCCAAGCAAAGGATAACCACAAAACTTTTTTTTAGCTATGTCCAAAATCTTCAGGGAAACACTCAAAACTGTGCTGGGTTGGCTGTAGATGGCACTACCAATACTCTCCCAGTAGAAATAGCAAACCTACTGGCCAATTCAGCTCAAATTACACCGTCTCATTACCTCTGGTCACTCCCCCATGAAATACCCTGTACTTTTCCTTTGCCTGTTATCACAAAAGAACAGGTTGTCACTGCAATCTCTAAAGCTAGAAACATGGTATCAATGGACCCTGACAGAACCCCAGGGTGCCTATTAAATAGCTTGAATCATGATCTTGCAGACCCACTCCTATCTCTGTTTCACCACAGTCTTCAGAGAGGCTTTGTCCCAGTATAGTGGAGGACAGCAACAGTCATCCCTCTGCACAAAGGGTGACAATTAGTGGACCCAAAAAACTACTGATCTCTATGTCTGACTAGCCTCACATGTAAGCTATGGAAAGGATAATTATGAACCTATTTAACAACAATATAGAAAGTCTCCAGACTGTAGACTCAACCCAGTTCAGATTCCTCAAGGGCAGGTCCTACCTGCTCAATCTGATGGACTTCTTTGAAAAGGTCACCAAGCCCATGGATGAGGGTAGGAAATTGCATACCACCTACCTTGACTTGGCCAAGGCATTTGACACAATACCTTACTTGGGTATTATAGGTAAACTCACAAAATTGGGCATAAACCTCTTTGTCACCAGATGGATACCCTCATAGGTAGGACACATAGAATGGTGGAATCCTCATCCAGCAAGAGGCCAGTCAACAGTGGAGTACTACAGGGGTCAGTGATGGGCCTCCTTCTGTTTGGGATATACTTCACATATGTCAAGGCAAATGTAGATGGCCTTTTGCTGACCAAGTTTTTCTGATGACTGCAAGTTGAGGGCAATCATTGACTCCTGAAATGATATTGATAGCCTACAGAAAGGACTGATATAGACTAAAAATTGGTGTTAGAGCCATGGCCTCAAACTAAAAGTGAAGAAGTGCATAATAATACCCTTTGGGATATCAAATACCCCTACACATTACAATGTTGATAGCACGCCCCTAAGAGTGGACCTAGTGGTGAGAGTTCTGGGTACTCAGATAGATAGAAATCTGAACTTTGACCACCATGTGTCCACAGTGATGCAACAGTTGGACCAATGTCAAAGGATTCTCACCAAACAAATATAGAGTATAAAACATGCTGTATGTGGACCAGTTAAAGACCATATCACTGTATTCAGTTTACTGCCAATTACTGACAGGTGATCTATACCTCACCTACAAGGCAGTCTCTGGGCCAGCCCTGATGGAAATGTTGCATATTCACAGAACTAACTGCATGAGGATTTCCTGATCTGAAGATCTAAACCAGATCTCTGACATGAATGGACCAGATATGTGTCCCAGAGATTCATCTTCCTCTGGAATAGGCTTCCTATTCACATGAGGCAGATCCCTTCCCTGACAATGTTCAAGCACAATCTGCACCAATAGATGGGAAATCGCAAATTGACTGCTGGGGTGGCGTCCATGTCTCTTGTAGACAAAGGCATTCTGTAGAACTTGTCAAAACCCTGCTTGCTAACCCTTGTTATCTTTCCCTTACAGATAGAAAATTGGGTAAAATCTAGATAAAACTGGTTAGGCTTATAAGGGCTCTTGAGTCGTTAGCCTACTAATCTCCTATGCACCTATGAACCTATAAATTCAGATGTAACTGTAGGAAAGTGTTTTGCTGCTGGTATAAGTTGTTTCAGAATCAATCTCCTTGTCTCATTAAAAGTAACATTATTTTAATTTCTTCTGGAACATCTTCTGAAACTACTACAACAAATAAGAGTAATTTTCTGAAAGTTGTAAAAACTGAGCAAAAAAATGTGAAGGACCAATCCACTTTCTACTTTCTGGAATCCAAATTACATTTATAAGAAAAATAGTCTTTATTTTATTTACATTTATACTGGTGTTTCTTACATATTTCTCCAGAGTCTAACTTGAAACATAAATTTCAGGAAGTAAACAGACATTATATCATATTCATTAGCTTTGGTTCTTCAGCTCATCAGGCAGGATTCCCAGGGATCCTCTCTGCTCATGCTAACTGCCTGACATTTGTTTGTTAATTAGCATAACAGAGAGAATATCCAGTTCAGAGACATAGTAAAGCCACACTGAGAAATACTTCATCAGTAGCTCATTAGTCTGAGTCACTGAACTGATCACAGTGCTGTTAGTGTTCTCCCTAGCAGCCCATGCATCACAGTAGCATAAACATTCTCATACACAGAAACACCAACACACACAGACACACACACACACACACACACACACACACACACACACACACACACACACACACACACACACACTCAGACATATATGCATGTGCACACACACATTTGTACACACACACACACCCACATTCAGATATACATGCACATGCATGCACGCTTGTATACACAGACACATGTACATCCATCCATATTAACTCATCCACAAAAAAGTCCCCCAGCTCTCACTCACACTTATGGAAACACTCAACACATACCTGTATGCATGCTCAAATAAACATGCTCACATATAGACACATGTAAGCTCACCTTCAAGACTGCTTTCCATACTATGGCCCTCAGGGTCCCTATCACTTTGTTGAATGAACTATTTCTTGAATATTTCTTCATCAGACTTTATTCATTAAAACTTAATCCAGCGAATGCTCATTTTAGCAAATTTTTTTTCCAGGGAGAAAAAAAACTATTGGAGCTTGTCCTTTTCTCCACTGTAGTGCAATCTCAGAGTTGGTATACTTAGTTAGGGGGGCATAGCCCCCAAAATTGTGGGGTGTGGGAGGTGCAGCCCCCCACTTGTGTGGGTTTTAAATATTGTGGGTTTTGTTATGGTTGCTGGGTTGGCCGATTAATTTTTTCAGAGGGAAAAAATTCACTAAAACGAGTGTTCGGTGGATTAAATTTTGATAAATAAACTACAGTGAAGATGTATTTGATAAATAGTTCATTCAACAAAGTGATACAGACCCAGCCCCTCATGGGTAAACCATAGTGGTGGTGTTGTCTCCAAAGCCAAAAGGCTTACCACAATGTGAAAAACTTAAAGATACAGATTATGCATTTTTGCAAGCCTTTCCAAATCCATTTTTTTGTCTTTCTTGGAACATGAGAATATTTTCAAAATAACACATCTTATATATTGTAAACATTACATTTATAATAGTTAATTTCTAATCATCTGATGTTTATCACTTTTTTGCCTTCTAAATCATAAAAAATGATAATAATGATGTTTACCCTGCAAATATTTTTAAAGAACAAATTACAGTTTAGTAAGAGCAACTGATCCAAGTTAGAAAGGGTCGGTTTGGTAGTTTTTGTAAACATTTTATTATTTTGTGTTTACTGGTTGTCTTAGTAGAGTGAGCCCAGTTTTCAGTGAAGTTGTAGGTAGAAACACATGTTTGACTGCATGAGACATTGTGAGACACAAAGTAATACAGCCCTAGCAAAACTGGACAAATAAGCATAATACTCCAGATTATGGTACACAGTACATAATACAAGATCCACAAGAAATTAGTAGACCAGAAACACAAACAAAAATTATAGCGGACTACACTCAGGTATTAATATTATTTTCCTTCTGAGGAAAATCATAAACGGATTTGGAAAATTTTCCTTCATTCCTGCCAGTAGAGCTGGTGTGTTTAGTACTTAAATGAAATGAAATTATTTTGCCCCCAGAAAAAAAAAAAAACTCAACCCTTTTTCTCTTCAAACTATATATGTCTTTGAAAATGATGTGAAGCAGAAATAAGGTCAGTGCTAAAAAGACCACAGCCTTGGAGTTGTCGCAATTTATGGGAACAAGAATTTAAAGCATCAAATTAACTGAAAAATAATCGAAACATGCACACATTGAAAGGGAATGGATGGTGCTAATGAAATTCAGCTGATATAAGCAATGCGATTTACATTGTCAGATAATTAAGAATACTATAATGAAGTGTCATATCTTGAAATTCAGGAAGCATATAAACACATTAACCTAGTTGGAGCTGTATGTGATCAGGAGTACTTCACTAAAGTGCATCATTTCCTTACCAGCTCAAACTTCCATTTTTTCTGTAGTTTAAAAATGCACAAAAAATCTGTTGATCCACTTTTCAGGCATAAAGCTTGTACAGGTGCTTGAAAACATAACCCATTGCTCTTTATGTGGCTCAACTGATTAATAATGTTGTATAATAATTAAGGTTATTTTAGTCTGATTCCTGGCAGTATCTAAAATAAACTAAGACAGAGTTAAAAGAACAATGGCTACTTCTTTTAAAAATTTATATTAATGATCTATACATGCTTATTCATCAGTCCATTGTATTGAACACAATGAAGGAGTTTTTATTGTCTGTAGATGTTTGTCATGATGGTTTGCTTAATGTAATGCATTTTGACAAATCTATCCATCTATCTATCTATCTATATCTATCTATCTGTTAAATAAAATTAAGAATTCAGTACACAGGAGGTTCAGGTTCAAAAGTTTACTAGTGTACACCAGGAGGCAAAAAACGTACAAGTACAGAATTTTGTCTAACATGAAACAGGAAGCACACAATTCTATATAGTCTTTGCATTCAAGCTGTGCCCACCTTACTGACGTGATATGTCACAGGGCATCTACATCACTTTAGCTTACAGTCTTCTATTCATAAAAACTGCTGATGCTGTATATTTTAAAAAAAAGTTTTCCTCTGGTAACAATACGGCCTTGCTATCCACCTGGTCAGACATGTTCCCCAGGATTCATGAAGCTTGCGCCAGGCGCAGGCATAGCGTAGGTGGTATAATGCCAAATATGGCCGTTGAGCGATTCAGGTACGATCCAATTCCACGTGCACTACTGGCGTATGCCAGAACTGCACAGCCCCTGGCTTAGGTATGCTAATCACCCCATGTGCAGTGTCGCACCATGCAAATGAAGGCATATAGCGATTCATGAAGTGGTGCAGGCGTAGCGTAAGCCCACGGAAATGTAAACCAAAAAACACGGTTTACATTTTCCCAGACAGAACATCGGAGCTATGGAAGAGGGCCAGACCCAGGTATCACAACGTTAACATATGCCAATGGTGAAATACACAGCCAATGGCATAAGAAAAGATGCACAACACATAAATAACAACATTTAATGTCATGTCCACAGTAACGCACAGCACAACCGCAGGGCATGTGTGCGGAAGCTGTAACATAAAGAAAGTATATAAAAATGTCATAAAATCGCAACGTAATAGAAATCAGGTTTACAGCATAATACACAATGGTAGGCATGGAACACCACAACCAAGGTGCAAGGGTTGCTAAGGGCCTGCGATAGTGTTCGGCGCGGTAACTATGAATAAGTAGTCAATGCCATGCAAATGAGGCAGATAATACTGAATCGCAAATGTCCCACCGGATGAAGGTTGTAACATACGGCGCAGCGGTGTAACACCGAGGAGTGGCTCAGAGGAGATACATGACATCAGCAGAGGGGTGTGCCACCATAGCAGTAAGCACATTGGAGCAATGCAAATCTGGCCTGTCTGTTGCTAAGCAAAGCTGCAGGAAAGGGGTGGGGAGGAAGGTATAGAATTATTTAGCTGAAAGCACACATGGTGCCCAAAAGCGCATGTGTACGGGGATGAAAACGTGCCTGAAATCCAGTAATCGGACGCACGCGCCGCAAACAATAGCAGAAACAGGAAGGTCAGGGGAAGAAAAGAAGGAAATGTGGAAGTAGGGTAATTGGAGTACTAATGAGCAATCAACACCAATCAACCCACGAAGGCCAATCGACTGCAGCTGAAAAGTCTGCTTGCAGGAACCTGCAAAACAGGATAGGGGAGGCATTGGAATGCAAAGAAAGGAGGGGAGGTATTGGATTGCAAAGGTAGGAGACCTGACACAGCAGAGCAAAGCAAACCGACAGCAGACTGGCAGTAGCACACATAACACAAGATACGCCAGGTCCAGGAAAGTACAAATGAAAGTAGGCTGCAGGATGCACACCAGAAAATGGTAGGTGCAACGTGCAGAAATGTAAAGGGAAGGTCAAGAGTTAATCCATGGCAGGCAAATGTAATTCAACACCAAAGGCACCACAATAGTAGTTCCAGCAGTAAAACACATAAGATACCCTGTAGCTACGATCGTACATACACACCCTATGACATCATCGCTGTTCACAGCACAATAGTATAAAGTGTGAAAGCACCCAACACACACCTGTGTATTCCCAAACACCGCACCATGGGTGTAAACACATGGGGAACTTTTAAAATGTACATGTTAGGAGCTGCCATAGCTGTGATTCATCAGCATGTGTTAGAGACTGACGGTGTTGTGGAGGATGATGCCGACAACCACCGCAGGCCTCGGAGGCAAAGGATAGTGTTCAGACCAGGGGTAACCTACCAGGGGCTACATGACCTGGAGATAGTAGAGCATTACAGGGTGGATAGGGACATCTTACAGCAAATAGTGGAGCTGTGCCGGCCACGCCTGAGAACCAGAAACAACAGAGGGGGAACCCATCCCGGTGGACACGAAGGTATGTGTAAGCCTGCAAATACTGGCCACAGGTACCTTTCAAAGGCCAACTGGAGATATAATGGGTATCTCACAGGCATCAGCATCCAGGGTACTACACCAGTTCCTGGATGCCATGTTACCACATGCCAATGAGCAGATATACTTCCCCAGAACTCAGGAGGATTTGGCCAGCAATATGCGCCACTTCCACCATGTGGCACACTACCCAGAGGTACTGGGTGCGATAGACTGCACGCACATACAAATCAAGTCACCACCCGGTGAGCATGGTCAGCGCTACTTAAACCACAAGGGATTCCACTCCATCAACTGGCAGGTCGTGTGCAATGCCTAGGGCATTATCATGGATGTGTGTGCTGGCAGCCCTGGAAGCTACCATGACTCCCATGTCTGGCATGCCTCACAGCTGTATCAGGTATTTGTCAGGGGGGACATCCCACATGGCCATCTTGTGGGGGATGCTGGCTATGCACTGGAGCCGTGGATGATGACTCCCATCAGAAATGCACACACACCCATGTAAGAACGCCATAATGAGGCACACGCACAAACCAGAATCATCATAGAGCATGTGTTCGGGTTGCTGAAATCATGGTTCCGGTGCTTGGATATATCTGGTGGAACCTTGCAGTACTCTCCAGGCACGTGTGCCCACATTGTCATAGTATGTGCCATGATACATAATATGATCCTGCGGAAGCAGCTGCAGCAGGGACAAAATGGTGAAGGCCCTCATAGCCCACTGCAATTGCCAAGGCCATTAGAGGCACAGAGGGATTCAGACCATGAACACACTGTGCCAGCCCTAGTAGGCAGACGGAGGCATGCCCAATATGCCTACGCCTTGGCAAAGAGGGAACGTATAGCACATACTCTGACAGTGTAGGCCCCTATGGACTGACACCTCTCTACCTGCACACACAGTAAAATGGATGGCACACAAACATGACCACCTGTAAATTGTAATGTATAGGTGGCCCAATGTGTGACTCCTACATAGGCAGCCCTCAAACATTGTAAACACAACAGCCAGTGGAACATGGAATGCAACACCTGAACAGTACATGAGCCTAACAGCATATGGTGGTGCTGTGTGCCTGTCACGTTCCCCACCAGATATATATATATATATATATATATATATATATATATATATATATATATATATATATATATAGATATATAGATAGATATAGATATATATATATATATATATATATATATATATATATATATATATATAGATAGATATAGATATAGATATATATATATATCTATATATCTATATATATATATATATATATATATATATATATATATATATATGTACACATATGCATATATATAATACAGATAGAAAGGGCAATAGAGTGATATATGGTGATATAGCTGAATTCAGCGATATCTGCAAATATAATAGATAGTTCAACGATATTCATAACACCTTGGAGGTACAAATAAATAGGATACCGCCAACCATGGAATGTGTAACTCCACCAAGGACGGTCCCAAGCCCGTCTGAAAAAGGAGGAGGGTTGGGCTTAGGGTTAGCAACCCCATCCCATAAAAAACAAAATTGCTACAAAAACACCAACTACAGGAAACACAGACAATCTTGTCTTGGAAGAGGAGAGTTCTTCAAATGGAAGATTTATGAAGTTTTGTGGCCAAAGCCGAAAGGACGCCACAAAGCAGAGTCCCCTTCTCTCTACCAGGAAAATAAACATTGGCACATGGAATGTCAGGACCATGTATGAGCTAAGCAAGGCAACCCAAGTGGCAGCAGAAATGAGAAATAACAACTTGAGTTTGTTGGGAATCAGCGAGACAAGGTGGACAGGGGCTGGTCAATGTCGATTATCTACAGGAGAGTTGTTGCTTTATTCTGGACATGAGGACAGTGAAGCACTTCACTCCCAAGGGGTTAGTCTTATGTTGGCTAAACAGGCCCAGAGAGCCCTGATTGGATGGGAAGCACATGGCCCCAGGATCATCACAGCTTCATTCCGTACAAAGAAGAAGAAAATTGTAATGAATTTGGTCCAGTGCTACGCACCAACTAATGACAGTGAAGAGGAAGATAAAGATCAGTTTTAGGAAAGACTGCAGCAGATCCTCGAGACCTACCCAGACAAAGACCTTACTATCCTTATGGGTGATATAAATGCCAAGGTCGGATCCAGTAACATAGGATATGAGCAAATCATGGGTACACATGCTCTGGGAACAATCAACGAGAATGGTGAAAGGTTTGTTGATCTATGTGCTCTCAATAATTTGGTCATTGGAGGCAGCATTTTTCCCCACAAACGGATACACAAAAATACATGGGTCTCCCCTGACTATACAACAGTAAACCAGATAGATCACATATGCATCTGTAGAAAGTTTAGAAGAACATTCCAAGATGTCAGAGTGAAAAGAGGGGCAGATGTAGCATCTGACCATCACTTGTTGGTGGCTAGACTGAAGCTAAAGCTAAAAAGAACTCTGGTTCAAGAGTCATCTAGGAGAATCAAATACAATGTTCATCTATTGAAAGAATCTCAGATAAAAGAACAGTTCAACATTGCACTGAAGAACAAATTTGAAGTGCTACAAGAACTGGTTGAGGAGGGTGGAGTAAACAGCTCATGGCAGAATGTGAAAGAGGCTGTAGACTTAGCTTGTCAAGAGACATTGGGACCTAAAAAGTATCATCAGAAAGAGTGGATCACTGCAGAAACACTGGTAAAGATAGAAGACAGAAAGAGGAAGAAGGCAAAAGTAAATAACAGTAAAACCAGAGCTTCAAAGAGTAAGGCCCAAGAAGAATATGCAGATGCCCACAGAGAGGTAAAAAAAAAAAGAAAGAAAGATATATATATATATATATATATATATATATATATATATATATATATATATATATATATATATATATATATATATATATATATATATATATATATATATATACACACACATATGCATATATATAATACAGATAGAAAGGGCAATAGAGTGATATATGGTGATATAGCTGGATTCAGCGATATCTGCAAATATAATAGATAGTTCAACGACATTCATAACACCTTGGAGGCACAAATAAATAGGATACCACCAACCATGGAATGTGTAACATACCGACATGCGTAACCACGAGGCTGAAAGACCGATAGAACACAGTACCGGAACAGTACAGCTGCGAGTAATAGTATGATGATATGAAGGGGCAGTAAGTCACCGCTGCCGGTGTTGTGGTCCACTTAGGTACTGTGATCAACTGTGTCTGTGAGTGCCGTAGTCTGTTTAAGTGTGCATTGAGGGTGCCGTGTGCATCTCTGTGTGACTGTAATGTGTGTGTATGTCCGCAACATGTGTTTGTTAGTGCCAAGTCAGAGGCAGATCAGTACGGTAGGTGTGGGTATAGCTAGCCATAGGCATACGGTTACTACCTGTCCCACAGTAGGAGGGACAGCCCCACCCTGGGCAGGTGTGTCCTGACATAAAACAGTACAAAGGGCAAATGTCCGAGATGGTAGGACATAAATATGTTCCATATATAATGTAACAGTCGTATTTAATAGTTATACCTGTATGTAAGAAACGTACATGTTACATGCAATATGATAAGTAGCCAAAGTCACACAACAATAGGTATGTATTGAGGATAAAATTATGTGCTAACCTGTGTACTGACCATGGCTATGTGTTGGCCTGTAAACACCGCTGTGTGTCCCGCAAGTGTCCAACAATGACCATATGAAAAGGTGGCAACCCATGGCAAACAGGCTCTTTTACCAACACAACCACAATGACTGCAAATATCTGGGACAGAAATACAAGGCATAGCTGTCACTTACACATATCCCTTGATATATCGCTGCAATTACGGAGGTATACAAGTAGCAAGCTCACCTGCAGACGATATAGAAACCAATTAACAATGGCCCAACGTACAATCCCGTAACATAAGTCTACTAACTGTTAGCTCTCTAATTAGGGATGGAGCCAACACACATATATTCGGATTATGTAGAAATGCAAGGCCCACAAACCTGTATATGCTAGTACACCCACCGACATCCCCCACACTAGAAACTAAAGCAATACAGACTGTAATAGCAGCACAAACATCCAGTCAGTCAATTACATCCGCAGAACCCTCAACATACCGTGTGAGAGACACAATTAAAGGATCCATGCAAAATTGCAGGCGTTGTATAATGGAACAAACAGCCATGTTACAGGTTTTGTTTGCAATACTCCGTTATCAGACGATGGGATGACAGGTACACCCACATGTTGAACCAAATACTCTACCTGTCACACACAAACCACGGGGGACATGAATCCAAAGTATACTTGTCTCCATGCATAGCAGTTGCAGTTACACATAACAAAACACAATACAGACCGTCTCCCCGAAGGTAGGGAAAATAGGCAATGCCCAAGTGGAGAATCCAGTTATACCCCATTGTTGCCGGGTAATTGGTGAATGGAGTAGCTGCACAGCTGATATGCAAGTAATTAGTCACTCAGGAACACCAATTGGTGGGATGAATCCACATGTTACAGGTATCGACGTATATAAGGATGACTTGCCAGACATTCAAGCCGTATGCTCATACCGAATACCAGTTGAAACACTGAGAGAGACAGAATCGAAATGCCGTAATGACAACAAGGTATGTAGAATGCCCGATATGTAAGGTTATGTATAGCATGATCTGTATTAATTAGTTGTACTGTATGTATAGCCTGGTTTGCATTAATTAAACATGTCCGCAATGCATAAAGTGGGGAAAGGTATTTATGTAGTGATGTCTTGCTGAGCATACTAACGCTTGTAGAAACTGTGCGTCCAGCAGTGGGACACAAGGTACACAGCACAGACACCACAAGGGATGCTACATGAGGGCGTTAAATAGAACAATTCCATACAACCCGCCATCAGTGGTAGGGTATGTCCAACAAGGACGTGCCATAGCAGGGGATAGTATATGTTGATATACTGTCACAGCACGCATGTGTATGGGCATATAACATTAATGACATATCTAAGGTGGTCCCGCTGTGCAAGTATTCTTTGCATTATGGGATACTAAGTGAAATATGTGTAATGTATAGAATTATAGGTAGCTATGACAGATATTCTACACAGCATAACAGGCATATCATGCATACCACAGGTATCGTCTATTGGTATGTACAACAACAGGATACATATGGCTTGTAGGCATGGGACATTGTAATAGCATGATAGCTAATCTAAATGGAAGGGCTACCAAGTAACTATGCACAAAGGACATGTAATAGCTTCACAGGTGCATAGTGGGGTAGTATGTAGTCTGGCAAGTCCATGTGTAAGCACAACTACATTGTTCACACTAGTGGCACCTCTCTAGGGTAGTGTCCTGTGAACAGCAGAGCTATGTGTCACCTGCACCTCTGCACAGTACAGCCACTGCAGTGATCCCAGGCCTACATGTGTCTCCCAACCACCAAGGGAGGTATCACATGAACAGTGCTACTGAGTGTCCCTCCGTGATGTACATAGGACCTATGTTCCAAAGCATGGTGAGTGTCCGGTTTGGGAATGTAACCCACAAGCACATCCCACTCATTGTGGTGTGTGTGCACATATCCATGAGCATGTTGTTCACAGTGGCCTCTGCTTATGTCGCGTATGAGGAGTATATCCATTAATAATGTTGTGGACATGAGCCCTGTCTGATCAGCAGAGGTCACCCCTGAGTATGTAGTATGCAAATGTGTACAGATGTGGTGCCCATAGTGCAGCCACATATTTAAACTGTCAGAGCTCAGTAAATGTCATGGTGTGTTAATTTTGTGGCATGTAAAGCTGTAGTTGTTGTGTAAGGTACACCCTAAATGGGTTGGTGTACCCTTGAATGTGTGTAGATGTCATGAGTTCAGAGGTACAATGGGTGCCTATGTACCAGCTACACACCCAGTACAGATAGGTGTGGCTACGTAGAAGGATATCCACGCCACAGTGGCAATACGGTAACCACAGGAGTGGGTGTGACATATGTGTGTACTGCAAACATGTACAATGTGATATGTATGTAGGGGACTACCATCCATGTGATAGTCAGTGGGTAAATGGTGTAATGCAAAGGTGATGTGCATGCACCCTGTGTCATGCAGCTTGATGCCATGATAGTCATATTATGTATCTCTCACAGCGACACCCATATGGATGGAGTCAGTATCAGCTGGTGGAGCAATCATGGTGCTTTGTATGCAGGGGTTTGAAAGCTAGGCAGGGAAAGTCCCCTGTGCTAGCATGTTCCGCAGGGAAGCATATACTGAACATGAGGGGCCCTATGACTGAGGACTGTGGTATGCCAAATGTACCTGACATGTAGTAGGTACTATGGTATGCTGGCCTCACTGTGTGTCCTGTCCATGAGCCTGATAGCATAACATCCTGAGACACAGGGTACGATGTGCAGGTGGATGTGTATGTTGTCAATACCAGAATGGGGAATGGTGCTGAAAGGCAATGAGAGGACAATGTAGGATGTGTGGACTCCTGTACCATCAGCAACTGCCCTGGTAACTGTATGAAAGGTGTCCACCATGTGTAGGGGCCATGCTCTGGCCCTAACAAGCCCAATCCGGATGGCAGCAAAGGACGGGAGCCCAACAATGTCTCTGTGAATGACGTCCTTGATGATGTGCCCCATAGCCATGCAGAACAGTCCAGTCAGGTGTGTAGGACTATGGTCCCACTCGTGCATTGTGGTGCCACCTGTGTGTAGTGTGATAAATGCTGCTGTGTGCCATTCAGGGGCTACAATGTCTGAAACAAGGCTATTACTGAATATGGTGGCCTAGTGGGGAGACATGTGATTTAGAGGTTGGTGGACATCACAGCCTGGGACGTTGTAAGGTGACATGGGGCCAGTGTCCCAGGACATACAGAGTGTAGGTCAGTACTGTGTAGGTGTGACAACAGGGACACCACAATGTTCATGTATGGATTGTGGCCCTGTAGTGAGTGAGAGGGTGTAATGTCAGCATTGAATCCATCCTCCAGCATGTTTCCAACATTACCTGGGTCTGTAATGTTCCTGATTGACTGTTGTATGTGACAGCAGATGTGGGTGTTGCCATCGACTACTGACATACCACCATAATGCCTGGTGGTACACCCCAGAATGTGTGGCAGTCATGTTTACGTAGCTAGTCTTGGAGTATGTGATGAGGGACCTTGTGGCCCCAACACAGCTGACCAGTGAGCCACCCCACACATGGAAATGTACACCACTGTGCAACAGCCTACACCTGTTGTTGTACATCATATGTCCATGGAACATGACCACCAGAGTGGCGTCTGTTATCTGGTGTGTACCATCATCGCTCTGTGTGGAATAGCATGATCCATGCAGTTGTGTACATGTTAATGAAATGCACTGGGGTATGTGTCAGCATTTGTATGTGCATTGTCCATCTGCACGGGTGTCATGACGTTAACAACCGCTGTCAGCAGACGTCTGTAGTAGGTGTTGTAGTACTCATGTACTGTGTATGCTGTGATGGGTGTGGTGCCGGGATGTGGCTAACAAGGTTGATTAACATATGTTCGGAATCCACCAATGAGGGGATAATCCCAGGTGTGTAACACCAGTCACATGGTGGTAGTGTTCATGCCAAGGTTAATGTAGGTCTTGGAGGTGGTGTGTATGGGTTGTTCCAGCAGAGTGGAGGTTATGACTCATGGATGTGTCGGTACATGAGTGGCTATCCCAGTGAAGTGTGGGGTAGTGTCAGTCACACATCAGTAGTAGCTGTCTAAGGCCCACTGTCCAATATACCAACAAAGAAGGTATGTTAACCGTGGGGTATGATGTTGACTCTGTAGCTTGTTACAATGTGTATAGCGGTCCCGGACACAGTTAGTTGCACATGGAGCACCTCTGATGCATTGTGCTAAGTATCTTGCCAGGATGTGTGCAAAACATAGTGGGATAAGGGAACCCCTCAGCTGTGGGTGTGCCGGTCCAGGTATGTGCCTGAAAGGTATGGTCTGTCTATAACCTGTCATTGCAGGTGTGCTCTGCAAAACCTAGAGGCAGGTCCCAGTCACTGCAGAGATGTTTGAGTGGTGCATTATAAGGTGTGCCTTGCCTGCGTGCATCACAGAGGAAGATGCAAGCATTGTGTCACATGACCCCATGTCATGCCTGCCAGTTCCCGTCCTGCCGGGGACAGTTATTGCAAACTGTGCAAGACAGACAGTATAGAAGCAGCAAGAGCCTTACATGTGAGCTGTACTCCCAGAGCTGACAGGTGCAAGTCATTTGTGCCACAGCATTGTGTTTGACCAGGTCAGTCAAAGCGGACAGATACCAGGTGCCTGTGGAATGACAATAGGAGCATAGGCAACTGTTGAAGTGACACAGTCGGTCATTGTACAGTGGTATCGTGTCCGGACGATTGCAAAATGCTCCCCAGGGCTTGGCCCACACCCTCAGGGCTATAAGACTGGTGAGCTATTGCATGTCCCTGCACACGTAGTCTGTGAAGTGGCATCACAGGGCAGTCACACTAACATGGAGAATGACAGTCACATCATACCTGGTGAGGTGTGGCATGGGTGCATAGGTTATGTTACAGAAGCAGTTACCCGACAGCAAGATGTAAGCGACTATCGCCTTGTGTAGCCTGCTGTGTGGAACTGCAGTGTGACTCCCTACAGAGTCATCTATGACTGGTGTGTTGTGAATGTTATAACTCCCTATTGGCTGTATGTGATGGGCACACATAAATCTGTGGGCTATAAGCTGGTGATGTTGTCCATGATGGGGGCTACCTCTGGTGCCTACAGTGAGTATGGAGACATGCTGCACAAGTTGTCTTCGTAGGTGTGGCCAGTGGTGTAGATCATGTGAGACTATGTGATGGGTGGGGTGTGTTGCGAATGTTACACATCCCCAAATGACTGTCAGGTGCAGTCAGGGTTGGTGACAGCATTACCCCCAGCCATAGCTGTCAACCTCCTGTCCTCAAAATGAGGAACATTAGCCCTCATACTGTGTGACAAATGGGCAAAATGTGGAACACTTACAACTGGCTTACTAACAGCTTCAACTAGGAAGGGCATGTGATGGATAAAATAGGCTGGTTTAACGTATAAAAAAAATATTCTAATGAATTAATATGATTCCCATCTATTTAGCCATGGCTAGCAGGTAAACAATTTCCAACAATGAATGTGTGACAGACCCTTTCAATGTGGAACCTTGAGGAACATGCACCTTTTAGAACCCCAAATGAGGTACATTCCTCGTAACGAGGTACATTTGAGAGATATGCCCCCAGCACAGCTGCAGAAGTGCATCCCCCACAGGCTGTAGTGTCGTATGTTGGGAGGTGAGCATTGAATGTGTACATGAGACAATTGCTCTATTGCCACATGTACGACATATCCCTCATATAGACAGACAGTAGCACTGGTACGTGACAGTTGGACATGCCTGTATATACAACCGTGTCCCACAGGATATGTGCGTTACGTGTGTACAACAGCTGTTGTACCATAAGCAAGCTGGGAAGTGTAGGACAGCCAGTGTACCTGTGGGAATTGGTGTGGAATGGGTGCTATAGTAATCAGTAGCTCATGACATGCTCACATGTTCTGAACAAGTGCCTAGCATGACCATACAATACAGGTAGGGTGTTGGACAATATCACCCACAAGTGGTGATGACAGTCATTATGGGTGGCACCGCACTATAACCCTGCTGAGTATGGTGTGCATGTCCATGAACCATTAGCACTGTAGATGTTAGCAGTACAGATGTACAAGACAGCACGGATATTTGATTACAAATACCTTTGCATGTCACAGGAGTGTTCCACCAGTGGCCTGTTGACAGACTCACAACTACAAAAGGTGCAAGAGTGACATGTGCACATCACACCAGTGCCAGCTACAGTAGAACAGGGTTAATGTGTTGTACCCCACCCTCATTGTAGCCCATACCACACAGACAAATGTTAGGCATCTGTGTATGTAAGGCTGTGAATGGCCATGACCTATCAGTATAGCTGTGTCAGTGTTGTGAACAACATATAGAATGGGCTGTGTGGGTGAGGTGGGTGACATATGTGCACAGTCTGATGGATGATACCAGCATTGTCACCGCTAGGTGAACATCCCTGTACCCATAAACTTCTACCTAGGCTGTGGTCAACATTATGGACACTGTGTAAGGGATGGTGCTGTGCAGTGCGCCCCCCAACTTGGTGACGTCTCCAGGCCTCTTAGGTAGTCATATGAGGTACCCATGTCATGTCAGGGTGCCATCCATGAGCACGGAGATCACTGGACAGGCATATGCAGCACTGTGGTGACTAATATTGGATCACATACCACCTTTAAGGGGTAATGGCTATGCATGGATGAGCGATACCAGCCTTCACAATCCTCACCTCCACTATGCAGCATGCTGTCTACCTTGCAGAAAGACATTTGCTACACCATGATGATGGACATGCTACATGTCCATATCCTGATCTATAAGACATATGTCATGGACATCCACCATCCTAATACTAGGATCGCCACAGGCTGGACAGATCCCTGTGCCATATATGTGACATACTCCCACCATACCATGCAACCCTGTCCATCAAAGCTGCACATGTCATCCCAGTCATACATGGTGTGATGGCTGCATGGTAGATGTACTATCAACTGACTGGATCAGTAATGTGGCACCGATGCACCTTGCGGTGGCATAATGGCTGTCTGTTACAGCTTGGAAACCATGCCCGCACATGCTATGGTTGATAACCATCCCTGCGAATGTCGTCTGACTAGCCATTGTCCCATGTCTATCACATGTGCAATACAGGTGATCCGTGGCAGGGTGTTGAACAGTTGTACAGTGCTGTGTAGATGTATATGGCAAAACACATGCATGTACAGGTGTCCATGCATATGTGTGCATTGTTACTGCTCAAGGCCATTACGGCTGTGTCTGTGTTGATATGTGACATATACACAGCATCCAGGTCAACAGCAGTACCATGGACACATCCAGGCATGTGCAGATAGGTAATAACACAAGTGCAGGCAAATAGACATGCCCACAGTAAGACAGCATTTACATGGAGTATGAACACTGTAATGAGGTGACACACATATATGGTGATGATATCCAAGGCATAATGGGTGTGACATGTGTGTGACACAAACACGTCAGTCATGTCAGTGTCATGATGCTTTGCAAAGATAACTGTGCAGATGTAGTAGATGTCATAGAAATGTATGTGCAGCAGTATCTCTGTACATCTCTGAAACTGTGACCTGTCACCATCATTATGTCTTACAGATAATGCCCCGTACACGCCTCCCAGCATATACCCGCCAGGAGGATGATGTCCTCATCCCACAGCTCCATGACAACTATGACTTGTTGTTCAGCCATGTGCCACAGCATGACCAGCAGCGGGATGACCTGTGGCAGGATCTACGCAGGAGGGTGAACGATGTGGGTGGCCATAACTGCACCTACCAGCAGGTGTGCAGACACTGCATGGACTTGATATGACATGCAAAACAGCGTGCCACTGCAATCACCAGGGAACAGGAACAGGTGGTGGGTCACCAACCCAGCCCCCACTCACACACACCGAGGAGCTACTGGCCAGTCTGGGGACACCCAGGGAGCAGCATCCAGAAACACTAGCTAGCAACGTGGAGGTGGGTGTCTCCCAACCAATGAGCCTGGAGTTGCCTGGTAAGTCAGTACTGCACATATGGCTATTATATCCCTGTAGTTGCATGTGTCACTGTACATTATGTAAAGTAACAACATATGCAAGGTATGTGAACACACATGCTGCATACTACAGTATGCTACGTTGTATATGCACACATGTGCATACTATATGCTATTACACAGGTGAATGTGTTCACATGCACAGTGCAACCTGTGGCTGTCATACAGTCATGGATAATGTTCATATTGGTTTGTCACCCATATACAGGTACCTCTGGTGTGCCGCACAGACATGAGTCCATTGCAGGTGAGACTGTCATCAGTATCAGGCATGTTACAGTGTAGATCTATTTGCCATGTGGCCAGTTAACACTTGCACACCTGATGTTTGTTCCAGTCATGATATGCAGGTCGCACCACCCTTCATTCACACAGGCCACCCATGTGCAATATATACAAACGTAATGATACACCGACTTGAAACCACAGTACTTGTCACTGCGACATATGTGGTCAGCCGTGCATACAACGGTGGAGGTGTTCTACAATGGAGGCATATGTAGTATGCATTAGAACAACATGTGCGGTATGCACACAGTACCACACAGTGAGCTGTGATATGGGCAGCCCACAGGTGTCACCATTGTGTCATATGCCCCTGCATTGGCTGCACATATTGTGATGTGCCACCTGACATGTCCCAGACATGTAATGTTCTGTCTGCAATATTGTCACACTATCGCGTGACCTATACCCCACATACCAAACATACAACCCGTTGTCTGCATTGCCCTGTGGAGTGTGACATATCTGGCATCTATGGGTGTATGTCATATGGGACAACACAGACATGTGAGATAGATGGCCATCACACACAATTGGCCGACACATGTGCACACATGGCCATGGGGGATGGCCAGAGACATGGAGCCACACAGTACATGGGATGTGTATACACCCTGTTGCACATTGTCCACACATGGTCCAATTATAGCCTTAGTTGACCGATTATAGAGTTGATGTGGTACACTGGACAACCTACAAGCCTGTGCACAGCTACTGGAGGTTTCACTGAAGTCTACCATATACGATCTGTTGTACATCATGTCTGTGTTGCAGTTATGGCTATGCAATGTGTACATATTATGCATTCTACAGCAACATAGATGCCTCATGATGCCATGCAATGGCACAGTGTCTGTACTTCACACTGTATAGCAATGTAGATGGCTCACACTACCCTCCCATGCTCATACACATTTGCTAAACATGCATTCTATCTGTAGGGCATACACACAACACTGCAATGTGAAGCCCATTATGATGCTGTACATGTGTCAGGACACCATTGTGTCAGACATGTATGCATGTTAATGCACATGTCAACAGATTACATGTCAAGGTCACGTCAGCCATGTGTACTGTTATCCTGTTCTGGGCGACATGGTGTATCACGGGGATGCATGCATACTACCATGATTGTGTGAACTGCATGGCTACTGATATGACACCTGTTTGCTGTAGTGTGCACCCCTGGGAGGTATGCTTACTAACACTATTAATGTCTGAGCTGCATGCCCTCTGCTGTATCGCAGGCATGCTGCATGCCATCTGACAAGTCATATGCATTGTGTGTGTGTGTGTGTCTGTGTTTGTGTGTGTGTGTGTGTGTGTGTGTGTGTGTGTGTGTCTGTGTGTGTGTGTGTGTGTGTGTGTGTCTGTGTTTGTGTGTGTGTCTGTGTGTGTGTGTGTGTGTCTGTGTTTGTGTGTGTCTGTGTTTGTGTGTGTCTGTGTGTGTTTGTGTGTGTGTCTGTGTTTGTGTGTCTGTGTTTGTGTGTGCCTCTGTGTTTGTGTGTCTGTGTGTGTGTGTGTGTGTGTGTGTGTGTGTGTGTGTGTGTGTGTGTGTGTGTGTGTGTGTCTGTGTGTGTGTGTGTGTGTGTGTGTGTGTGTGTGTCTGTGTCTATTGTACTTTACAGTATTTCTTTGCATTCACAGGTGATGTAGGTGCATTACCCTCCTGCGGTCCATCTGATGTTAGTGTCCCCACAGATACTAGTGGTGATGAACATATGCATGAGGTACAGGCAGGGTTGTCAGGAGCTGAATCTGTGCCAATGGTTACCAATACCAGCTATGTCCTCCTCTTCCCTGCACACAGTTCTGCTGCCAACACATACCGCATCACCAGTGGCCATAGAGGAAGGACAGTCAGCGTCTGTTAGCGTGGAACTGTATATTAGCATACACCCTCACACCAAGCACCAGACATACATACAGACACACACACACTGTGGTGACCACACATGTGTATACGGACAGCTGACATGCGTGATGCACCACACCGGCCGACGTCATGTTTCCCACACTGACGTATGTACAGATCTCTACAATGGTGTACAGGGATGTGTAGCAACTGGGACATATTCCCCATGATATGTGGCATCTCTGGTCACATATTCGGACACACATGGCAGTGTTGGGAATTATATACCTGCCATATGATGACACGTTTGATAGACATGCAGCGGTATTGATTGCATTATGTGTACCAATACTATATCTGGCAAATGTGCTGCTATATGCACATGGGAGGTTGTAGGTGTTACAGGTGCCATGTGACATATAGTTGGTAACACCTGACCGCTGTGTATGCATTATGTCAGCACCGTCATGTAACAGTGACATAGCTTACTGTTTGCACATGGCATGATAGGATGGTGTGTGACACAACTATGAGCCACCCCTGCACACATACATCTACACAGGTGGTTCACCACGTTATGTACACATATCCCTCCATACGTGCTGTTTGTATGTCACCGTATACAGGTGTCAATGATGGGTCTGCATTGCGACTGCATGTCGTAGGTAGGTGCAACTATGTTACAGACATTGGCCACTGCACATGCATGGTTGCTGCATGCACAGTACAGATGTCACATGTGTCTCCTGTTGCCATGTTTGTATGCATTGCTATTGTTAGGCATGTGTGTTGACATACATAACACATGGACTGTGGTATGATATCATGGGTGTCACAAGCGACCAGTACAAGGGTATGTGTCCTGGTCAACATTGCTACCCCCTGTAGTGTGAGCATTCAACAGACATGGGCCCACCTTCCATTCACGTGTGTAGCATTGATTTGGCCACTGTTATGCACGAGGTACATCAAAGGCTATATATGTATGTGTTGTGTGTGCAGTCCATGCACACATCCACATAATCACATGTATGACATATCCAGATGTGTGTTCATTGGTGTACAGCAACAGTAAGGTGTCACAGCTGTGTAAGGGCCGTGGTATGTCTTGAGCCGACCTGTTCATATATACTGGTATCATTGCAATGCATAACACCTGTTGGATCCCTGTTGGTACATGTGTACTCTGCACAGCTGGTGTACACCTCTGTACAGCCCAGTGGTCATGTGTCACATGGTGTTGTGGTACTGTAAGGCTGTGTAGTGCTACACCAACGACATGGTGCTGACTTGACAGCTACAGTGTACACTGCAGTGTGTACGTGTGTGACCTGCACCTGTGACAGCTGTGATGGCAGCTGTGTGTGTACAGGTTACTGCATGTGTGACCACCCTGTGTGTGAGGACAGTTATACCTTACTGTGCCCTTCTGTACTGTGCCCTTCTGTGTGTACACTCCATCTGCATGCACGACAGGCCTTTGCAACAGCTAAGTGTGTCAGCATGCCCAGTATGCTGTTGTGTAGATGGACACACAGTACAGTCCAAGTACACAGTTGTGTAGATGGACAAACGGTACAGTCCAATCTGAGACCTTCCGTGTTTACACGCCATCTGCATGCAAGACGGCCCTTTGCAACAGCTAAGTGTGTTAGCATGCCCAGTATGCTGTTGTGTAGATGGACACACAGTACAGTCCATGTACGCAGTTGCGTAGATGGACACACAGTACATTCCACACTGCACCCTTCCGTGATTAGACTCCGTGTGCATGCAAGATGGCCCTTTGAAATTGCTAAGTGTGTGAGCATGCCCAGTACGCCGTTGTGTAGATGGACACACAGTACATTCCACACTGCGCCATTCGGTGATTAGACTCTGTGTGCATGCAAGATGGCCCTTTGCAACTGCTAAGTGTGTGAGCATGCCCAGTATGCCGTTGTGCAGATGGACACACAGTACATTCCAAACTGTGCCCTTCCGTGATTAGAATCCGTGTGCATGCAAGATGGCCCTTTGCAACTAGGTGTGTGAGCATGCCCAGTATGCCGTTGTGTAGATGGACACACAGTAAATTCCAAATTGCGCCCTTCCGTGATTAGAATCCGTGTGCATGCAAGATGGCCCTTTGCAACTGCTAAGTGTGTGAGCATGCCCAGTACGCCATTGTGTAGATGGACACACAGTACATTCCAAACAGACGTGTGATACTAAGCATGTGGGCATGGCCATTGACATCCTGTATAGCCATGGTGGTCATCCAGGCAACAGATGTCCATTTTCAATGTCACGATGGATGCCTACATTGAACACACTGGTTGCTGTCTAAAAGGGTGTACTGTCTGTGGCGCATCCCATATATATTTAGTGTTGTAGTGCTCAGTAGATATTTAGTTGGCCCGATGACAGCACTGCCGTGTTTGTCTACGTCTACCTTGGGACAGTAATATGCTTTCAGACTGCTCACTCTCTAAACATTCCCTATCGGCATCTTTGCCTTTGCGGATGATGTCACCCACCTAGAAGTATGCCTCTGGGAGTGCTGTGTTCAGTAATCTCGGTAGCACGTTCTGTAAATGCGTAATGCTGTAGTGTGATAAGGTAGTTAGGTGTATGTTCAACTCCCCGCCCTGCCAAGTGTGTGTGTGTGTGTGGGTTCATGTCTATAGATCGACAACTTACTATATCGACATCCACTTCACCGACATCTGAAATAATCGACACCGCAAATCATGGACAGGTAAGAGATTTAAATTTCGCTAATCATGCCTACCACACATGCATAACACTGCTATACTTACTAAAACATGGTAGGCATGATTAGCAAAATTTAAATCTCTTACCTGTTAAATGTCCGTGATTTGCGGTGTCGATTATTTCAGATGTCGGTGAAGTGGATGTCGATATAGTAAGTTGTCGATTTATAGACATGAACCCGTGTGTGTGTGTGTGTGTGTGTGTGTGTGTGTGTGTGTGTGTGTGTGTGTGTGTTTCCGGCTGCCTGGGTACACAGTAATGCTTTTAGATGCCTCACAACACATACATTCCCTATCGGTGTCTTTGCCTTTGCGGATGATGTCACCCACCTAGAAGTATGCCTCTGGGAGTGCTGTGTTCAGTAATCTCGGTAGCGCATTCTGTAAATGCGTAATGCTGTAGTGTGATAAGGTAGTTAGGTGTATGTTCAACGCCCTGCCAAGTGTGTGTGTGTGTGTGTGTGTGTGTGTGTGTGTGTGTGTGTGTGTGTGTTTCCAGCTGCCTGGGGACACAGTAATGCTTTTAGATGCCTCACAACACATACATTCCCTATCGGCGTCTTTGCCTTTGCGGATGATGTCACCCACCTAGAAGTATGCCTCTGGGAGTGCTGTGTTCAGCAATCTCGGTAGCACGTTCTGTAAATGCGTAATGCTGTAATGTGATAAGGTAGTTAGGTGTATATTCAACTCCCAGCCCTGCCAAGTGTGTGTGTGTGTGTGTGTGTGTGTGTGTGTGTGTGTGTGTGTGTGTGTGTGTGTGTGTGTGTGTGTGTGTGTTTCCAGCTGCCTGGGGACACAGTAATGCTTTTAGATGCCTCACAACACATACATTCCCTATCGGCATCTTTGCCTTTGCTGATGATGTCACCCACCTAGAAGTATGCATCTGGGAGTGCTGTGTTCAGTAATTTCGGTAGCGCTTTCTGTAACTGCGTAATGCTGTGGTGTGATAAGGTAGTTAGGTGTATGTTCAACTCCCTACCCTGCCAAGTGTGTGTGTGTGTGTGTGTGTGTGTATGTGTTTCCAGCTGCCTGGGGACACAGTAATGCTTTTAGATGCCTCACAACACATACATTCCCTATCGGCGTCTTTGCCTTTGCGGATGATGTCACCCACCTAGAAGTATGCCTCTGGGAGTGCTGTGTTCAGTAGTCTCGGTAGCGCATTCTGTAAATGCGTAATGCTGTAGTGTGATAAGGTAGTTAGGTGTATGTTCAACTCCCGGCCCTGCCAAGTGTGTGTGTGTGTGTGTGTGTGTTTCCAGCTGCCTGGGGACACAGTAATGCTTTCAGATGCCTCACAACACATACATTCCCTATCGGCGTCTTTGCCTTTGCGGATGATGTCACCCACCTAGAAGTATGCCTCTGGGAGTGCTGTGTTTAGTAATCTCGGTAGCGCATTCTGTAAATGTGTAATGCTGTAGTGTGATAAGGTAGTTAGGTGTATGTTCAACTCCCGGCCCTGCCAAGTGTGTGTGTGTGTTTCCAGCTTCCTGGGGACACAATAATGCTTTTAGATGCCTCACAACACATACATTCCCTATCAGCGTCTTTGCCTAGAAGTATGCCTCTGTGAGTGCTGTTCTCGGTAATCTCGGTAGCATGTTCTGTAAATGCGTAATGCTGTAGTGTGATAAGGTAATTAGATATATGTTCAACTCCCAGTCCTGCCAAGTGTGTGTGTGTGTGTGTGTGTGTGTATGTGTGTGTGTGTGTGTGTGTTTCCAGCTGCCTGGGGACACAGTAATGCTTTTAGATGCCTCACAACGCATACATTCCCTATCGGTGTCTTTACCTTTGCGGATGATGTCACCCACCTAGAAGTATGCCTCTGGGAGGGCTGTGTTGAGTAATCTCAGTAGCACATTCTGTAAATGTGTCATGCTGTAGTGTGATAGGGTAGTTAGGTGTAAGTTCTTTTCCCAGGCCTGCCAAGTGTGTGTGTGTGTGTGCATGCATGCTCCCGTCCGCCTGGGGACTCAAGTTATGCTTCGCACCACAGATATATCCTGCTGACGTCTTTGCCTTTGCGGATGTTGACACGCACCTAGTAGAATGCCTGTGGGTCTGCTTTGTTTAGTAATCTCGGTAGCACGTTCTGTAAATGCGTCATGCTGTAGTGTGATAGGGTAGTTATGTGTAAGTTCGATTACCAGCCCTGCCAAGTGTGTGTGTGTTTCCAGCTGCATGACAACAGTACATTGCTTTTACAGTATTCACTCACCATAACATCTGTGCGGCGTCTTTGCCTTTGATGCCGCTGTCTACAGGCTAGACATATGCCTGTGTGATTTCCGTGATCCACTACTCACGGTTGCACGTTCTGTCACTGCGTAATGCTGTTGTGTGGTACAGTGGTTACATTCGTGTTCTGCTCACAACCCTGCCACGTGTGTGTGTGTGTGTGTGTGTGTGTATGTCTGTATCTCTCTCTCTCTATATATACATATATATATATATATATATATATATATTTTTTTTTTTTCTGCCCATAACTCTGCTCTTGCATGGACAGCTGACTGTTTCATGTATCGCATATTTGCATAGCTTTCACATACCAATGGGGTAAGTTGCAAATCCCAACATTGTCCATGCAACGTCCGTGTTACGGGCGGTGTTACACGCCCTTACAGGCGTTTGCTGTATATTTTGGCAGACATCTTTCCTTGCTGTACTCTCACTGTACTTGTACACGCCGGAAGCTTCATGTATCATGGCCTAGTTTTGCTGTGTGTATGTCTATTTGTGCTGTGTGCATGGCTGTGGGTATGTCCCACTATCATCATTTGTAAAGGTGACAGCCCTATAGGTACTTCAAGTAGACTTCTGTATCATTAAACATGTCAGCACATACCTGCGGACAGTACTGAACATCCTACTGCAGCACATTTCATACCTTCTGCGTTATCTTGCAGTTGATAATGCTGTTTCCTCACACGTGTATCTGTTTCTGATCATACCACTCCACCTCCTAGAGCAAACTTTTGGGCAAGGCCTTATCTGATAGTGGGACACATAGGGGCAGTATTGACATGTTGCTCTTACAAACGTAGATAGTTGACACAATAATAGGTTTTGCATTAGTATGGCTTTTCTGACGGATTTGGTGTCTTAAACACACGTTTGTCATTATTTCATGACTTCAGTTATCAGGAATGTGCCAGAATGGTACTGATTTTACGTGGAACACACCAAACATATGAGGCAGAACTCTGCACATTCTGCGTAAATATGTACAGTTGCGGAGTATGTGTCTGATACAAGATATCAACTTTATGACACCAATACACACACTGTATGGCGGCATCACAGGCCACATGCCATTACATTTATATTGCAGGACACACCCACCCAGAGGGTTGTATTCCTCACACAGGCCAACAGCTGCTTATCCACACTAATTAGTCTATCATGTACCATATGTGTGCGCCGGTATTTGTGCTTTCCGTCAGTGCAGAGCTCACGTACGAGTATGGGGGACTGGACATTGTTACGGTGACACTGCATGACACCCTGAGGGACACATTTTTTATGAGTCTATTAACCTTCCACATTGACATTCACAGGGCATACGTTGTCATTCACATTTGTCGGAGTACATGCGTATGACTTGTACATGTTTTCTCATTTGTCCTGATGTCTTTCTTCTCACCTGTCCACCTAGTATCACTAGTTCTGTACATGTATTTTGGACAGGTTACCTTCATACCCCTAACCTGTACACATTATGGGTAAATGCCCTGACGTTTGACATTTGCCCTTGTTACATTTGTCATAGTAATGTGCCTTTCTGGTAAATTGCTGGCAAGGCATTACGAACTGTGCGGTTAGATAATAGTGACTGACATTTCTATTACATGATTAGTAACACTCATAACATTCATATTCCTGGCTACGCCAGTATTCTATCAACGTTCTGACTTTGTCTGGGGTATATCTAATATAGTCCCTATTTGTATTTCATGTACTATGCCTTAGTGCAGCTGTCTTATTCTGACAGTTTGCCAGTTATGGTTACCATCTTGGTCGTACGCATGTCCATCCATGATAATCACCTACATGACACTGATATAGGGCCCTACATATTCCCAAAATGGTTTATGCAATATCCAGTGGATGATTTGCCCCATTATTGAGAATATAGGTGTGTGCTATACCCACATCACTCCCATGGGGCGGGCCTACGAAATCTCTGCCAAACAACACCTAGTCCCATTTCTGCATACCCATGATTCCCATACCTGACAACCCTCCACAGTACCCATTACACATGTTTAATGTGAGCGGTACTGAAGTGTGGAGACACTTATATGCACTCCCCACTCTCTGGATATCAGTTTGTACGTCATATATTCTATAGACACATGTGTCATTACCCTTGCACCTGCTACTGTTGCATGTACAGCTATATCGTATTTGCTGAGGTCACTTATTTTGCATCAATGTCGGCTGACACTATGTATGGATCAATTTTTGGGGTCCTGCAATGGACACCTATATGCATGTTTAAAGTGTAGAACTTGCTGGACTGTCACTTTCTGGCCAATGGTTTGGTAGGCAGTGGTTTATTCACCTTTCGTGCATGTCTGTTTGTCTACCCATATTAGCTATAACGTGGCCTATTTATGTACATATGTCATATTTACGGGACATATGTTTGTTGTGTATACATATATACATGTACAATCCTCATTTCATAATTTGCTTTGGTTTATGTCTGTGGATTATGTGTATACACATATATCTATATCCATACCATACCTTTCCACTGTACAGATTGTCGCAGAGTGTACAGCTGGTTGCCTCTTTATCCTTGGTGTGTTTTACATAAACTTGTGTCTATCTGGCAATGTAGTGGCATTTCATTTATGACTTACGCTAGGAAATACTGGCAAGCAGTTCAGGTTACGACTGTATACCCTACAGAGAATCCATGCTACTGACACACCCGTTATTCTATCCACTTTCTATGTTTGTTCTGGCACATATCTGTGGTTTGTCCCTATTTGTACTGGTAGTTTGCATGCCTTTGTCTGGTTTCATACTTTACGGGGTTAACAGGTTTGAGCCATGTATATCTAACGTGGGGGAAACAGCATTCATTTACTATGCTGTGAGCGGATCACACACGCACAGGCGCACTTGCATTTCCTTATTGTGGGTTATGCGCAGGCGCACATGCATATCCTTATTGTGGGTTACATATGTTTACTAAGTCTTTGTGCTTACGTGGGCTTTATTACTTGTGACAGTACCAGTAAATTATCTGTAATCCGGTTAACGGACATATGCGAAACACACGTTCACCTTTACATATTTAAATGTCTGTACAGCACAGACGCATTCATTACACTTTAACATTATATGTGCTGTAGTCGTAGTTGAACCGGGACTGCATTCACATTGTCCAGATGCTGTAACCACTATACTTTTGGTGTTCTGACTCATTTATATGCATACCCATAGCACATAGCTACATTAACATATGCCTCACCGCTTCACTTATGACACAGGCATCCATTCTCCTGCTGGGAAAAATGCGATACTACATATTACACATTCCCTATTCCCTACTGCTCTGGACCCAATCTGCATATTTAATCACTACAGGGATATTCAGAACTCCAAGGCTTATAGTCCTGACACATACAAGTCTTTAATTGTCAGGGTGTTCATGTGGTGATCTGGGTTTAGGCTTGTCCGCCTGGTGAACGGAACTGCCCTGACCATGTTCAAATATCAGACAAAGCACATGGACAGAGTTTGTCCATTTTAAACATTTTATCTGTGTTTACAGACACAGGTGTTTGTGCACCTGTCAGCAGCTTATAAAGTTGGCAATACATAATATGGGTGGGGGTGGTTACAATACATAATCCACAGTGAGTGGTGTTCCCATTCACATTTGACTATTTCCTGTATTCATTCATACGAGGATTATTATTTTGCGCATGAATTAACTATGAATTAACTACAGGTATGCAGTAGTACAGTAAACATATGTGAAGGTTTGTTACAGTAAAAATGTATGGACCTCTGTAATACTCGGGGACTACCCCACATCCTTCACAACATTTCATGCTAATGTACATACTATTATTCTGTGAACTTTCGAAGTTTGTGAGAGCAGTATTTACATCTGTCCCTATTTGTCCACCCATCATTTTAGGCTTTGCCCAGATTTTGTTGCTTATCTACTGTCGATAATTCAGTGGGGAGTAGGGTTGCCACCTGTTCCTCTTTGCGAGGGGAAGTCCCACTTTGGACAGTTGTGTCCTGCGTCGAAACCTAAGACATGGCAAATGTCCTGTGATTTTAAAACAAAAGTATAATTCTTATTTTCTTTAATAGTTGCATGATACAGGTATTTTGTATGTGAAACACATAACTATTATTTGGGATAGCATAAGCAATTCAAATGCTATGAAATAAGCTTTTATCTTGGCAAACAAGTGCAATTCTGTCCTTTGCACTGGCCGGGGTATGTTTTATCCAGCAAATTCTCACATTTCTACAAAGGATGTCCCACCTTGGGCATCTGAACAGCTGGCAACCCTAGTGGGGACACCTGCATGGTGGACAGGTGTTCCATCCTGCGTAGTATGTTTTGCATGTCTGTCTAGAAACTGAACAGTACCGTGACTACACATACATGTTTTGTCCAGATGTGTACAGTACTAGACACCGTGGCGTGTAAACAACTCTGAGGTTTCAACAGGTTACTTATCCCACGTGGGATGTACACACATTTTGCCAAAACATGAACGCGCGGGCATTTGGATTTACATCACTGTGATGGGATGTTTACAAACGTGGGATACATATTTGCAATTCTGACACTGCCTAGGATGATACTTCCTACTACATATGGGGAATACTCGCTATGTGTAGGTGTATGGCTGCGCAAGGCTGGTAGCTGGATTTGGTGGACATTCGGACATAGGTGCGGGTTATGTGCTATACAGGGGTTGTTGCGTATTGCATTTGCATGCATGGGTTCTGCATTTGGATGTCCCAGTTCCGCATATAGCATCCTATGTGTATGTGCCGGTTACGTTCCTGTTCATGTGTATAGCACATTTTAATATTCATATGTTTGTGTGAGATTGGTATACAATTTGGACTGTCAGGTTTCTTTACGGTTGTTATATGGCCACAACTGCCCAGCTGTGTACTATCACTACCACTGTGGGACTGCTGGTGACCCTGCCCATGAGGCTAGATGTGTGTATTGGCGGCGAGCTGACATGATGCGCTTCACTTCCACTGGTTATAACTACTTACAGTGCAGTACATTACCGACCCACGATTTTAAATATAATTTGTTCCATGGACGGAAACTCATATTGTGTTGCGTGCATTTCTGTTTGGTTCTCCATTTTGTGTGGCCGGGAACTGTCTTGCATGCTTTGCATACGTTTCATTATCCATGGACACTGATAGGTGTGATTACTATTGCAGGCAGACTATAATATTCAGCAGTTTAGGTTGCTCATCGACAGCCGACATTGACACCCCTCCAGGCGCAGCTTAGTAACGCCCCATACACTCGCGCACGTGTCCTATGCATGTGGATGTGGTGGCAGCGCACCTTCATTAATATGCATATGGTGCTACTACATCATATATACGCCGCACGGCCGGCGCAGGCCTTACACTGGCCTTGCGCTGAGCTTCATGAATCCGGGGGTTGGTCTTTCTGTAAAGTTACTTCTTCAAGGTTTCACATCAGTTCGAATACAATAGTGGATTCAATCTTCTAATACACATCTTTGTTCACTGTAACACTTTCCCACCAACTGCATGCTATCTTAGTAACATATATACAAGGCCAAATCATCCCAGCAGGAAAGAGCAGAAGATTTCATTATTTCACATATTTAATTTCCTGACCCAGCAGATAATCACTTGTGAAAAGCATAAACATTAAAACTTGCTAAGCTAGCATCTGCCAGGGTCGGAGGTCAGTTTGCTTCAAGCCACACTGCAGTTTCAAAACTACTTACATTTACACATGAATTAATCATTTCTGTTATATGATTAATAGAATAAAATGCATTATATACTACTTTGTTTTTAAACTAGCATTTCTCATATATTCAAATACACATTTTTCTAACATTTTCCCTCCTATTAATACTTTTTATTCTATTTTGAAGTATGCATAGTGTCATTTCATCTCCCAACCTCTTCCACTAAGGATTTTCAGCTAGGTGAGTCATTCAATCTATACTTCAGAAAAAATGCCATCTGAGATCAATTTGTCAATCTCAATATCTTGATACAAGGTCTCAGTAACAGATACATCAATAAAATCTTTGATTAGTCTTTTCATGCAGGGAATTCCACAGCAAACACATGCTCCTATTAGGAGTATACCCACACAAATGGCAATCAGAATATTCATTAGGATGGAACCCCACCCCCCAAATAGATTCTGGAAAAAGTCCGTCAGTGGGTTTGGGCCTGGTTCAGTCATGGCTGATACTTGCTGAATTACCTCTAGGTGGTTGTTAATTTCATGTCTATTGTCTGGTATGTACGCACAGCATTCTTCTTTGATAAGCGCGCACGTACCACCTCTCGCCACTAGGGTGAAGTCAAGAGCCATTCGATTTTGTAGCACAACAGTTCTCATTGCATTCAGTTCATCAGTCACCAGTTCTAGGGCAGAAAAAGTTGCATTACTCATTACTTCGAGAAGTTTCGACAACTTCCTCAGCTCCCAGATCGATTTGACTGCTCCATATGCTGGGAATATTCCTGCCCAAGATATAACACTGTCACTCAAGTACATATGAGTCAATTTACTTTTGTCTTTCATGGTATTATGGTCTTTCCAGCCAGCTTCGATCCTTCCAACTGGATTTACAGGTTTTTCAACTGGACCTTCGGGTTTTCGGGCTGCTTCTCTCACGTTTCGTATCTTACCCAAAGGCAATTCTACAGTATGTCTTATTGCCGGAACCAGATAACCCAAAAAACAACTGCTGGACCAATTCTTAGGTAACCATTTATATGCCTTTTTCCCACAAATAAAATAACAGTTTTCTACTTTAGTACTAATACTCATTAACCCTGCATGAAACATTTTCTGATCTATAACTGACAATTGTTTAAACAAAACAGGATTCTTGCGACTGTCATTCATGGTTGTTTTTAGTGAGTTCAAATATGAGTCATAATTAGTATTGCAAAGAATATTGCCATTACTATTCTTAATATATCACCAGTAAGATATGGTTATATTACAATTGCTCCAGCCCACCTGGAGAGTATCATTTTTGTAAAAACATACTATTCCTTTTTGTGTGACAGGTAAAAATAAAGCTATTTTGTCCTGTGATCTCACAGTTCCTGTATCAAAGAGTAAATTCTCCCAAGTCTCATTTATCCCCAAAGGGACAGCGGACATTATCAGTCCTCCATATGCTGTTGGTATAGCTGTACAAACCCAGCAATTTGAAATGTTCATAGTCTCTGCATATACACGCTTCATGGCTAGGTATGTGTTAAAATTTGGATGCCAGTCTATAGACGTTTTGTCACGCCTTCCCACTTTCACTTGTGTGGTTGTGTGCAGGATAAACCACAACAAGAGGAACATTATCACAATTACAGTCAATAAATGTATACTTAACAAAATGATTATGCAACATCTTTGGGGTTGATCTAAATTTCTATTCGCTTTCTTTTTGGCCATCTTGGTCCTGTTGTGTATCAGTCACAAAGTTTTTATCAAGTTGAAAGTTCTTTACTGGTTTGCAGTGTGTCAAATGAACCCAGGACGTCCTCTCAGCCACTTTGACTGCAGTAGGTGTTGCCAACAGTACCTGGTACGGTCCTTCCCACTTTGGACTCGCCCAGTTCTTCCTTTTCATCACTTTCAGCCAAACCCATGTCCCGGGGGCCAAAACTGCTTCTACCGGTCTGGTCTGTTCCTTATCTGAAAAAGAGTTAAACTGCAAAACAGATTTATTTGTTAACAGTTTCCTCATATAACTAGCTAATGAACTGTCAGCCTCTTGTTCTGTGGGCATGAGAGCTTTACACTGAGGCACATAATATGCTCTCCCAAAAATCATTTCAAAGGGAGTCAAACCCTTCACATTTGGAACCGTTCTCATACTCAGCAGTGCTAACGGCAGACAGTGTATCCAATTCTTTTGGGTTTTCTCAACTAACTTCCTAAGTTTATTCTTAAGGGTACCATTGTACCTTTCCATCAGTCCTGCTGACTGTGGGTGGTAGGCACAATGGTTCTTTAAGGTGATACCAAAAAATCTCCCAAGTTGCTGGATTGTCTGGTTCACAAAATGTGTGCTGTTGTCACTATAAATCCTTTCCGGAATGCCAAATCTAGGGATTACTTTTTTATCAGGGCTTTCGCCACTGTTGCTGCATCCAGATTTTTGGTTGGAAAAGCTTCTACCCATTTGGAAAACATGTCTACAATAACTAAACAGTATTTCTTCTCTTCCCACTTACTCAATTCTATGAAATCCATACAAATAGTATAGAACGGATATGGTGGTATAGAAAAACGTCCTTGCTTGGTTTTAAATGCCCCTTGTGCATGGTGCTTGTTACAAGTATGACAATCTGCACAAAATATTTTTGTGCAGTTTGTGAATCCATATGTTTGGAATATTCGGTTTACTAACTGTACCATCCCCCCTATTGAGACATGGCACTGTCCATGGCTCAAGAAAGCTGCATATCTAAATAAATTAGACGGCAATATCGGTTTTCTCTCTTTGGAAATGTACAGTCCGTTTTCAAGAATCGCACCTCGTTTTTCCCATTTTTGCTTTTCTGCTTTTGTAGCAAGCATCTGCATTGTTTTTAACATGTCTAAATCTAAAATCTCAGAGGGTTGTAATTCCTCATTCAAAAGTAAAGTTTCTGAGTCTGAGGCTGCTTGCTTTGCAGCTGCATCAGCTCGTGCATTGCCATTCAAAATCCTATCCTGTTGTTTTGTATGAGCTACACATTTACAAATAGCTACTTTGGTAGGTAACTGAATAGATTCTAATAATTCCAAAATAAATTGAGCATGATTAATAGGTTTTCCACTAGATGTTGTCATTCCTCTATTTTTCCATTGTTGCGCAAATACATGTACTGTAGAAAAAGAATACTGACTATCACTATATATGTTTACACACTTGTTTTTTGCTAAAGTACTTGCCCGCGTCAAAGCTATCAATTCTGCTGCTTGTGCAGATAAGTTATGTGGTAAGGATTGGGCTTGTAGAATTTCAGTGTCTGTAACTACTGCATACCCTACTAGATTCTTTCCTATAGGGCCCCTTCTGCATGAGCTGTCCACGTAATATGTCACCTCGGCATTATCCAAGGGCATAACTGTGAGATCTTGTCTAGGCAAAGTTAACTGTTCAATTTCCTGCAGGCAGCTGTGTGGTGTGCCATCCGCAGGAGTTGGAAGTAATATTGATGGATTTAATGTCGTACATCGTTCAATTGTCATATGAGGTTGGCTCAGCAGTATAGTCATACATGAAAGATGTCTAGCAGGGGAGAGGTATGCTACTTTTTCTTGCAGTAAAATTATTGCGACTGCATGAGGCACTCTCAATGTGAGAGGGTGGAATAACATCACTGAGGCTGAAGCCTGTACTGCCATTGCAGCTGCAACTACTGCTTGTACACAGTGAGGCAAAGATCGCGCCACTGGGTCTAACTGCAATGAATAATAGGCTATGGGGCGTTGCTTGTCCCCATGTTGTTGCATCAGCACTGGTGTCATATATCCTTGTTTGCAATCTACGGTCTGAAAGAACCGTTTGTGATAATTTGGGAGTCCTAAAACTAATGAAGAAGCTATCCACTGCTTCAACCTGCAGAAAGCCGTTTCTGCTTCAGGTGTCCATTGTAAAATATCTTGTGCCGCCATTGGTGTTTTATATATCAAGTCAGTCAGTGGAGCAGATTCCAATGCCTAATTTGGTATCCAGCTCTGACAGAAATTAGTTGTACCCAAGAAAGACATCATTTCCTTCTTGGTTGCTGGTTTGAGTGCTTGCAAAATTGCTGTTTTTCTTTCTTCATCTAATATTCTACCTTCATTGGATATTACATATCCTAGGTATCTAACTTGTTTTTTCCAAAGTTGTAACTTACTTTTGTTTACTTTGTGTCCTTGTATTGCTAAAAATTTTAACAACTCTACAGTATCCTCCCTGCATTGTTGCTGGGTTAGGGCTGCTAGCAAGATGTCATCCACATAAAGTAGAATCTGACTACCTCCCGGTGGGGTAAACCCTGCCAGGTTGCTAGCCATTTCTTGTGCAAATATTGTTGGGCTCTCACAATATCCCTGTGGTAGTTGAGTATATGTATACCTTTTCCCCTGAAATATAAATGCAAACCAATATTGACTATCAGGATGTATAGGTATCGAAAAGAAAGCATTGCTGATATCTACCACAGAGAAATACGTCTGTTGCGGTTTTAAATCGTTTAACAAAGTATGTGGGTCTGGCACCGTAGGTGCTCTAGATATTACTGCATTATTCACAGCTTGTAAATCTTGAACCATCCGCCATTCCCCATTTGCTTTCTTAACAGGAAATAGGGGTGTATTACATGGTGAATCAGGAGATTCTACCAGTACTCCTTCTTTGAGTAATGCTGCTATTATAGGCTTGATTCCTATTTCTGCATCCTTTCTCAAAAGGTATTGTCTTTTCTGTGGTCTAAATGCTGACTTTGGGGTAATTGTAACTGGTTCTGCTGTTCGAATAAGTCCTACATCTGACTTGCCTGTTGACCAAAGAGTCATTGGAATTTCACATAAGGCCTTTTCTTCTTCTTCTAATAGAAATGCTAATCAGCTGTCCTCACTAGATTGCAAGTGAACAGCTGGATGTGTCTATGTCAACCAATTCAGTTTTTGTTTCTGTATCCCTTGTTCTGACAGTTCTAAATCAGTCTTTTTCTCCCATCTTGTCACCTTTTCTCCTAAGTCTGCCCATTTTACATTTTTATTCTTTGTCAAGCTGACATGTGGTAATTGATTTGATCTATATAATGCAAGGAATTCTTGAGGTAATGAACAGCTAACTACACTGTTCCCCTCAGTATCCCAGTAGAAAGTACGCAATACTAATCTAGTTGCACGATTTTTGAACAATTCTTGCTCATAATCTCTATCAGGTCCTGGTGTGGTACAGTAGTATAGAGTACAGTGTAACAAATGCTGTCGATCAGTGTCAAGGGAGGGGGCTTTACTGATGGCTACCTTCTTCAGTTCCTCGGTTACTGCCCTTGGACCAGTCGTGACTAGGTCCTGGCTGTACCAGTAAAAAGTTTCACCCTCCGATCGCAGTACAAAGGTATTCATTTGTCTCTGCGCCTCCATACCTTGTACAGTTGGAACTACTGCTATGCCGAATATCTGCATAAGGTCCCTGCCCAATAGGTTTACTGGACACGTTGCAGAAACAACAATTTTACTTCTCTGGGTCATACCTGAAACAGGGTCAGTTATTGCTATATCATGGGAAAGTGGTTCCCTGTATAGTTGTCCGTTTGCAGCTTTTACCAGTATATAATCAGGTGATTCAGAATGTTCTGGTAACTTGGAGGGGTGTATCAGAGTCCGTGACGCTCCTGAGTCACACAGGAATTTGACTTCCCTTTCCTCATCAGAAGTGTAACTTCCGGTTTCGTATCTGCTAAGTAGAGCTTTAAGCTCAATAATGCTAAGTCCAAAATTTAACTTTCTTCATCCTCCATATCAACTTGCACTTCCTCTATTCCTTCTATTACATTTACATTTGTTTTTTGTTTATTAACTTTTCCTGATGATTTCTGACTTTTGCATGATGTATCTTCACTATCATATAGTCAGTCCTCATCTCCCTTATCTTCTGTAATTACCTTTTTGTTCTGCTTACAATCCCTTGCTAAATGTCCCTTTTTCCCGCACTTGAAGCATTCACCTCTCTTTTTCCTCTCTTCAAAATCTTCTGATCATTTGTCAGACTGTTTGTTTCCCTGGGCATTCTTCTTGCCCTTTTTACCTGATTGTAACACAAATACTTCAGCTCCATCTTCAGCATTGAAGACTTGCGCCTTCTTTTTCTTTTTACTATTAAAATGTCTTTCAGCATGTCTAGCGTATTCAAGTAAGGCTTGTAGCATCCCTGTTCGATGGTCTATCATATGCTTTGTAATGAAGCTACAAATAGGTGCAATGCAACCTTTCAAAAATGCATTTTTCAATTGTTGTTCATATGGGGAATCATTTGTTTGGTTCTCAGGAACCGACATACCGCTATGATTATTAAAACATTCCAATAATCTAGCATAATACCCATCTATTGTCTAATTTTCCTGTTGTATACATTGATTAATGCAAGTCCAGTCTGCTCTAGGTTTCCATTTCTCAGAGATTCGGCCTGTAAGACCTTTCACTCTGTTGTCTAATTCTGCATCACTATGTGGGAGTGGTTTGAGCTCTGCATTACGAGGATTCCAGGTGCCACAAATCATGTGCCAATCCTGACCTATAATTTGTCTTACTACTTTTTCTACTTCTTCCCCATTCAAGTGGTAAGTCAACCTCATGCCTTGTAAATCTTCTAAAAATTTTGTAAAATTAACTTTCGGATGGGGGATTCCCTCAGTAGCTTTCCGGATATCCTCCGGTGTCCATGGTCTATATACTAAGAGTATTGGGTTCTGCCCTTCCTGTCCTGTCTGAGGATTTGGGACCTCTATAAGTGGGCATATTTCTTCCTCACTCTCATCCTGTAGGTTTCTCTCTATTTGATATGATTCTGCATCCTTATGTATTTTACGTGTCTGGGACCTAGTTTAAATAGGATCTCTAACAAATGGTTGTGGTCTTGCTGAGACTTCAGGATAACACGGAGGCGGACCAGCCTGTCCACTCGTTTCATATCCAGAAAAGGGTAAAGGAGGGAGCAAGGGAGGAGGAGGAGCTGTTGCTATTACTAAGTTATTATCCTCTTTGTCTAAAAATAATGTTTTTGAATTTTTAAGCTTCTGTTTTCTACAATTTGCTTCCTCAATCCACCTGTGTGCCTGAGGAATGCCTAATTGGCGTTGCTTTTTTGCCTGACCTCCTGCATCGGATTTAAGTTGCTTAAGGAGTTTAACTAGTGAAGTTTTATCTAGTTTACCATCAAATTCATATTTGTTAACCCATTTCGTATAATACCTAACGTTATAGGAACGTTGTAATTGCACGTATTTTGCGTCTTCGGTTAGGGGCGGATCTCGCGATGTTTTAGTGCACTGATTTCCCATGGTAAAAGAAAATGTTACGTAACCCTTCTTATCACGTGATATCAGAAGTTCAGTTCCTTTTCACAGTTTATCTAGAATAACTGCCTACCTTATTCTGTTACCCTGATCTATGACCAAATATACAGTACTTCCTCTTGTCCCTGATCTGCATAACAAATCTTGACAACAATATACTGTAACCTAGTCCCTGATCTAAAACAGAAAAAAGGCAAAATCTTCCTACCTGAGCCTCCGGTATTGAGTCATCCAGGATCCGCTCTTTAGCCACAGATCAGAAAGTGGCCAGCCTCTTTAAACGACAATTCAGTCGGAGGTCTTTTCACCCAAGAAGAACCGTTTTGGTAACTTCTCCTGCGCAGTATTCGACCACCGGTAGACTCTGATCTGCAGCTGTCCGAGGGATTTCCGGTCCGAAGGACCAAACTGTTAAATAAAATTAAGAATTCAATACACAGGAGGTTCAGGTTCAAAAGTTTACTAGTGTACACCAGGAGGCAAAAAACATACAAGTACAGAATTTTGTCTAACATGAAACAGGAAGCACACAATTCTATATAGTCTTTGCATTCAAGCTGTGCCCACCTTACTAACGTGGTATGTCACAGGGCATCTACATCACTTTAGCTTACAGTCCTCTATTCATAAAAACTGCTGATGCTGTATATTTTAAAAAAGTTTTCCTCTGGTAACAATACGGCCTTGCTATCCACCTGGTCAGACATAATGTCTTTCTGTAAAGTTACTTCTTCAAGGTTTCACATCAGTTCGAATACAATAGTGGATTCAATCTTCTAATACACATCTTTGTTCACTGTAACACTTTCCCACCAGCTGCATGCTATCTTAGTAACACATATACAAGGCCAAATAATCCCAGCAGGAAAGAGCAGAAGATTTCATTATTTCACATATTTAATTTCCTGACCCAGCAGATAATCACTTGTGAAAAGCATAAACATTAAAACTTGCTAAGCTAGCATCTGCCAGAGTCGGAGGTCAGTTTGCTTCAAGCCACACTGCAGTTTCAAAACTACTTACATTTACACATTAATTAATTATTTCTGTTATATGATTAATAGAATAAAATGCATTATATACTACTTTGTTTTTAAACTAGCATTTCTCATATATTCAAATACACATTTTTCTAACACTATCTATATCTATCTGTCTATCTATCTATCTATCTATCTATCTATCTATCTATCTATCTATTACCTGTATATTGCTATTTGAAGATAATTACTTTTATCAGTCTGAAAGTATAGCTATGGGAGTAACCATAGCTTCAGACTTCACAAATACTAAGTTGAATCAATGGAACAATAGTCATAATTACAGATCCATTTTTGAACATGTCTTTATACAAGTATTTTGTAGATTACATTTTTATTTATAGCTTGGCATGCTAGAAGATTTTGAAAAGCACCTATTCTGTATAAAAAACCCTACTAAATTTACAAAGACCCATTACAAACATATATTTTCTGCAGGTATATGTAGCAAAAGGCTGTAAGAATAGAATGCTCAAATCAAATGTGTATACAAAAAGTACTTTTGTAAATTCATATCAACACCCTGGCAACACTCATTCCAAATTGTTAAAAAGAATGTGATATGAGGACAGGCTATACAAGTTTCAAAGTTAGTATCAGACCATAATAAGTTTGAGAATTAAATATGAGTACTGCGACAGTACTTGCCTAAAAGGTGCTATAACACAAATTTAGTAAAATCTGACTAGGAAGGCATTAAAGGCAGGAAGCATTCAGAGATCTTTCCAATTCTGAGAATCTTTGAAAAGAGTTAAAATAATGAAAATGTGGAGAGTGTTGCGTCATTTAATCTAATTCATGCTATAGTATCAGAGTATATTGTCAGTTGATAACAGTCGCATAAAAGAGAGCATCGGCATCATTTTCATCTTCTCTTTTTTCTGTTTTGTCTATATGGAGTCGGGTGCCATGGCAACTGTTGCCTCCTCTCATTAAGTGCTGTTCTCCAACCTTCTTCAGCAGTCATGCCTGAGTTTGACAGGTCTTCTTTCGTGCAATGCATCCTTCTCTTAGCCAGATGTCCTCATTTCCTCTTACCTCCACTCTGTTTCTCTCAAACCTTCTTTAGTAGATCAGCTCCTGCTTTTCTGCGCATGTGCCTGAACCACTGTAATCTGTTTTCTTTCACCTTCTCTGCTATTAGAGCTACTTTGTTTCAGCTGTTCTGATACTTTCATGTTTTCGTCTGTGCCACAGTGTACATCCTACCACCCATTCCAGGCACTTGAGCTGCATTACCTCTATTCTTTTCAACTGTTCTCTTCACTGCCCAGATTTCTCTGCCACATAGAAGTAATGGTTGCACCACTGTTTTGTACACCTTATACTTCAGCTTCTTTGACATGCTTCTTTCACACACTGATCCTGACACTCTGTGCCAGTTGGCAGCTGCACCTCTGATTCTGGCTTTGACACCCTAATTCAGATTCCCTCCTCAGTCATCCCTCCCAGATAAGTGAAGCTGTTAACCCACTCCACTGTTTTCCCTTCTATCTCAATTTTCAGCTTCTTCTGATTTCCCCATTTAGTGCAATGATAATTCAAAGAGATTGTTAGGTTTAATTCTGTGATACTACTGGAAGTACTAAAGTACGTCTATCAGTAGACAGTGAACCTATTTTTTCTTGCAATTTCAATTTGAAAGTAGTTTGGAAAATAACTGATGGAAATGATGTGATATTAATCAATAAATCTAGGGAAACATTTAAATGTGGTATGTTCCCAAAGTGCTACTACATCAATGAAGGCCAGACATAAGTTTGGAAGCAAGACTAAGATGCCCATGTAATACTAGTGGGTTAATCTACCTCAACATGATATTGAGTCTTTTTTGTCTAAGGCAGTAGAGGAGGGTATTATTACCGAGTCTGTGAGGCAACAATTGATTGTTTCTTCACCAAAACAACAGTATTTTTATCTACTGCCAGAAATACATAAAGATGCCCTAAATCCGCCTGGAAGACCTATCGTCTCGGGATGTGGGCCCCTGACTGAACCCTTATCTGAATATCTGACACATTTTTTGAAACCCCTTTTGCTGTTTATTAGGTCTAGCATTCAAGACACTACCCAGTTTTTGGACATCATTAATGATACACAACTTGAGTCATATTGGTCATTATGTACTCTGGACGTGACCTCTCTCTATACCAATATTCCACATTGGGCTGGTTTGCAGGCCTTGGATAATTGGTTGTCTCGATCCGGTCTTTATTCACCTGGATTCAATACCTTTTTGGTTTGTTTAGCCGAATATGTACTGATTAGTAAAGTTTTTTATTTTCAGAAACAGTGCTTTTTGTAGATTAAAGGTACAGCGATGGGTGCGTCTTTTGCACCCATTTACGCTGACTTATTTATGGCTTACATCAAAGAGGTTATGATTTATGATCATAAACATAACATCTATATGTGTGAGATCGACATTTGGCGCCGATATCTGGATGATTGTTGGTTGGTGTGGAAGGCTGATGAGGTTTATCTTTTAGAGTTTATTGATTATCTTAATGATAATATTTGGGGAATTGAATTCAAGGTAAATTATCATATTTCTAGGATGATTTTTCTTGATGTGGAGGTTATCAGGAATCATGATGATACTTTATCCACAGTTCTATATAGGAAATTTCCTGGTTTAAACTCCCTTTTACATGCTTCCAGCTTCCACCCACAACATATCATCCAGAATATCCCCAAATCCCAATTTCTCAGGGCTAGGAGGATTTGTTCTAATAATTCAACTTTCAATATCATTAAAGAAGATCTGGTTCGTCGATTTAAAGAGAGAGGTTATCGTCCAGGTACTATTAGTTTTGCCAAAAACTGGGCCACTACACAAAATAGATTGGATTTACTAAGTTACAAAGTTAAAAGTCATGATCATTCTTCTGAACCATTATGTTTTGTAACAACTTATGGACGTAATACCAGGGGTTTTATGAATATAATTAATAGACATTGGAATGTTTTGATGGCAGAGGATAGATTACATCCTTTCTTGAGAGACAAATGTTTGTTCTCTTATAAAAGAGGACAAACATTAGGTTCAGTGTTTAGTCACTATAAAAGGGTGGTTTCGGATGTTAAGGACCCTACTCAATTTTCTCTAACTGGTGGACCGATCATTGGTTCTATGCCATGTGGTCATTGTTCATATTGTATTAGGGTGCCAAAGACTAGTGAATTCACCAGTCGAAACACCCCTGAGATTTTTTATATTAATTTTAAGGCCAATTGTAGCAGTGAGTGGGTTATCTATCTTGCCATATGTACTTGTTATTCATTCTATGTTGGACAAACCTCTAGGACAGTACGTCTGAGAATTGGGGAACATCTTAGTGATATAAAAAATAAACGTCAAAACAATGCTCTTTACAGACATGTTCTTAAACATCATACAGCTTCATTTTCATTTATTGTTGTTGATTGTATTAAGGGTCGATGTAGGGATAAGGTAGCATGGCATGAATTGCTAAATGTCAAAGAAAGAAAATGGATGATTTAACTTGGAGCTTTATTTCCACCTGGTCTTAATGACCGATTTTGAAGAACCAATGATGGTTGCACGCCTTATTTAAATTATACTATTTATACTGAATTGTTTGGTTGTAATTTATAATTACTTGATCCACTGAAGAAGGCTGTGTTTAGCCGAAACCGGTTTGGATTTTTTGATAGTGGGGATTTTTCCTCCTATCATTGATTTTTAAATAAATATATTTTTTGTGGATTCCACGCTGTGCTGGCTTTTTCTGTCGTTGGTTGCTGTTTCTTAGCCAAGCACTAGCCTTGCGTGCACCTTTTTGTGTTTCCTATCTACTTGGGTCCCCAAGTCCCTAATTACTTCTTCCGTACTTAATGGATTACCACCTATGTGGTAATATGTGGGCACTTTGTTTTTCCCAGAGGGGATGACTAGGCACTTTTTGGCATTTAGCTTTAGGCCATGGCTCTGGCACCAGTTATCCATCTCTGTGAGACCCTTTTGGAGGATGCTTGTGTCAGCCGGAGAGTTGATTATGGCACCCAGTTTGCAGTCATCTGCGAACTTGGTCAGCCATAGTCCACCTGTGTTAGCCTGTACCTCGGAGAAATATATACCGAACAAGAGAGGTCCCAGGACTGAGCCTTGTGGGATGCCACTTGTACCTGGTTTAGAGTCTGACATGGCACCTGCTATTCTGACCATGTGGGTTCTATCCCTGAGCCAGTTTGCAACCCATCTTGTGACATAGGGGTTGATATTTAAGCTGGTGAGCTTATTTATGATGCCCGAGTAGGGTATTGTGTCGAAGGCTTTTGCAAGGTCCAGGTAGGCTGTGTGGACTACCTTCCCTTCATCTATGGCTTTAGTAACTGTTTCAAAGAAGTCAACAAGGTTCAAGAGGCAAGATCCACCCTTAACAAAGCGATATGTAAAAGCAACAATTTTTGACAGGCCTGGTGTACCACCGTCTTTGAGGCCACAAGGAGCCAGGCTCGACTAAACAACAAAACAACAACAAAAAGCATTTAGCCCGGGCTGTCTTTTATTTTTATTTTATTTTTTTTAAACAGACCAACAACTTTTTTTTAACAGAGCTGCACAGCTTGAGTTGAGATGTTTGAATTTCTTTGTAAAAGTTATTATTAGACAGACGTGGAGGAGCTGTATCCCAACAAATCAGTGGCATGATCTGCCCCCTACTGCCATGTTTAAACACCAGGTAATCCCCTAAGCATGACTCATGGAATGCTAAAAGACATTGAATTATTGAGAGAAACAGGTAAGAACTTTCTTATTGAGGACACATGAGGATTTGAGTAAAATTAAGAAGGCCACATGATCTGATGTGTTCAGAAGTTTCAGTGCTTTCATGTGATGAGTGGTATGCCAAGCAGTTCAAATTACAATGAACATTTGTCTGAAGAGACCAGCTGACTTGTGGAAGTGAAGTGAAGCAGAAGTAGATTAAAGGCTGATTAGGAATAAAAGGAAATTATGGGATTTGATGGGGAGACTTCTGTCAGCAGATATAGTAGCCACACATTTACCAATACAAGCTGAAACCAGAGACTTTTTACTAAAATAACTCACTCATATAATTTATTAAATTCACACAGGTTAAGTGCTTTCATCTACATCAGACTTCTTAATAACAAAATACAAATTATGTCTGGTGTTTTAATAGCCCAATGTTATATGATCAAAATTCACCAGACTGCCCCACATAAATTTAAAAAAAAAGCAAAGTCATTGCGATATAATACTTCTATACTATAAAAAGAATTACACTGTAATACAGTTTGAATCATTAGTAGCACAAGTAATGAAAATGATAAATATATATAAAAGACGTGATGAGTTATTGCTATAAACATTCTTTGCATAACCTTAAAAAGCTGGCATTGTTTATATTTTTCATTAATTCCAAGAGATGCATCATAACATACATACATACATACATACATATATACTAATATTTCAAGCACATACATTAATGCTCTTCTAGCTTGCCAATATATCAAAACACTTGCTCTCATAATAAGTGTCCAGGCTGTTTAAAAAATATCTAAACTAGTAATTGCTTTAATGTAATTTGGTAGTCTGTTCCAAGCATCAGCTATTCTGCCAGAGAACCAATTAGTACAATTCTCATTCCTATAGAATCTTCTACATAGGTTGCCTGATGTGCCTCAGTGAGTTTTATCCATTGGTATTTTGCAAACATGCTCTATCTAACACATGTAATCAGTTTACCCAATGTCAGGTCATCTGCATACAGACTATAGAACACCTCAGATGAAAAAGTTAGGTCTGAAAGATACAATCTAAACAAGTAAGGGCATAGGACAGAGCCCTATGGCACACCCTGACTGTAACCAAGGATTTCACCTGTCCAATTGCTGTATGATACTTGCCATATCCCATTTGTAAGCCATGCAGCTATCCATCTTATTAAGAGTACATCAATACCTGTTCGTACCAATGTATTGATCAGTGTTTTGTGTATGATCCTGTCAAATACTGACGTTAAATCTATATAAATTACATCATAGCACAATTTTTCATTCATAGCTATTATTATATTGTTATAGAACATCATATTACAGGTGGTAATAGATCTAGCGGCACCCCCACAATCTTTTTCTCTCAAGCACACGAGTATATACACACACACACACATACCACAAGCCCTGTGTTTTTCCTACCATGCCTATCCTTCCATGGTTCCCTCCACCCCATAATAGTTGAAGTGCCATTACAAAGTGTCATTCTGGCACATATTTATTAGGGACTGGTGATCTAGAGTATCCACCCATCTTCTGAACTCCATACTGCTGTTCATAGGTTCATAGGTTCATAGGTAGGTACTAGGCTATTGGCCCAAGGGCCTACGTAAGCCTAGCCAACAAGGTTCCCTGGCTTACGCCACCCAAGAAAGTTATTTTCCTGTGCCACTGCCAAGCAGAGACACAGAAGTGATCCCCGGGGTGTATTTCCTATTTCCCATCCACTCATCAAGATTTTTCTTGAAGAGCGCTAATGAAGAACTTTGCTTGACATAGATGGGTAGCCTGTTCCAGAGTATGGGAAGTCTCTGGGATAGGAATCTATCCATCCAGCATGTCCTGTTTATTGTGGTGACAAGGTTTAGGTCCCTAGAGCATGTAGCTCAGAGGGATTGTGATTTCTTTAGGTGTAGCATGTCCAACAGCTCTGGGTTTGACACAGCTTTATATGTTAGGCAGAGATCAGCTTGGAGTAGGCGATATGCTACAGAGTAAAGCTGGAGTTTTTTGAGACGGTCAGTGTAGGGCATTTGTTTGAGTCCAGTAGTCCTCTTTGTGAGGTACTTCTGTGGCCTTTCCAGCTGCTGCAGATGTCTTGTGAGGTACATTCCAAAAGGGGCGTTGTACTCAATAATGGGTCTAATGAGTGTCGAGTAGAGGGGAACGATGACCTCTTTTTTCTGGATGAGAACCCTTTTATGATGAGGTGTGCCACGTAGAAGGTCTTCCTGACTACTGTGGCGATGTGACTATCAAAAGAGAGACTACTGTCCACCTGGGCCCCAAGGTCTCTTATCACGCATTCGGTGTTAAGTAGATTGCTGCCTATGTGGTAGTTCATAGGTACAGAGTTTTTACCAAAGGGGATGACACTGCAATTTTTGGCATTGAGCTTGAGGCCATGGCTCTGACACCAGGCATCTGTCTCAGAGAGGCCCTTCTGTAGGATGTTCACATCATTTGGGGACTTGACTATGGCTCCTAGTTTGCAGTCATCCGAGAACATCGTTAGCCAGAGGCCTTCTGTGTTAGCCTGTACTTCAGAAAAATAGATGCCAAACAGGAGAGGTCCCAGGACAGAACCCTGTGGTACTCCACTTGTCACTAGTTTGAGGTCAGAGGTTTGAGGTCAGATTTGGAGTCCGCAACTTTTACAGCGTGGGTTCTGTCAGTGAGCCAGTTGGCAACCCATCTTGTGATGTAGGGATTTATGCCTAGTTTATTGAGTTTAGCTATAATTCCAGAATGGGGAATGGTGTCGAAAGCCTTGGTGAGGTCAAGACAGGCTGTGTGAACCACCTTACCGTCATCTACGGCTTTGGTGACTGCCTCAAACAAGTCAATCAGGTTCAGGAGGCATGATCTGCCTTTCACAAACCCGAACTGGGTGGGATCCAGAGTTTGGAGGTTACCAATGTCTTTGTTTATGAGCTCCATGATGATACGTTCCATGGCCTTGCAGACCAGGCTCGTCAGGCTAATAGGTCTATAGTTCTTAGGATCAGTGAAAGCTCCCCCTTTGTGGAGTGGGATAAATGTTGCTGTGTGCCATTCAGTGGGTGCAAAGCCTGATGTGAGGCTATTATTAAACATGGTGCTTAAGTGAGGAGCCAGTTCATTCTGAAGTTTGTGTAAAACGCAGCCTGGAATGTTGTCCGGTCCCATGGATGCTGTGTTTTTGGCTTTAGAGAGTGCAGCTTTCACCTGCGTAGTTGTGATTACAGGGACTCTGCATTCATCCTGTATAGATATGGGCCCTTTAAGGGGTGAGGGGGGTAAAGTTAGCACTGAACCTATCTGCCAGGATGTTGGCAATATCAGTTGATTCTGTAATTTTCATGCCTTTCTGCTGTAACTCAGAGCAGATCTGGGTGTTGCCATTGATATTCTTGACATAGCTATAGAATGCTTTGTGGTTGTCCTTGGAATTAGTGGCGATTTTATTTTTGTAGCTCGCTTTGGAGGATCTTATAAGGGATCTCAGTTTCTTACTGAGGCTGACCAGGGAGCTCCTCCACTCATGGGATTTTACTCTCTTTTGCAACAGTTTCTTCCTTCTGTTGTACAGTTTGTTTATGGCAGGGGACCACCAGATTGGCTTCCTTTTTTTGGAGGATAGCGTCTTGGTTCTGTTTGGGATGGCATGATCCATGCACTCATGTAAGTGCTTATAGAGTGCATTTGTGTAGGATTCAGCAGTTGTAACTGTATTGTCCATCTGCATGGGTGTCATGACGTTCACTACTTCTGTCTTAAGAAGCATGAAGTTGGCTTTGGAGAAATTTTTTTACTGTGGTTTCCTTAATGGGGGGTGGGGGTGGGATGTGGATATCAAGGGTGATTAGCTTATTGTCGGATCGGACCAACGAGGTGTTGACTTCAGGTGTGGAACACCGGTCACTCATGTTGGTAATGACTAGGTCTAGGATATTGTTGCCCCTAGTGGGGGTGTGGATAAGTTGATCTAGGACATTGGAGTTTATGAATTCCAGAAAGCGTTGCACTAAGGAGTTGATACATGAGTAGATTTCCCAGTTAATGGTGGGGTAGTTGAAGTCGCCCATTATTAGAGTATTTGGTTGAACCCTAATATTTTCCAGTACATCAAGAAAAGAGGAGTGGGAATCCTGGGGCATGGTGGGGGATCTGTAGCAAGCTACAGTTTGGATTGCAGTTTTGCCAAGAGTTAGATGCACTTGGATAACCTCAGATGCATTATGCTGAGCAACTAGCCTGGAGGTGTGGATATCTTTAATCAATATGGACACACACCCACCTTTGGTGTTTTGGTCCAGGTTACATGGCCGAAAAGTTTGGTATGAGTTATAGCCTGGTAGTGCAGGGGTGCTCTCTGGAGCCTTGAACCAGGTCTCAGTCACTGCACAGATATCGATGTTCTCCATTTTAAGGAGTGCTTCGAGTGAGTGCATTTTGAAATTTAAACTTCTAGCATTGAGTAGCATTACCCTCAGTTTTTGCTTGCTTGTTCCAGTTATGGTGGTGAATTTGTTACTTGAACCCTGCCTAAAAAAGGCACTATAGGGGCAGCAAGAGCCTTAGCCAGTATCTGGAATCCCAGGGCCGACAGGTGCAGGCCATCTGTGGCAAAGCATCGTGGTCTGTTGACCATGTCATCCCAAGCAGACAGATACTGGATCCTCTTAGAATGACACCAGAAGCTTAGTCAATTGTTGAAGTCAATCATTTTGTCCTTGTACTGCGGTATCATTCTGGGCGATGGAATTATAGCTAAACTCAATAAACTAGACACAAATCCCTACGTCACAAGATGGGTTGCCAACTGGCTCACTGACAGAACCCACTCTGTAAAAGTTGCAGACTCCAAATCTGACCTCAAATCTCTGACCTCAAACTAGTGACAAGTGGAGTACCACAGGGTTCCGTCCTGGCACCTCTCCTGTTTGGTACTCAGGGCTAGGGTCATACCTGCCTGGGCTAAATGATAAGAGAGCTCTTCCATGTCTCTTTTCATGTAGTCCAGAGAGGTACTTCTCAGGTCATTCACACCAACATGGACAATGACAGAGTCATATTTGTACTTGTTGTGGAGTGACCTGAGTGCGTGGGTTATGTGGTGGATCCTGGCACCCAACAGGCATCTGACAGTAACCTTCTCCTTGTTTAGCCTGGTGAGTGGGACATCAGTGTGCCTGACTATAGAGTCACCTATACTAGTGTGTTGGGTATGTTGTTTTGCCTTATTGGCTGTGTTTGAGTGGAACACTGAGTCTGTGGGCTATGTGTCATTTGGGTTGTGTTGGGGGATGGAGGTTGCTTGTGTTTCTGCTTTGGAGGTCTCTGTTGCTTAGGCATATTATTATTGAGAGCCTCCGCGAATGTTTTTGAGTTTCTATGTGTGGATTTTGGTGGTGTAGACGTAGTGAGACTATGTGATGAGTGTGGTGTGGTGCAAATGTTTACTTTCTCCTCATGACTGTCAGGTTCAGTCTTGGTTGGAGAGAGCTTTACCTCCAGTTTGGCTAGATAAGTGCATCTCTCACAGGTTGTAGTGTTGGGTGGTAGGAGGAGAGGATTGTCTGTGTACATGAGGCAATTTCTACATTGCTTCAAGATGCCCAGATTCATCAGATAGACAGGGGAGAACACTGGGAGATGACCCTTGGACATGCCTGAATAAAAACTATTTTCCTATAGATAAATGAGGAAAGTGAGTACAAGAACTGTTTTTCTCAACGCCAGTAAGAAAAGTAAGTACAAAAACTGTTTTCCTCTAGGTAATGAGGAAGATTGAGTGCTATAGTAATTAGTAGCTTATTTAGTGTTGAGTGCTGAGCATGAATAAGCAAATTTAAGTGCTAAAACTAAGAATCTGTATCTGCACTAGACGAGTTACAGGACAGAAACAAGTGCAAATGCAGGATTTCAAATCAGAAAGTTGAGAGAGATGGAAGATTGCCCAAATGGCCAATAACTACAGATTCTGGGCCAGAACCACTCCTTATATGGTAGACAGGTTACCTAATGCTTACCACTCCCACTGATAAGCTAGAAGGCTTCCCTCCAACACAGAAAGGCTTGGGGGGCTCAGAAGCTTACAAACAGTCCTGGATACAGCAAATCTGTATCTGGAACACTAGTTACAGGAAAGGTAGGAAACAGGCTTACAGTTTTTTTTTTTTACATTGGAACCTGTATAGAAACTTACTCTAACAGACATCCTTGTTTTTCAATGGTTCCCACTCCATCCTCTTTATGATGTTGATGCCATTATGGCATTATACTTATTCTTTGCAAAATTAAAAATAAGTAAGTTTATTTTTTTAAATAGTGGTATTATTTAAATATTCAGCAAACTACTTCAATATGTCTTCATTCCCTGTCCACAGTATACATTTTTTGTTGTCCAGGAACCAGAAGTAAGATTGCCAAAATTTTCTATATCCAAAATTAAAAATATATTTTAACTCCTACATTAATAGGACTGTATTAGCATATATAGGAATGTAAGCCACTCCTAAAGGAATTAAGACTCTGGGTGGATGTGTTCTCTAGAACTAAAAAAATACATATATCCATTACCAGCTTGTTAAGTTTGTGTATTTCATGTTTATAAAAGCAGCTCATCATATTTTTATTTTTATTTATTTTATGTCCTATTCTGTCTTTTGTTGACTGGGTTAGTCCCACTAGGGCAATGGCCACTTTGCTGAGGAAACCCAGGGCATCAGGGAACTTCCCTTACTTGTATGTTCGTTATTGCATTATTGCTTTGAACACAAGTACATGCACACATCATGTTCCTAGTAGAAAGATGGCTGGGAAGACAGTGCATGAAACTGAACAGCAGCAGGAAGGAGTAGAGGTAAATACCAGCTTGGATGTAGTTTGTAGTGTGAAGATGGAATATTGAAAAGAGGTGCTCCAGTTGAAGTTGCTTGAGCAAAGCAAGGAGACAGCCATGGAGCAATATATATTTGCAACCTCCAATCAGGAGAGTTGTGGGATGATATATTGCAAGTTTTAATAAATCAAAGAGATCCAGAGCACTAAGTTTTGTGGGAGGATATCATGGAGTAAATAAAGGAAAAAGATGAAGAGAGTCCAGAAGGAATCAACAGAAAAAAGAAAATGTAGCAGCTACATGAGAGGGTATGAAGGACAGGAAAAAAGAAGATGGCACAGAAAGAAGAGTTCTTGTGAGAATACAGAGCAAACTGGAACATGAATTAAACAGTTATGAGGTATAACTCTGGGAAGAAAATTACAAGAGGTAAGATCATTCATCTTAATTAACAAATAAACATTTTGTGACATCTTTGTGAGTATACAAGCTATGGAGAGATTTCTGTGCAAATATGAAAAAAGACAGACTGACAATCTTGGAATAAATATATAATAAAATTATCTTTTCAAGAGACTGTAAAGATAGTATATTACAATTTAGAACAGAAGTGGAAAGACAGACTTTAAAAGATTATTTAAAAATATATGAAAGAAATAATAGACATTTCAAAAGTTTATAACAACAGGGGTTTATGGAGTGGGGCATGGGATTGCACTAATTCTGAAAACAGAAATGGATAAAATTCAACATACTCCAAGTGTTATAAATGTAGATGGTAACTGGAGAGTTGAGAGATACTGAGAACAGCCAATATGTGTGGAAAAGAAGGACATTTAATTAATAATTGTGATAAGAAGAAATGTTTAATATAAAACAGGGCATAAAACAAAAAAAATGTGAACTGGAATACTATAAATGTAAAAAACTGGGGCATTTATGGATGGATTGTAGAAGAGGATAAGCTAAGTATTACAAATCAGACTAAAGAGAAAAAGAAGGTGCTACTGAAAATGATAATGAAGGTGAAAAATTAGAGATAGAATCAGAAGTCAGTGATGACGATATACACTGGAAATGGTAAGAGGAAGAAAGAATTATAATGGTAAATTAGTTAAAGATAAAAGAATAAAGCTATTAACATAAAAAAAATAAGAAAGGAAATGGATGATGCCTTTCTTACAAGAAATTAGTGTAGGAAGATATCTCCTAAACTAAGAATTAGAGAAAGGAGTAATTTAAGAATTCCTTGTGTGAATGTCAATAGTATTTTTTATTTATGTATTTATTTATTTATTAAAGCACATATTTTTGTTTACTGGGAAATTCCAATTGGGTAATTCTCAATGGAGGCCCAAAGAGAAAAGATCTATTAGTATTTTGCACTTTTGTGCATTTGTATAAAAAATATTACCAGAAGGATAACAATTTTAGAATGATGTAATAAATGTGTTGCTGATATTATTTCAAAAGACACAAGGATTTTGTCACTTGAAGAAATACTACAGAAACAAAAATTTTGAGGTAGGGAAATAATATGGAACATAGGGAATTAACAGTATTCAGCAGTTCTGTGTAGAAGAGTAGTAAAAATCCTGGATATCATATTGGTTAAAATGGGAAGAACAAACTATTATAGATTTTAGATGGCAAGAAAAGAGTGTACAGATTCATTGCGATATATGCATATGTAACTAGTAAAGAAAGGGGAAATTTTATTTCAGAAAATACTGGATTGTGTTTATAGATATCAATATAATTATTAAAGAAGATTTCAACTCTGATTTAAGAGGAAACAAAAAGAAAAGAAGAAAGTATGTTAAACGGATAATGGAAGTAATAAAATCTGGAAAATTAACTATATGAAATAAAATATGGACTTACAGAAGGGGAATTATAAAAACTGAAACAGACTAATTTTTGATCTCAGATGGAATGTGTATAATGGAAGAAGAAACTACTATATCAGGTTTTTCAGATCATTTGGCAAAATGGTTGGCAATATTTAATAATAAGGAATATAAAAACAAAGAAAAAAGTATAAAAATAGTAAATGAAAAGGAATGGAATAAAAAAGCAAATAAATACATTAAGCAGTTATAGAAGGATTATATCACTATAAAAGATTTTCATCTCAACTGTTTGGAATGGTAGATCACATTCTAAGGAAAATATAAAGATAGTTATTTAACCTGGAAAATAAAGGAAGGAAAAAAGAAAAGCAGGACTATGATGAAATATATAGAAAAGTGATAAATAATTTAGAAAACAATAAAATAAATTACTGCATATGAGAACAAGAGATGTATAAGGAAAATTAGAGAATTATTGAATAAATAAATGTTTTTACAAGGGAGAAATGAAGTTTCACCTTATTTAAGTAAAAGAGTAAAGGAGAATAGTAGCATAATGAGAGAAATGAATGATAAAGAAGACAAGATAAAAAAGTCAGCAACAGATTATGAAAATTATTGTAAGTTATATAGAAGAAATGTTTAGCAAACAAAAGAAAGAAAGAAAGAAAGAAATATGCCATAAAGAAATGGGAAGTAAAAGAAAATGTTTTGAACTGAAAAAAACAGAGAACTTGGAAAAGAGTCTATATTGTATTAATTAGAAAAAGTATTTGAACAGAAAAATGTAGAATCTGTATCAGGTCCAGATGCATTTGGGTTTGAAATGTGTGCAAATCTAGAAAGATGGCAACTTAATATGTGAATTTAATGAATGTTTAAATGAATGATTAAAATATAAGGAATTGTGTAGTGGAGTATTAAAATTCATACAGAAAAAGGGAGAAAGAAAAGATATAAAAAAGGAGACCATTGGTTTTGAATAATACAGACTATAAGATATTTAGGAAAATAATACAGAAAATATTTGAAAATAAGATTCAATACATAATTGAGAAAAAATGTGCACAGTGTAAAAGAAGAAGGATGTCTAGAATTACTGATAGAAATTATAAATGATATAGATAGAAAGAAAGGAGATACAAAAATCATGGCAGGCAATATTAATTAGGCATTTGATTTAATGCTGCATGAAATATTGTGGAAAATAATGAATATGTACAATATTAATAACAAAGTTAAGCAAGTGTGTAGGACTGTTTATAAGAATAATAAAGTAAAGGTTTTAATCAATGGATGGACAAGTAGATAAGTGGTTATGAATAATGGTATAACACAAGGGTGTCCTATGAATAGTATTTTATTTGATTTGGTCATGAATTCAGTAGTTAGAACCAGATAATGAAGAACCCAACATATAAAATTCACGCAGAAGTTGAAATTTCACTTATGATGTCTTATGCAGGTGATATTATTATAACAACTAAACATAAAGAATGGATGAGAGAGGCTATCTATTTAGCTGAAATTTTGAAGGAAAGAGACATGATATTTAATAAAGAAAAAGTAAAGGATTGGTTGATACAATAAATGTAGCAGCTATACAATTTTATGTGAAGGAAATATTTGCTTTACCAAGTATGTTTTGATAAAAAAGGCTATAATAAGGGATTGGAATTAATAGTAAAGGAAATAAAAGATATTTGTATATTATGGAAAATGTACAGATTAGCATATAGAAAGTTTGTTTAATTCATTTAGTATTATTAAAGAATATTGCATATTTGTCCAGTGTTATTATGATTCCTAGAGCATAATGAAAAAACTTTATTGCAAATAGTCTTTTCTTTGTATGGGGATCAAGACAAAATCCTGTTAAGAAGGGTGTTTTATACATCAACAAAAAGAAGTAGTATTAGGTATGATAAATTCAATATAGTATGTTGTTTCATTATAAGATATTACAATGGTTAAATGGAAGGAATGATAAATTATTGACAAATATATTAAAGTATAAATATAAGGAATTCTGGGAAATTATAATAAAAAGAACAAAAGAATAGTTAAATGAAGAAACAGAGAATTATCAACAAAAGATAAAATGTGGAAAATAAAAACTGATGCAGTAGTAGAAGGAGATAGAAATGTATGATATAATAATATTATGAAGCGATATTAATGTATTAACCCATGGCAAGCATTATGGAAGTAAAGATTAAAGCAATTAATGAAATAAATAAGTGGGGCCGGATTTACGAAGGCTTGCGTGGAGTCTAAGATTAGTGTAAGACGGCAGACAGCCAATATGTCTGCTGAGCAATCCAGCAACAGCCGGCAGGGACGTGCATGAGAGCTTCTAAAGCTACTCTTGCACGGACGGTGTTATGGTATGCAAATTACCTCATTTGCTGCTGAAAGCTATGCAAATAAGGTAAATTTGTGATCCAGGAAACACTAACCTGTCCGTGTAAGAGTTGTGTTATTTGCAGAAATGTACTCCGTTGATAACGGAGTACCATTCTGCAAATAGCTAAACGGAGCTATGACAGCTCTAAATAAAGGATGCATCTAGTTGAGGAAGCATGACAATGGCCAACTATATGGCCATTGGCATTTGCAAATGTTATAAATCCTTAAAATCCATTTTTTTACCCGATTGCCAATGTTTAAGTGCAGCACAGCGCCGCTTTAAATAAAATGAAAAAAAATTGAAAAATAGCCAAAAATGGGCATTTTCCCTAAAAAGCTTGTTCTTCCATGCAGGTGAATGGCAGGCTGAAAACAACATGGCCACTGAGTAGTGGTTGCTAAGGGGGGAAGCTCAGTGTGAGAGATGTAACCAAGCATTAGTAGGCAATCCTATGCAAATGAGGATAAGGATAGTGAACACTATTTTTCCCCGGCATGTGAGCCATGTCCCTGGAGTGTAAGTATAGGAGTAGGGGAGTAGTTGAGTAGAAGATAGGTGACATCATGAGGGGGTATGTCTGAAAGACTGTAAGCATATTGGAGCACAGTGGCTTGTGTTTGCCCTGAGTTGCTCAGGATTGCAAGAGGCATGTCTACAGTTGTACTACCTGAAAACAAGAAACCAAAGGTGTATGCTGTGGATATATCTGAAATTTCTTGCAAACGGGCACAGAGCGTGTGTGCACGTGTGCACCCGTGTGTGCGTGTTTGCGCTTATTTGCGCAGCGCTGCCCTGTGCGGAAACAGAAAGGGAAAAGGAAGGAAAATAAGTAGTAGGAAGTTAACCAAGGAGAACTAGCAGAGCTGCCAGGTGAAATATATCAGAATCAGCCAATTTCACAGGCAGTACACTAGCTCAGCCCAACCCAACACTTTAAACTCTGCAAACAGCAGTCTACCCTGTTTTTCCCAAGAACTCTGCAACACTGCAGTATACAAAGAGTGAAAACTTAAAAAGCTTAAGTCATACAAAATGTTAGGGGCTGCTATTGCTATCATAAACCAACATGTGCAAGATGCTGAGGGTGGTAATGTTGTGAATGCTGTTGAGCAACCCACAGTGAGGAGACTGAGAAGAGTGTACAGACCCAGGGTAACCTACCAGGGGCTACATGAGCTGGAGATAGTGGTGCAATATAGAGTGGACAGAGACCTCCTGCAGCAAATTGTTGAGCTGTGCCAGCCACGCCTCACACACAGAACCAACAGAGGGGAACCCATCCCAGTTGATACCAAGGTATGTGTTGGCCTACGAATAATAGCTACAGGTACCTTCCAGAGACCAACTGGTTATATGATGGGGGTTTCACAGGCATCAGCATCCAGGGTACTGCACCAGTTCCTGGATGCCATGTCAGCACATGTCAGTGACCAAGTATATTTCCCCAATTCCCGTGTGGCATTGGCCAGCAATATGCATCTCTTCCACAAAATAGCAGAATATCCTGAGGTAGTGGGTGCAACAGACTGTATGCACATACACATCAAAGCACCACCCAGTGAGCGGGGTAGGGTCTACATCAACTGCAAGGGCTTCCCCTCCATCAACTGTCAGGTTGTGTGCGATGCCCTGGGCATAATAATGAATGTGTGTGCTGGCTGCCCTGGAAGCTATCACGATTCCCACATCTGGCATCTGATGCAGCTGTACCAGAGATTTACCAATGGGGACATCCCTGACGGTCACCTAGTAGGGGATGCTGGATACGCACTGGAGACATGGCTGATGACACCCATCAGAAATGCACACACACCCAAACAAGAACTCTATAATGAGGCACACACACAAACAAGAAACATTATTGAGCATGTGTTTGGGGTGCTCAAGTCACGGTTCAGGGGCCTGGACACATCTGGTGGAGCCTTGCAGTACTCGCCAACTACATGTACCCAAATTGTCATGGTATTGCCATGCTACACAATATGATCCTGTGAAAACAGCTGCAGCAGGAACAGCATGGGGCAGGGCCAAACAGCCCCCCACTATTGCCAAGGCCTGCACAGGCACAGTGTGACTCAGAGGAGGAACAACCTGAGCCTGCCCCAATAGGCAGAAGGAGGCGTGCTCAGTATGCCTTGGCCTTGCCAAAGAGGCAACACATAGCACATACACTGACTCAGCAGGAACCCTGGAAATGACACCTCTCTCTGACTCCCATATACCATAAAAGGGATGCCTAACTTGATACTACCTGTTTTCAGACATGTATAGGGAGAGTACTATGTGCATCCAACATAGGCAGCCCTGCAGCACCACCTGAGGCATGATTGCCCTATTTTAAGCAATATAAAGCACTATGAAGCCAACCAAAATTGCCAGGTAAATCCTAAAAAAGCCAAGGAAGTACGAACTGAAGTAGTAATGTTCTAAACGCAGGTTTATTTCTTTCTTAAAAAACAGCATACGTTTTCGCTACTGTTAAACAGTAGCTTCATCAGAGAAACTGACAAGCGGGAAAAGCCAGGTATTTGAATCTTTGTGTGACGTGAATACGTTACACTACGTCACTTAGATTCACAAAAATACCTTCCCATACAATGGCGTTATTGTGTATAAAGCAGTAAATTACATATAAAAAATGCAATAAACAATATAAAGCACTGTTAAGCACATTTTACCACTATTTAGCATATTTAAACACAGTTGCATGGTGCTGCGCACCGCTCTAATTAGCGCCAAGTCGGGCAACATTGAGCAATGTTGGGCAATGTCGAACAAGGTCAGGCAAAGTTGAGCAAAGTCAGGTAAACTTAGAACACTGAAGAAGAGAGCACAAAAACCAAGAACTTAAAAAGTGCTCACAACGAAGGAAGCCAGGAACCAAGAAAATACTTGTAGGAAACTTTTAATGGACCACAAAAAATATTCCAAAATGTCAATATGTCCCACAAGAAATAGTCCAAAAAGTCAATATGTCAAGCGCTTTCGCTCGGTCATTACCGAGCTTTGTCAAGATAAAAACTGCTAACATTGTTCTCCTTAAATAGAATAAATAATAAATCATGTGACTTATTAATTGAATTATGTTAAATCAATTGATCAATCTGTAACGTATTTAAATAAAACTAAAACAAAAACTACAACAAAAACTGTCACTATCCAAAATCTAACTTCAACTTAAGTAATTCAATACAATATGTCATTTATAACATATACAAAAAATATTAAAAATATAACTTAAACCAGAAAACTCGTCATTCCATCTTTACACCAATGTTTAATAGTGTAGTAGGGATGTTTATGTACTTGGACTATTATTCAAATAGATATTCATATAAAAATGTGAAAATATAATAATAGTTTGTTTAGCAATTTACAATATGAAAAAACATAAATAAATGCTTGTAAAATTGATTTAAATCTATGAATAAAAAATCTTTAAATAAACCAAGAAGTTTTTTTGAAAACATTATTAAACAACATTAATAATGCAGAAAGGTTAAATGAAAAATGGAAAAATGGAAAAAATGTGGGGAATGTATAAAAAGATACATATGTTCATACCTAATTATAAACATGCCATTCTCAACTTTAGAACACTACTCAAATTAACACTGTCATTGAGACCAGGGAATCTGGCAGCATCTAATTTAAGCTGCCAATGAAGTTCTTTATATTCTAGCCTGGTCTCCCAGTCCCCTCCCCTGTTGTCTGCCATAACCTGTTCTAAAACAATAAATTTAAGTTCCATATTCTGACACAAGGTGGAGTGCTTATAAAAAGCATTAGATTCTTTCTTTTTCGAGACTTCATATAGGTGTTCATAGATCTTCTTTCTCAAAGTTCTTTCTGTTTTTCCTATATAAAAAAGTCAGGTAAACACGCTCACACCTGCTTTACTGTTCCTTAAGCAGTCTGGTTTGCCCAGCAGGAAAATAAAAAGCAGTGACATGGCTCGAACTCAGAATTCTGTGCACTATAGTCACAATACTGAACCACTAAGCCATGACAGCATTTCACTGGCACTGACGCAGCAGGACAATTGTAGACTAATGCAAACACAAACAAATGCTGTATCATGCCCTCTGAAGAGGCATATGAGCAAACCCCCCCCCAGGCCTATGCAGACAGATAACAGCAGGCCAGGCAGTGTGATGTGGGTTGGGTAGGCTATGAAGTCACAAACTAATATATGTGAAATTGGTAACTAAGATCTGTAGTACGGTAGTATGCCTCAAGCCAGTACGATAGGCAACAGTACAGACTGAAATGGAGTACCTGACATAGCAGTGCAAGCCTAGCAAATGTGTATAAGTGCCAGGTGAACCCCTCATCCTATGTACACCCACAGTAATAATCAGGTGTGTCCCCTGGGTAGAAATGTACAACTAATAGCTGTCCCCCCTGTATGTACAAATGTTGATAAGTCTATGCAAAGTGACTCATGGAAGCCCTGCAGGCACAGTGTGCTTCCTGTCGATGTACAACACAAAGGTGAGCCCTGAAGTAAAAACCAACTTGATTTTTCACACACATATAGTATATATGTCCATACTGGGCATGCTCACACACTTAAATAAACAAAGCAAATGTCAGTCAACAACATACTGAAAGGTCATACTGGGCATGCTCACAAACTTAGGCCATGTCTGAGTACAGCACTGGGCCACGCATATTTGGCAGTTGCAGTTCTTACCCCAGAAACTTGTCAATATTCACCAATCCTGCCTTGCACACACAGTTATATGAAAACAGACCCATATAATATATTGGACTCCTGTCATAATCAAACTATGTACTACAAGTACTTAAGTTGTTCAAAGAAAGTGAAAATTCAAACAAGATCAATAAATCCCTGATCAGTATCATCAATAAGCAATGAGCACTCCTAACATTATCCAATCCATGTTCTGGCAAAAATATTGTCAAAGAGTCCATAGAGAACCATGAAGCTTTCTTTCGCTATGTCATAGATATCAATGTAAACTCATATATGTTCTGAGTCAGTGCAAACTGTAAATGAATACATGTACATGACTGACATTGCCAACATCTTGTCAGACAGGTTCATACATATTTACCCCCCTCTCACTGACAAAAGGGCCCATTATCATACCTGCAGATTGTGAAAACCCAGAAATCACATATACAATGGTTAAACAGCTCTTTCCAAACCTAAAAACACGGCATCTATGGGATGACATGGTTTCCCTAGCTGTGTCATATGTGAACTCCAAAACAAACAGACCCTGCACCTGAATAATCTGTTGAGACTCACCCTCTGTACAGGATATGAAACTGTTGAATGGGTTACAGCAACGTTTGGCACACTCCACAAGTGTTGGTGCACAACAGATAATGGGAACTAGTGTCTTATACGCCTGTTAAGCCTGATCTTCAAGGCCATGGAGTCCATCATGATGTAACTCATAAATAGAGCTATTGGGAGCCTACAAACACCCAACCCTACCTATTTTGGTTTGGTCAGGGGCAGATCATGGTTCCCAAACCTGCTAGACTGTTTTCAAGGCAGTCACCCAGGACATACATCAATGAAATGAGCTACACACGTCCCACCTTAAAAAGCCCTTTTCCAACATCCCAGACATGTCATATCCACAAAATCAACAACCTGTGCATTAATATGTATGTCATCTGATGGATTGCCAACTGGGGCACAGATAGATCCCACAAGGTAAGAATTGTGGTCTCCTGTTCAAGCTGGTAGCAACTGCTGTCCCCCATGGCTCAGTGCTGGGACCCCTCCTGTCTAGTGTATACTTTTCAGAAATACAGTCAAACACACGAGGGCTATGTTTAGCAAAGTTTTTGGATGACTGCAAAAAAGTTGTCATAATCGATGTTTGGGACAACAGAGACATCCTTAAAAAGGGTCTCAGTCAGACAGATGTGGTGTCAAAATTATGGCCTCGAGCTGCAGTCATGCAAATACCACATAGGTGCCAACACCCTAAATATGGAGGTGATAATAAGGGATCTATGGACACATGTGGATAGTCATCTCTATTTCCAGAAACACATTCACAAAGTGGTTAGAAAATCATGTCTATGTGCTCCCACAAACTTCCAAGGCCTTTGCATGTAGGTCAAAGGAGGTTCCCTCTACTTATCAGTCATCAGACCCGTCAGGGAGTACCACAACACACTTGCGATGAATCTGACTAGGCAACTTCAGCAGCTGGAAAGACCACTGAAGTACTTCAACAAAAAGATTACTGGCCTTAAACAGTTACCCCATGCAACAAGACTGAATTTAACTCAATCTGTACCCTGTTGCATACTGTCTATTTAGGAGATCTCTGCCCAACAGACAGGTCCATGTCCAATGCAGAAATGATGTACATGCGCTATCTGAAGTAAACCCAAGCTCACTGTACCACATACTCTAGGGATATCATCATTACATCATTAAATAGAACATGTTGGAGGGATACACTACTAACTCACAGACTTTCCTTGTTTTGGAACAGGGTCACAACCGACATTAAGCCGAGCCCCTCACTGACACTCTTCCAGAGGAGCCTTGATGAGTGTATGTGAAACTGAACTGTCACACTATGGATCACTTCATCAGCTCTACTACACAGAGGCCTAGGGAACTAACTCCATGGGTGGTGATAGCTGCACACTCTGGCCATAATAATATATGCCTTCAGGCCAGGCAGATAGCCTTTTACCTACCTATGTACCTATATATATATATATATATATATATATATATATATATATATATATATATATATATATATATATATATATATATATATATATATATATATATGTGTGTGTGTGTGTGTGTGTGTGTGTAGGGGGAACACAGTATAATAAGCCAAAGATGGATGGGCAGAGATGTATGTAAGAGGGTGACCATGACAGGGAGCCATCCAGGACTGTTCCACCCAGCACACATCCCAATGGCATGAAAGACATGAGGTGCACATCTCTCCCACTGTACATAACAGCCACCAGTATCAGTATCTGTAAGCATTACAGTGTATGTGGTCCATGTGCCTGCTGTACAACATGACTGTACAATGAAGTACACATCTGCTATCTGTAGACATGTACCTGTCACATAGGTTCATAGGTATGTAGTAGACTATTTCCACGAAGGCATATATCAGCCTACACAAGTTGTGCAGCTTTCACCACACCATTAGATAGTCTCCCAAGGCCTAGTTCTAATAGTTAGTACCCTAAGCCCCTTTCTAGTGGGGCTGCTGATGTGATGCCTGGCATGAATTGTCTGTTTCCCATCCACTCATCAAGGTTCCAATTGAAGAGTGCCAGCGAGGGGTTCTGTCTGATGTACATTGGGACTCTGTTCCACTGTAAGGCAAGTATCTAGGATGGTACTCTATCCCACCAGCATGTTGTATTCATCATTGTGATGAGATTCATATCCCTGGAATGTGTAGGGCGACTCATTGTTGTTATCTGTAGATGGAGCATGTTCAAAAGTTATGTGTTGGACATAGCTCTGTATGTTAGGCAGAGTGTGCCTCTGAGTAGGTGGTACGCAACGAAGAACAGATTTAGTTTTACCAGTTGTTTTGCATAACGCAACTGTTTGAGACCAGTAATCCTCTTGGTGAGGTACCTATGTGGTCTCTACAGCTGCTGGATATGCTAAGTCGAGTACATCCAAAATGGTGCACTGTACTCAATGATGGGTCTTATGACATAAGACTAGAGTGCCAACATTACCTCTTTGGATCCTGATGCAAACCCTTTGTTGATTAGGTGGGCCACATAGGATCTCCCAAACACCTTGGCAACATGGTTGTCAAAGGAAAGATGACTATCTACTTGTGTCCCCAGATCCCTTATCACCTTGTCATTTTAAGGGGGTAACACCTATTTGGTAGTTTGTGGGTATTTTGTTTTCAACAAAGAGGATCACTATGCATTCCTCCACAGTGAGCTTGAGGCCATGATTCTGACACCACACATCTGTCTCATAGAGTCCCTTCTGGAGAATATGTCTGTCTTCCGGGAAATCTATTATGGCAAACACTTTACAGTTCCCAGCAAACTTAGTCAACCACAACCCTCCTGTGTTGGCATGTACATTTGAGAAGTCTATACCAAAAAGGAGGGACCCCAGGACTGAACCCTGGGGGACACCAGTCATTACCAGTGTAGAGTCTGACATGTAGCCAGCAACTCTTAATGTGTGGGATCTATATGTGAGCCAGTTTGCAATCCATATTATGATGTATGGATTCATGGCCAGGTTGTTGAGTTCATCTATGATACCTGACTGGGGAATGGTGTCAAAGGCCTTAGCGAGGTATAGGTAGGCTGTGTTGAGCTCATTTCAATCATCTGTAGCCTGGGTAAGTGTCAAAGAAATCCTCCCCGCTCAGGGGGTGTGGTCTGCATTTGATGAAGCCAAACTGGGTGTGCTCAACTGTGTGAAGGTTTCCAATCTCTGTATTGTTGACTTCCATTATGATTGGCTCCATTGCCTTGCAGAACACATTCGTCAGGCTCATAGAGCATGAATGCCAAGGGTTTTTGTAGCCCCACCCCTGTGGAGTGTGAAGAACATTGCTGTGCAACATTCTATGGGTACGTATCCTGTACAGAGCATGTAGAGAGAGGTGTAGGTATCATTGATGAATATGGATACATCATCACCCTATGTGCTATGATTCAGGTTCTGATGGTGGAAGGTATGGAATGAGTAGTATCCTGGTAGTGCTGGTGTGCTGTCTGGAGCCTTGAACTAGGTTTGTGTTACTGCACAGATATCAATATTCTCCATAATGAGAAGTGCCTCGAGTGTGTGCATCTGGAGGCTGAGACTTCTGGCAATGAGTAGCATTTAGCTCACTTTGTGGTTATTTGTGTTGGTTACGGGGTTTGGTTTGCCTTGCGTGACCAGCTTTCCACACCTGAAGTCAGCACCTCATTGGTCACATCTGACCATAAGCTAATTACCCTACATATCCACATTCTAGACCCACACCCCCATTAAGGAAACAATGTTAAAAAATGTCTCCAAAGCCAACTTCATGCTTCTTAAGACAGAAGTGCTGAACTGCAGGACACCCATGCAGATGGACAATACAGTTACGACTACTGAATCCTTCATAATTGCACTTTATAAGCACTTACATGACTGCATGCATCGTGCTATCCCAAACAGAACCAAGATGCGATCCTCTAAGAAAAGGAAGCCAATCTGGTGTTCCCCTGCCATAAAGAAATTGCACAACAGAAGGAAGAAACTGTTGCAAAAGAGGGTAAAATCCCATGAGGGGAGGAGCTCCATGGTCAACATCAGTAAGAAGCTGTGATCCCCTGATAAAATCCTCCAAAGCTAGTTATGAAAACAAAATCAACACTGATTCCAAAGGCGACCACAAAACATTCTATAGCTATGTCAAGAATCTCAATGGCAAAACTCAGATCTGCTCTGAGTTACAGCACAATGCCACTAAATATACAGACCCAACTGATATTGCCAACATCCTGCCAGATAGGATCAGTGCTAACTTTACCCCCCTCTCACCCCTGAAAGAGCACATCTCTATAACGGAAGACTGCAAAGTTGCTGTCATCACGGCTGCACAGGTAAAAAACACTCTCCAAAGCCAGGAACACAGCATCCATGGGACCAGATAACATCCTAGGCTGTGTTCTACACAAACTACAGAACGAATAGGCACCACACCTACGTACCATGTTCAGTCATAGCCTCACCTCAGGCTTTGTGCCTGCTGAATGGTGCACAGTGATGGTTATCCCACTGCACAAGGGGGGAGCCACCACGGACCCCAGGAACTAGCACCCCATTAGCCTGATGAGCCTGCTCTGCAAGGCCATGGAATGTATCATCATATAACTTATAAAAAAGACATTCTTAATCTCCAAACTTAGAACCACAACCATGTTGGGTTTGTAAAAGGCAGATCATGTCTCCTAAACCTGATAGACATCATTGAAGCAGTCAACAGAACTGTAGACAAGGGTAATATGGTTCCCACAGCATATGTAGATCTTGCCATGGCTTTCAACACCATCCCCCACTCTGGAATTATAGATAAACCCACTAAACTAGGTATAAATCGCCATGAACTGCAACATAGGTGGTAGTATACTTAACACTAAAATTGTGATAAGAGACCTTGGGTCACAGATGGACAGTGGACACTCTTGTGATAATCACATCCCCACAGTAGTCAGAAAATCCTTCTATGTGGCACACCTCATCACAAAAGGTGTCTCATGCAGAATAGAAGAGGACATTGTTCCCCTCTACTCATTAATCACTAGATCCATAATAGAGTACAACGCCCCTTTTGCTATGTGCCTCACAAGACATCTACAACAACTGGAAAGCCTGCAGAAATACTTCACAAAGAGGATTAGCAGCCTGAAATACATGCCATACACAGACTGTCTCAAAATGCTCCAGCTGTACTCTCTCGCATATCACCTACTCAGAGGTGATCTCTTTCTAACATACAAAGCTATGTCAAACACAGAGCTGTTGGACATGCTTCACGTAAAACACTCACAATCCCTCTGATCTTCAGCCCCAAAACCCAGAGTGAAATACAAAAGGAAGGGGTGTATCCATTCACCTTATGGATACCCACACCTTCAGGTTAGTGGCACAGCATGAGGCCTTGGAGCCCATGCAAGTGCAACTAACATTGGGCAAAGCTGCTTATCAGATTGTAGCCTGCGACAGATCTCCTACCTTGTCTCAGGAACTTCACTCAGTATTCCTGGGAACACTGGAAAATATAAAGGTCCTACCAAACACCATTATATGAGGAGATTACAACTACCCAAACACTGACTGGGAGAATTACTTGTGTACAGCGTCCTTTGCCCAATGCTTCCTAGAGTTTAAAAACTCAAACGCCCTGTAACAGCTGGTCACCATGCCCACTAGAGGTGACAACATACTGGACCTGATCATCACCAACATGGGGTATCAGTGTTTCACACCAGAGATGAACCCCTCGCTGGTAATATCAGACCATAAAGTAATTAGACTGGACATACACATCTCACCCCCACCCCCCACAGTCAAGGAAACCACTGTGAAGAAATTTTCAAAAGCAAACTGCACACTTCTCAAGACTAAAGTGGAAAGTTCCAAAGCCCCCTTGCTATAGGATAATGCTATACAATCTGCAGAATCATTTAGAAGTGCATTCTATGAGCATCTACAGGGATGCATGGATCGAGACATCCCAAATAAAACCAAGATGCACTTCTCCAAAAAGAAGAAAGCAATCTGGTGGTCATTGCCCATAAATAAGCTATACAACAGAAGGAGGAAACTAACACATGATAGAGCAAGCTTCACAAATGGAAAGGCATCACTGATCATTATTAGGAAGAAACAATGATCACTCATGAAATAATCCAAGGCCAGTTTCTAAAGACAAATTGCTAAGGAATCTAAGAACAACAACCACAAAGCCTTTGTTAGCTATACCAAACATTTAGGTGGCAACTCTCAAATATGCTATCAGCTACTGCAAAATGGCAAAAAATACACTGAACCAACTGACATTGCCCACATCTTGGCCGACAAGTTCAGTGCAAACTTCACCCCCCCCCCCCTCACCCCCAAAAGCACCTATGTCCATCCCAGAAGAATGCAGAGCCCCAGACTTCATGGACATGCAGATAAAAACAGCCCTCTCCAAAGCTATGAACACAGCATCAATGGGACTGGATGGTGTCCCAGGCGATGTCTTACACCAGCCCCAAAAAGAACTACACGCTCACCTACATTCACTGTCCAGACTCAACCTTACCACAGGCTATGTACCCAAAGAATGGCATACAGCAACAGTCATCCAGCTCCACAAAGGTAGTGCCACAAAAGAACCTGGAAACTATTGCCCTATAGGCCTACTCAGCCTGGTCTGCAAAGCTATGGAGCAAATTATCATGGAACCCATAAACAGAGACATTGGGAACCTCCAGACACTGGACTCTACCCAATTTGGCTTTGTTAAAGGCAGGTCCTGCCTCCTAAACCTAGTTGACTTCTTTGAAACAGTTACCAAGGACATAGATGGAGGTGAAAGTAGTCCACACAGCCCACCTGGACCTCACTAAGGCCTTTGACACCATTCCCCACTCTGGCATCATGGACAAGCTTACCAGCTTGAACATTAACCCCTATGTCACAGGATGGGTGGCCAACTGCCTCACAGATCAAATACACATGGTCAGAGTTGCGGGTGCCATGTCCGACTCTAAACCAGTCACTAGTGGCATCCCACAGGTCTTGGTCCTGGGACCCCACCTGTTCAGTAGATACTGCTCAGAGGTACAGGCAAGCATGGGAGGAGTATGGCTGACCAAGTTTGCAGATGACTGCTAACTGTGGTCCATAATCGACTCTATGGCTGACACAGACATCCTCCAGAAGGGTCTTACAGAGACAGATACCTGGTGTCAAAACAATGCCCTCAAGCAGAATGCCAAAAAATGCATAGTCATCCCCTTTGGATAAAACAAAGTGCCCACAAATTACCACATAGGTGGTAATCCCGTATTTACGGAGAATGTAATTATGAACCTGGGGACCCAGGTAGATAATAAACTATCCTTTGATGATCACATTGCCAAAGTGTTTAGAAATTCCTTCTATGTAGCCCACCTAATGTCATCTAATGTAACTCACTTTGTCAAGTCTGATGATGTCACCATCTCACAAATATATATGTGGAAAGGAGAGCTTCCAGTAATGTGTATAGCATGTCATGTAAATATGTACTGCTTTTGTGTCCTAAAGTAGTTGAATAGGGGTTTGAATTCTGCATTTGCCAACTGTGTGTGTGTATCTCCTTGGAAAGGAGCAAGTTTTTGAAGACTACTGAAACACCTTAAAAGTGGCATACTCATCTTTGTCAAGTCTGATGATGTCACCATCCTACAAATATACCTGTGGAAAGCAGCACTCCAAGTAATGTGTATAGCGCATTGTGTAACTGCATACTGCTCTAACGTCCTAAAGTAGTTCGGTAGGGGTTTGAATCCTGCACTTGGTGACTGTGTCTGTGTGTGTTCCATGTGAGTGACACTGTTGGTCAATGTGTCATGGGTTTTGCTTTTACTACCGTATGACATATCACAATGACAACAGTATGTGCATTACATGTCAGGTAGCTGCGTGGCAAAGACATATACATACATGTGACCTCAATTATTTCATAGGTGGGAACCCTGCTTTCTCCATGAACACATCTGTTATCTTTGCCAGAGTGTGCTGCCGCTTTCCAGACCTTAGGTCACATCTGTATGCTTGTGACAAGCCTAGCCACTGCAGTGATCCCTGGCCTACATCATCCATTTCACATACACTCATTACAGTTTCTATTGAATAGTGTGAGTGAGGGTTTATGCCTGAGGTATATTTGAAACCTGTTCAAAAGCAGAAAAGTCTGTCAAAGATGGCTATTTATTATAGGTGTGCAACAACCTTTGTGGATATGCATGCATACCCCTTATTGCTCATGTGATCCACAGAGGGATTTCCAAAACCCTTTGGAAATGTGATTATCAAAGGAGAGATGACTTAACACATGGCTGTATGTATACATCGGTACATGTTCCACATTTTGGGGGCTACTACCTATGTGGTACTCTGGGGATACTATTGTTTTCTAAAAGTGGATGACTATGCTTTATTTGGCTTATAGCTTTACAGCATGGGTTTGACACCAGGTATCTGTCTGTATGATAGCCTTTTGGAGGATGTGTGTGTCATCTGGAGAATGCATTATAGCCCGCAGTATGCACTGCCAAACATGGCCAGTGTTTGCTTGTACCTAAGAAAGCTATATGCCAAACATAAGTGGTCCCAGGACTGAGTGCAGGTGAATACCACCTGTTACTGGCATAGAATAGTACTTGAAGGCTGAAAATGTTACTGTGTGTCCTACATCTGTGTGCCAGTTGTCAAGCCATCATCTAACAAGTGTTTATGGCAGGCTGTTGAGGTTTTGTATACTACCAGAATGCAAACCAATGACAGATAGTAACAACAGTATCACCCACAGCACAGTGTCAAACCGTGTCATACATAAACAGGTACTCACGTTCCAAAATATGTGTAGTGCAATGCATAATGGCCACCAATAGAAACTATGGAGTGTTAAAACTGTCTAATTCAGGGCATGTCACTCTGCCCATGTGTCCAATATGCATGTATATGCAGACAGTACACCTCGACCATATTCACAAATGTACACCTGCAAATCTGTGCTGCACACATCCCACACTTACTGTCCACTCTATAACACATGCTGACAAAACTACACACATCAGCCAAGTGGCACATGCCTGCTCAGCTACACCTTCAAGGATATCATTACACTTTACTGCTGACAACATGCTACACATTAAAACATTGCTATATTGTAATAAAGTCACCCTGTGCATCAGCACCATGTTAGCACCATGTTAGCCTGTTCCTGCATCAATGTTACAGATGACAGGAGGTGGCACAGGTTTTATCATATGCACAGGGTGTGTTGTTGGTTTGCCAGAGGTCTACATTGAGCCATACAATTGACATGTGTATGAGTGTGTGTGTGAGGGCCAAAAGTATTGTTATGGGCCAATGTGGATGTAATGTGTGTGGGTATGTGTTTACCCTAGGTGTCTGGTTTATGTGTGTGTGTCTGCATGCACACAGTTCCACCATGTGGCTGCCATATACAGGGATTTCTGGGATAGCAACAGACTGTACCTGGTAGGCTTTACAGATCACCATCTCTGGCCACAGATATGGGACCTGTGCCTGGCAGGGGTGCTACAGACAGTATCAGGTACTAATCCTAACTGGGTACTATCCCCAGAGGTTGACATATGTCCACTGGATCCAGGTCCCTGCTGGGACTTGCCAGAGCCATGTGCACATTGTCTTCTAGGATGGTCTATGGACAGCCCACCAACATTGCTGGGGCTGGTACTGGCACTATGGGAGCAGCTATGACTTGATGGAAGTCCACAGCTACTGCCAACTAATGATGTTGCTAACAAACGTCCATGTCAACGTCTCAACCATCCTGCACTGTCCTGACACATGGACATGACATTGTGGAGGACATCTAATGTCTCACCCCAACGTCTATGAATGACCTCAGTGTAATTACATATGGCACCTGCTAGGTCATGGATACTGTCATTTACAGAGGTGTTATGAGCCCTCTGTGCCCTTAGTCCCTGTCTGGTTTACCGCTCCATACGTGCCTGTGCCTCCATGACAGCCTGGAACATGCGTGTGGTTGTAAGAGTTGTGGCACATCTGCCAGGGGCATGATGACCAGCAGTGCTCTGATGAGAACCCCTGGGCATCTGCCTATGTGGTACCATTCCAGATATCTGGCTATGGTTGCTGTGTCCTGATGCATGTGCCATAGATACCACATTGTCCTGGCCACTGCCCACAGTACACTGTCCCTCTGCTAAGGGCATTGGTGATGATGGATGTACAGGCAGTATGACTGTGTGCATGGATGGGGTGGAGACTTGTGTACTGTCAGTTGGTGGCCCAACAACAGATCCTGACAAATCTGCCTGTGCCTCAACACACCTATCCTCATTATCACTATCTGTGTCAGTGACATCAGGTTCTCTGCTGCACTGAACCAGCCTCATCTCAGCACCTGTGAGAGGAAAACAGGAAACACACTTTAAGACCTGTACATGATGTCAGACCACATGCACACATGCACATGCACACATGCGCATGCACACATGCAAATATGCATGCACATGCACACATGCACATGCACACATGCACACACACAAATACACTCCTCTCTAAAGCAGACAGACACACACACACACACACACACACACACACACACACACACACACACACACACACACACACACACACCACCACCAGCAATTTCAGAACACACTCAATAGCAGTTGATGGTGGGGTACAGTATCACAAGCAAAACAGTCATATCACACATGTCAGCATGCAGGACATGTGTTGCTCAACAGCATGCAATGCAAGTGTAGACAGCCCTTGTTACTAACAGTATACATGGCTTTGATGCATGTGTTTTGTTGCTCGGTGATTGGCCTCCCCCTGGAACGCAATGCATACATGGACACAACATTGCTGTGCAAGTATTCAAAACTCTGTAATGTATGGTGCACCATCACTCACAGGTCTACATACCATGGCTGGATGTGTATCTGTGTGTCACATAGATATCCAATTCTGATTAGAGCCTCTGTGTCTTTAACAAATAATTGTGGACACAGTTTTAGCTCATGCATGATGTGTATACACACAAGATCAGTGGTGCATGTATAACTGATGGAATATCATTGGTCCACATACCCAATGTACAGTAGTTATGGTGAGTGTAGATCATATTGTGGACATGCCAGTGTCATCCATGACATGGCATGCTAAAACACAACTGCAAATGTAAACATCACACATACCCAATGTGTGTCATATGACCTAGCCACTCAATAGCATCACACAACATATATGTGTCAGTTGTGCAAATGGTGATTGGTATGCATATTGTTTACAGGTGTATATGTTTGCACACACACAACGTTGAGGTGTATAGCAATGAAAGCTATGTGTAGTACTGTGGTTACAATAACTGGATGGGTTGTAGTACCATAAGCCATCATCATGAAGCATCATGTGGTCACTCAAGGCTACAAATGTGTCCCAAACCAGCACCTATCATGCTGTACCAGAACTGCACTACCATGGCTACATTCACCATTTCACAACCAGTTGTTACATGGGTTTGTAAGGAGGCCAATAAGGAGCATTCCCTAACATGAATGTGTTGTGTGTTGCAGAGTGTTTCACTGCCCCATGATAGGCCTCTACCCCTCAGGTATATTATGTGTGCTGTGTGGATGATATTTGGGATACTGGAGTGTGACTTTACAGAGGGTTTGTGAATCCTTCATGTGTAGCATGTTAACATGTTCTGTGTATGACATAGTTGTATATGTTATGTGCATGCTGTGTATCAACTCTGCCTATCCAATGGTCACTACAGTGTAGTCACATTTGTTTGAGATGGTCTGTGTATTGCATGTGTTTGAGGCATCTAATCACATTAGTGAGATGTGCGTGGTCTCACAGCAAACATGCACAGCATGCATTATGGGTAGGTGTGTTACATGTGTACATGGCCTACACCTTAACTATGATATGCACTTTTTATTTGCAATAATAAATGTAGAACACACTCACCAGCATCTGTCCGCTGCCTTGCTGTCACACCAGAGGGACCTACATAGATATGAGACAGTTTGTCAGTGGTGACAACTGTGGCATTGCTACTGTGGGTTTGCAATCTTACAGTAGAACAGTTTACATTCACAGGCCTACAGATTATGTTCCAAATGATCAGTATTGCACAGCAACAGGCTCCACATCTTCTAACTACACAGTACACATCTCACATATGCATGATCGACCAACAGAGGTAACAGTAGTCTACAGATATGCCATGTTACATGCATGTTCCATGTGTTCTTGTTGGGTGGCTCCGAACTCAATCATGGTAAATGTCTGCTGCTGTTGTTGTTGGGCAGGTGCCACCAGGCTCAGGAGCAGCTCCTCCACTCTGGTGAGGGAGGGTAGATGTTAACCCCACCACCTGTTGCAAGCTGTTGTCTCCGTACATCAGAAGCACGCTGACGGACATGTCTAAGTAGATCACTGCAGTGGTGGCGTACCTGCTCCTATGTCCAGTTGTGCAGGCCTACCTCGTTAAGCCTCCAGACAACATCTTGCCACATTGCAGTATGCTCCTGCTGGTCTTGGCTGGTTCTGGAGAATAGTAGGCTGTAGTTCTGAATCATACAGCTGGTAAGAATCTCATCTTCAGCACTACTGTAGCTAGGATTTCTATGGTGTGCCATGATCCCTGGAAGACATAAAGAAAAGATATGCATAAGCAAGTCATATGGCACATTTAACATTATACAGTACAAATATCACTGCACTGCCATATATAGCAACCTATTAGCTGACTGAGATTAAACACTTTCACTACCACTTATCAGTGCTCACCCCACAACTGCTTGAAAGTGCCTGGCACGCTCTATATAATAAACCATGTTCTGCACAGCAACAAAATAAAATCACTATATAAGACTATATAAGAGTACCTGGCACACTGTATGCAACACAATGCACCACCTAGCCACAGCAGATATAGAACAAGCCACTGCATAAAGAAATATGTCATCCATCGCAATGTTTGTAAGGTCCAGTTACATTATTACCATTATACCACACAACTTGTTCATGGCAAACCGTGGCCAAAATATGTGCACAATTGTGAATATAGGTGCCATACTGCTGTAGTAAACTATAAATGTTGCTAGATACACAGTTAGATGTTGTAACACACATATGACAGAGGACATGTTACAGGCATACCCACACACACATCAGACATAATTACAAGACACAAAGGTATGGCAACCCAGATAAGCTTTTCGTGTGTACCATACAGTACTGTATGTCAGTACTTACAAAATCTGAAGCTTGAGGAATGTAATCTGTGATGACTACAGGGACCACACAAAACAGTGGTTCCAAGCAATGTGGACATACACCATACTTTGATGTTTAGGCCCAGAGCTTCAATTATTACTACAGTACATACATGATTTGGATTCAACATCAGTACCAGTCAATAAGAATACATGTAGTGCTTTAGCCTCCAATGACACACCCCAGTTAACACCAAGGGACTACACCAGACTGTATGCCATAGTGCTTTATCTGCCTAGCAACAGCATACACAGCTTTTGCTGGGATCAAAGCAAGGACCCATAATACCATGACAGAAACAGTTTCCCACTAAGCTATCCCACAAATACACATCTTTGACATATTCACCAACACATTGACCATCACACTCAGTCAGCTTTACATAGAATCTATTGCAACAAGTAGATGTGGATGTGTATGAGTATATATGACTCTCTCTCTCTGTAGATATATATATATATATATATATATATATATATAGATATATATAGATATATACATATATATATATATATATATATATATATATATATATATATATATATAGATACATATACACATCCATTGGTGTACATATACATATACATATAGACACATATACAGTCCACCTTTCATGGTGGGAATATCAATTGTACAAAGGATGTGAGGTATACAATAATGTAATAATATCGCACAGTCTTGTGAGAAATGCATTGAAAGTGTTCACAGCCCGGGTAGCTTTAGCAGGCCTCACTGGCTGCAACATTGCAAACTGAACAAAACACCCACAGTGTTTAACCACCACATGTTATATACCATCACTGTATGCTGTCTTGTTTGTCACACACTAAAACCTACATACAAATATGCACAAAACAACCTTCACCAACATATGTATGTCCACCCTTCACAAACAGTTGCAATATGTCCCTTGCTCTATGCACATATACAGATGTTAATATATATGACACATATATATATATCTCCATATGTGTGTGCCATACACACACACAAGGTCCACACTGTTGTAAGTCCCTGGACCTCACAGTTGAACTGTTGCACCTTGCTGCAACATGAACAGGTGTCACATGTGAACACACAGTAACATTAGAGGGGGCATATATAGCTCCAAATGCTAGATTAGCATACTAATCTGGTACAGCAGTTGCCAGTGCTAAGCTACACTTTAATATGACTATCATGCATGTGTTACTCTGTCACACCCATGTTTATATACATGTTTGGGCTAATCCACCAAGCAGCCATTAGCCACACTACGGTACAGAACACAGATAACATGGCTCAGATGTTTGACATTTAATGCTGAGCTACACATTTCACAGTTATGTCCCACTTCCCCCAGGTACACACTGAATTGTCCATGGCAGTAATTAAGCAGGACATCTGTGCATAGATATGTACTGCTGCCACATATGAATGGTTTACATTATGTAAAGTACTCTTCAGAAACATCTATTACATGCCAGTAAATACATATCTGTTACATACCTTTCCTTTGTATGAGTTGGTATTATTTCTTTTTCTTTTTCCTTTTACTTTTAACTGTCTCTCTCTCTGTCAGTCTCTGCAATAGAGTGAGTGAGTTTGTTGGCAACAATTACAGCCTGCTTTTATAGGTATTTGCACATGTGCATGTGATGGTCTCTGCACCAATTGTTGGCCACCATTTGCTAATTGCATGCAGCCTGCTGTTTGGTAATTGCAGTAATCACTATCATAGCAACCCAATGCTATAAATTGCTAACTTAAGTAGGCGTGGCCCTTTCTGCTTTCCAAGATGGGGATCATGCTTGTTTGCTGTGGACATTGTTGTTTAAGGAAGAAGGTTGGTATAGTTCTTATATATGAAGCCAGAGGGTGTAGCCAATGATTTAAATGTTGTACTCAGACATGAATGTTGCTGCTTCCAGTACACACTTGTCAGTGTAGAATTGTACTCACCCCTCAAAATGCTAACCCAAGATACATGGGAGTATGTACTTTCTTTTCTAATTGTACAATTAACTGCCATACAAAACTAGTTATTAAGATGTATTCCTTTGGCACATGAATTGTTTGTGAACTGCTATACTGCAAATATTAATTTATTCACTTCTGAACAGTTTGTGCTTTTTTAGTGTTGACATTAGCACAGGCTGCTCAAGAAATCTGGACAACTTTCAGTACTGAGTATGCCTACCTACATCCTTGGTAGACCCTGAACACACAGGTATATTCTACATTTGGGTAGGGGTGCAGTAATACAGAGAGCATTATGTATTATTGTGTGAATTTTATCTTGCTGGACTTAAAGGGTTGCTGTGTACCTGTTAGTTTATCAAGGCAAGCGGTCTGTCTGTGTAGCTCCCAACTGTGGACCTATCCACATGGTAGCCAGAGGTTAGCCTGTTATTCTTTGTCTGTGCACCACACCGGTCTTTTCAGCACTGGAACAATGACATTGTTACAGTTGGTTGCTACCAGTACATGGCTACATCCTTTGGTATTTCATTGTTGTACTTCTACATAAGGGTATGCTTCTGGTACTCCTTCCAAAGCTATTTGCACAGTGTGTAACAGCAGAAAAGCTGATATGCCTGTGTGTTTCTGCCTCTGCTAGGCTTCTCAAACACTTAGGTACATATTTGAACAGACTCAGGGAAAAGTAGGTAAAAGTGAGGTACACCTTTAAAATATTACTGCCATTAAGTTGAGACTTTGAGAGAACCAGCGCATATGGATTAATACACCTTTTCTGAAGTACAAGCAGTGTCTAACTCTTACTTATTGTCATTATTCATTAAGTGTAATTCACCACCTTTCTGGCCAACATCAGTACTTTTCAGAGGGATTCAGGGGGACACAGCTAAATTTGTTTCAAAATCAGGATCATCCCTGAAAAGTAGGCACAGTTGGGAGGTATGGCCTCTGCCCTAATCAGATATGTCAGTGTTTGTCCTGCTATGATACTGTGTGGGGGTTGAAAAGTGCTGCTGTAACATTATTTCCTGCTAGAATGGCTGCTTCTCTTATCACAGTCATGTAATGCAATTCCACAACAACTGCTGGTAAAGATCCACAGAACAAGTTGTGTGTTATTGCATTCCTATTTTTCTTTTACATTCAGTCACTCTGATGCATGATATATTTATTTCAGCACCAACTTGCTGTATATCTACCGTGGTTTAGTGGTACTTCATGCAGTATGGTGTGTACAAGGTCCCGGGTTCGAGACTGACAGAGGTGTTTTATTTTGCTGCTGAGCAGAGCAAGGGCTCTCACATACAGAGTGACTAAGGAACTTTTAAGCAGTTGTAAGTGGGTTTGCATGGGTTTGTGTGATGCTTAGCAATGCTTAGCTAAGCACACAGAAGCGCACACTCGCGCAAACCCGCTAACTACTGCTTAAAAGTGCTTACTTCCGCTAACCCCGCGCTCATTTCTTAGAAAGAAAAGACAATGGGGAGATAGGAAAGTGGTGAAAAAGGGGTACAGAAAGGGAAAGACAGTAGGGAAAACAGCTCGGGATGTGCAGGATGGGTGTAGGGAAGATCCATAGCTGCCCATTTCTTTAACAGCAACAGCTGTGCATATGCAATAAATTTGGAGGGAAGTATGAAACCTTCCACCCCTGAGAGAGGGGTGAGGACAACAAAGTATGTTGTACTGCCAATTAAATTACATTTTATGTGTCCGGCGGACATGTGTGCAAAATGGGCAGGTATGTATGGGGCATATTTTTTGGGGGGATTTTATTTTATATAACAGTACATGCAGAATAATTAGTAACCTGCCTGGTGGCGCAGCCATAAAGCCTATCTGCATAGGCTTGCTGGTTCGCAGTGCGGACACCAGCAGCTGTGAAGTAAATGAAGTAATACTGAGACATACCTATCCATAGTATAGACTAGAATAGCAATTCTTACATACTTAATTCCATGGCTAATTACTCAGTAGTGGGGCATTTTCCATCCCACGGGCATCCTGGATCCACTGGTCTAGTTGATCCTCCTTGCATCTCTTCAGGTCTGCGTGGTGGTGTTTGACCTGCTCACCAGTCCGAGAGACGCCTGTGGCACTGGTGAGTTCATGAGCTGGACGGTTCCAGACTTCCACTTTGTATTGGGTGCCCTGGTACTGGCCCCACAGGAGTCTATCCTCATGATTATGGACAAGGAGCCAAACCATTACTTTTGATTGCTCAATGCCCCAACGTTGCGCTCAAAATCAAGAGACCTCTCCAGCACTGGCCATGCTGCCTGCAGATGGGAGCTACAACCAGTTATGGCAAGTATTCCCACCTATGGAGCTTAAATATGCCTCATTTCCTGCACTTATTTGTGATTGGCCAGTTTTGAAAAAACTCAGCTGAAGGCACACCTGCTTAGCAATGGGTAAACTTCCATTGATATGTATGTGTGTGTTGAAAGTGCATGGTTGTGAAATGCTACCATGGCTTAGTGGTTCAGTACTATGATTATGGTGCACAGTATCCCAGGTTCGAGCTCTGTCATTGCTTTTTATTTTACTACTGGCCAGTTTGGCTAGGAGGTATGTGGCTGTGTTTAGCCGACTTGGCTCAACTTTGCCTGACATTGCTCTACTTTGCTCTACGGTGCTCTACGTTGCTCAACGTTGCCCGACATTGTGCTGGTTAGCGTGATGTGCAGCTCCGTGCAAAGCTATTGCATTAGTTAACGCAGTGCTCAGCTACGAGCAATTACATTTAAATATGCTTAATACTGGTAAACTTTGCTTAGTAGTGATTCACATTGCTTAAGATATGTTACTCATGCATCCATCAGTATCCATAACCATTTCACCTTCATATATATATATATATATATATATATATATATATATATATATATATATATATATATATATATATATAAATATATAAAATCTGTTCACTACTACATAGGCCATTTCAATGCGTTTTACAAAAATTTAAATAATAAATGTCAGGAATTATTTTTATATACAGATTTCCAACAGAAAATATAGGGGGGAGTGGTGGGACTCGAACCGGGAATGCCTTCTCCTTGTGCGAAATCCCTACCACTATGCTATCGCGATTTTGCTTAATTTGCATATAAGTTTCTTATTATCCTCTTCGGTGTCTAAACTGCTAACTGTAGCTAAGCAATGGGCAAACCCATGCAAACACGTGCAAATACGGGCAGCTATATCGGAAATAATAAAAAAAAAAATAAATGTTTACATTTTTAATTGTACAGGGGTTAGAATGTGGGAGAGTGTAGTGTTGGGTATGTACACATTTGAGCGGACTCGCTCATGTAAGTAGACATTTCCTGAGTGTCAGACTTGCAGGGACATGGATTTTTGGACTGCTCGGCAGTCCGACACGCCCCCTTCACTCATGCACGTTCCGTGTTAGCCTTAGAGTTGAGGCAGCGCGTCCTCATTAATATGCAGGGCATGCTGCCATCTTACTCTTAGGCTGGCTCTTCCGTGTAAGACTGGTAGAAATTTAATAAATTATTTGAGTGAAAAGTCTCTGGTTTCAGATTTTCACAAGTTTATGTTATTCTTTTTTTGGGAAGCTGTTGAGGTACCTATGTTTCATAGCCCACTCAGTTATATTATGGAGTACTATGAGGAGGCAGTATAAGTGGACAGTTCTAACAAAGCTATGCAGACTCTTGTTTATGGCTAAGGAATTTGACAGAGGGTAGGTAGACAAGTGATGAGAAAAGTGAAAAAGCTTGACTCTTGAAATGGTATTTTTAGGTATGTTTTATGTGAATAATTTTTAGTGCTGAGGAGTTGCGATGAAAGATACAAGGGCATGATGCTCACATTTGGATGACAAGGCCAAAATGAGTCACCAGATAAGGCTTCATGAGTTGATGTTTGAGACCACCCAATTGGAGCTCTAATTTTAATCTTAACATTTGGGAATTGTGGACAGATAGTAAATATAGTTTGTAAATTACAAATAGTGTATGGATCTGTCTCTCTCATGTCTATAGCACTGAGAAAGTAGACACATAGGTGAAAGATCGTTGTGACAAATAGGGCCAGGAAGTGATTATTTCTATTGTTATTAAAAATGAAAACTCTCACTGGTCGTGAAAGTATAAGTGGGGGAATATTCCAGTTCTCTTTTGTTTCTCCAGGTATGACCTCCTGGTTCGATTATGAAAAAAATATTGGATGGTAAAACTATGAATAGAAACTCTGACAACATCCTCTTATTTAAAGCATGTCAAGAACTTGATAATTACAGGAAAGGGGGGAAGAAGAAAGTAAAGAAAGGGGATGGTACGAGAGGAAAATCTTATCAATAGTGACCTTTTGCTGGAAGTAAACTGGCTCTGTTACAAGGTTACATAATATTCAGTCCTTCTTTGTCTAACTTGTTAATAAAGAGATGTAGGATGACTTAAGTTCCAGTCATAGAAGTCTGGGAACATTATCATGATTTGTTATTGGTAGTTACACACATACAAGCCCCAGTGATATAGATAGCTAGTGTCGGACCAGAGAGAAGTTGAGTTCATACTCTCCAGTTAGTTATATTTACTACTTGTTTGACTACCTCCACTAAAGAGATGAGCAGGTTTATAAGGGCAGGTCTTGAAGGAGTTGAAGTGCAGGAAATAAAACTGTGAAAGGCAATATTTATAATGAAGAATGAAAGGGAGGGGAATAGTTCATGTATACAGACACTGACATCTGGAGTAAGGATATAAATTATGGAAACTGTATTGGTTATATTGTTTGCTTCTACCAATGATGACAGCAGAGATAATTCTGTTAAGGAAGAGGTAAAGGGATTGAAGTATCTACATAAGGGGTGTGTGTGTATGTGCCTGAGTGTGCATGTCCATGTGTCCGTGTGCGTGTGTGAGAGAGAGTTAGAGAAACACTACTACATTTGAATACAGAATTTGAATTCCACATCAAATACATTTTTTCCAGTTTAAGTGAAATTCATCCTCCATTTTATCATGAGTGACCATAATGGAACCCAGTCCCAGTGCATCCAATATTCGCAATGGGCAGACTATCAAGTTAGATCATGCATTACTATTCTATATATCACAATGAAGGCAGAATCATGGGCCATAATAGCCAAGATACTGTAGAAAATACATTGCACAAAGTGAGTCATATGGTGTACTGAATATGATGTTATGACATTTAATATATGGGAAATGTATATGGATGAAATGTGCGCCATTATGCAGTGCAGCACAGGAGTTGTAAAATACAGGTGAAGTAATGAGATGAAGAAAGAAAGAAAGTCATGTTGCTAGAAGGAAGGACAAAATGTATTCAGTTCAGCCACATAAACACTATGGTGTACCCAATCCATACATTGTAAACATAATGATATATATATATATATATATATATATATATATATATAAATATATATATATATGTATGTATATATATATATATATATATATATATATATATATATATATATAATAGAACAAAGGACTTTAATAACAAGGCTAGTACTATAGATTGGGTACTTATCAATAACTTCCCCCATCTCTATTCAACAGGCACTCTACCAGATGATCTAAGTGACCATAGCCTGACATATATACTCAGACACAAGTTCAACTACCATCTGCAACCCATATATAGAACTATAAGAAGCAACAGAAGCTTTGCAACTCTAAAATTTAACAGTGAACTAAAGGCATGCAACTGGACTGCACTACAATGGCTCCCACTAGATGAAGCAGTCTCCTACTTCAATGACAAATTCCTCACCATCCTCAACCTCCATGCTCCTAGTAGGACTAGTAGAACCAAGGTCAATACTGCACCTTGGCTCACCAAAGAAACCAGGGACAAAATGATATCAAGAAATAAAGCATGGGCCACCTACCGCACAACTAAAACCCAACCCGACCAACTCCTATTTAGGCAACTAAGAAATGAGGCAAAAAAATCCATAACAGAAGATAAAAAGAACTACTACCACCACTTACAACAAGCACACAAAACTAAACCCCAGAAATTCTGGGCAGGAATTAACAGACTACTCCATCCAGGACAAACAACCACCCCAAACCCAAATGGTACCAATCAAAAAACTCCAGAACACACGGCAAACTCCTTTAACTCCTTCTTCACAGAAACCATCCAAAATTTAGCTAACCAACTCAAACCCACAGGACTTAATCCTAACAAAGAAATGTCCAGCACAATAGCCCCCTTCAAACTCCAATCCGTCCCCACCAAACTCATTAAGACCCTACTTAGTAAACTAAGACCAACCACCCTGGCTGCAGACCTCCTACCAGCTAACTACTTACAACAGGCTGCAGAAGCAATCGCATACCCTATTTCTGTCCTTATCAACCGTACCATATCAGAAGCCGTTATCCCCAGCATATGGAAAATCTCACATGTAATACCACTACACAAGGGGGGCAGTTCTACCGAACTGTCCCACTACAGGCCCATAGCTATTCTGTCCCCACTACCTAAAATCATGGAAAAGTGTGTTCATATTCAACTCATGAAATATCTCACACAGAACAAACTATTATCTAATTCACAACATGGCTTTAGACCCAATCACAGCACCACAACAGCTCTCCTCTCCTTCTCTGATGCCATCAACCACAATCGTAACAATAACAATCTGTCCTCTGCCCTCTTCTTTGACCTTTCCAAGGCCTTTGACATGGTAGATCACAAAATGTTAGTGAAAAGTTTGGAAGCCCAAAACTTAAACAAGCAAGCCCTCCAATGGTTTGAGTCTTACCTACAAGACAGACAACAGGAAGTACTGTGGAAGGGCAAACTCTCCTCTCACCTCCCCATCAAACTTGGAGTTCCTCAGGGATCAATACTAGGTCCCCTTCTTTTTTCCATCTTTATAAATGAACTTAGTGCAGTCATACCAGAGGCTACCTGCATTCAATATGCAGATGACTCAACCTTGATCTGCTCTGCCTCCTCCCCAACAAAACTTTTCACATTAACCCAAAACACCTTCAACAAGGTTGAAAATTGGCTATTAAACCAAAAACTAATGCTAAACCCCAACAAAACTAAGTTACTTCTCTTCACCCCAACAAATAGAACCAAACCACCCTCATTCAACATAACAGCTAATAATGGCATCATCATCTCCCCAGTAACCCAAACCAAACTATTGGGTGTCATGATCGATGACAACCTTAGGTTTGATGTACATATCAACCAAACCATAAAACTATCAATAAGAAATTTGGCAGCCTCTATAGGATCAGATCATTCCTAACCCGCCAGCAAGAACTGCTATTGCCAGATCGCATCTCTTATCAACCCTTCTCGCCTCCTCTCTTCTCCCACCTGAGTAAAACTGACCTCAAAAAATTGTCAACTTCCTATAACCACATAGCTAGATTTGCTACTGGCACACCCTACCGGACCCACCACTGCCAGAACCTGAAACTCTTAGGCTGGCTGGAACTACAACAACTCCTCCAACTCAACCAGCTCATAGTAGCCCATAAAATTCTCCACCACCCAGACATTACTCCAGCCCTTAGTAACATAATCCGCCCTTATAGTAACAATCGGACACTCCGCTCATCCACCAAACTATTAGTACTTATGACCAAATCAAACCACACTGCAGGTGACTGCCTCTTTGCCAACCCTGTCGGTAAATATTGGAACTCACTACCTGATAACATTACCCAAGAATCTTCACCAACGATATTTAAACATAAACTAAAAGCCACCTTAAGTCACACTGGCTATGCCCCTGCACCAACCCGGACTAGTACCCCTGACTCTCCTCGACCGTACTACCCTACCAGTCCACCCAATCATATTGATCAATCATACAAACTAATCTAGGTCTGATTGCCTTAATAAATTTCCTAAACCATACGTAACTAAGGAACTCTCTCCTATTTCTACCACTTATTGTATGTCTCCTATGGATTGCCTTATGGATGGATACATTCTGCTTTGTCTGGTATTACCATGTATGTCCTGTAATTGAAATCATTGTGCTATCTACTTTTTCTTTGTACTCACTTTTACTTAATGTTATTTACCCAATATGTGTAATACTTCTAAATTGTTGTATGTCTGGAGCTTTTCTCCCCAGGATATGTGTAATACTTCTAAATTGTTGTATGTCTGGAGCTTTTCTCCCCGGGACTCCGCTGAAAACGGATATGTATCCAGTCGGACCATCCCGGTCAACAAATGTAAAATAAAATAAAATAAATAAATAAATAAAATAAATAAATAGATTTCATTATGTTTACAATGTATGGATTGGGTACACCATATATATATACACACACACACACACACTCACACACACACACACACACACACACACACACACACACACACACACCCACACACACACACACACACTCACAGTGGCATGTACTTAAGAAACGACTTTAGATGCCTAAAGGGAAGGTGATCTTAACAGGAATTTTTTGCCAAATGTTATATCATCTGTCAGATCAGTCTCAGTCCATGGATACCTGCCTGAGTTACTTATGCTATTACAGCTGGGATTACAATAGAATATCTGGGTACTTTGCATGATAGTGTGGCTAACTGTGCAGAGGTGCAGTTTTAAGTAGTTTCACCTTTATGTCTAAATGTCATCTTTGAATCAGGATATAGTTTATTCATGAAATTTTAGTCATGCCTTTTGAACACCATCTGCTACTGTAGTGCTCAGTAATTACTTTGCATGTCTTAATGCAGATTTCTCTCTCTGAGCTCTAAATGACCCCCTTTTCACTGCATTACCTTGAACACCAGGCTTGAACCATTCACAACAGCTTTATGAATCTGGTCCTATGATACTGTATACAATCTGAATATTAACAAGTACATCATACCGTTACAAGAACAATGTATTATTTCTTAGCTTTTCACTGAACATCTCTGTATTAAAAAATGCACAGAGTTTAATATTATACAGTATAAAAAACAAATATTTATCAACATTTCAAGCTTTTATTTATTGATTTATGAAGTGAATGATCAATGCCCAGTTATTTTGTTTATTGAAATTTTAAGAGCTTCATATTTGTCTTCTGAAGTATGGCATCACCCATATGTCCCTACCTTACTGATATTCATCATTTGAGGCTACAACTGAATAACTCACCAGCAGGATTTGGTAACCCTTCTTTAGCTAACAAAATTGAGAGGACAAGGGAGCCCCCAGAGCTACCTGAAGGGTAAAGTATGTTGACCTACATTACGACCCTAGCCCCTATGTGCTAGCATCACTTATATAGGCCTCCCCATACAACGGAACATGTTTTGGAGGCATCCCCACCCAACACCCAGGTGTGGTGCTATCATTTCACCAACTGTTATAATTAGTCCCAGCTGCAGTTTTGCACCCTTTTTCCACCTGTCATAGAAATTGGAAAACCTTCCCATCACTCCATCCCCCACCCTCTCCTTGAAGGGAAAGGAACAGGTTAACCTTGAAAATATCCCAACAGGCATCCAAGATGCTAATCAAAGTTGGAATGCCTCAGTTGGAGTCATAATTCTATGCCTGTTTGCCATTAGAGTTGACTATTCCAAGATTTTAATGGTTAAAAATGTAATACAATTTCTTACCTGTTAGTTTAACATTTACAGTCCTTTCATAAAAATTATACTTAACAGTCCCTGGGTCTATCCAGACATAATAATCCATCTCATCCTCTTCTTTGATTCCATCTATCACCAAGGAGCACTCCTTTTCCCCAGGGTTTCCATATGGGTATGTACGGCCTTTAAAATAGTCAATCACATTTTTTGGATGATTCCTGTGGTATACAGTTGGATATCCAGCTTTTCTGTAGTAGTACCATGCAATATCAAATTCATTATCTCCTCTACGTCTTCCTGGATAAGTAAATGTACAAGGAATCACAACACAGTGACCCCTCAGGGCTGTCACTGAACGTGGATACCATGCAGACCACTCTTCACAAAGGAATCCTGAAAGAGACAATGCAAACCATAACTCTCTTTCATATAGCTAAGTTTTCTGTTATATAATGAAATCTGACAATAAACTGTAAAATATTCTACTCCACTGATGTAGTTCTAAAATAAAAAAAAAAACATATCCAAGGCAAGATGCCATGTGCAACAGATGGGTAAAGTCTTTGTTGCGTCCCGGATTATCCATATTTCAGTAGCTGAGCTGGTACTGGAGGTAGCTGCACATGGGAAGATGGGACTGAGTGCTGAACCTCAGCTCATCCATCCGGGAAAGGGAAGTATGCTTGGAATATTGTCATACCATTGTTGATTGCCTGATGAGTTCCATGCTAAAAGCAGTACACCACTTGATTAGAAGGTTGCATATGCATGGAATCAAGCATCCATTTCCAACAATTATGGAGCTCACATGGCTGCCATGGGGTGGTGATGGATAAAGCATACTGCCTAGGAGTAATATAATATTACCACCAACCATTAGCATTTGTTGGATTGAGCCCAAGGTAAGCAAAGGCAGGTCTGGCATTCCTGCTGAATAAGGAGAGGAGCTGGCATCAGATAAAAGTCAGTCTGGTGAGAGAAAAATAATCATATTGAAGACATATAATACTTACATATGTTAAAATAATGCATCATTTTGAAGCATTACAGTTGTAAGCAATCAAATGTTTAATTAAAAATGAAAACATTTATTTATTTATTTATTTATTTACTTGTTTATTTATTTGCAGTTTGTTAACCAGGAAAGTCCATTGGGCCAAGATGAGCCTTTTTTCAATGGAGGCCCAGGGAGAAAAGCTCCACGTACATTCATACAAAACAAAAATCAACAGGAATTAATACAGAATTAATACAAAGTTTTACAAAAGCAAAATCAACAGAAGTTAATAAAAAATATTACATAACTTAAAAATTGATAAAAACATGATGTAGTGATAGTAGTAGTAAAAGGATTTATGTAGTGTGCCATAATAATAGATTCTGAACCAACATGATATGATAAGCAGTCTGTTTTGTGTGGAATGCAAGTGCCTACACTATCTAAGATATAAAAGGGAGTAAGTAATTGTAAGAGAAAGATGAAGAAGGCAAAAAGAGCTTGGCTAGTGTTAGGTAGAATTTTGAGAGAAAAAGGTTGAAGGAAGTCTGAGAATATGTGACAATTTGTTGTTTGTTACGATGAACAATTTGTAGTGTTGTTCTTATTTTTTAATTTTTTTAATTCTTAAGTTTTTAATATTGGTATTTAATTTTTTGAAGTACTGATTATGTGATTAAGTGCAGGAATAATGCAGGAGCTGCTGCATGCAATATGTCCACTGAGCGATTCAGTATAGAGCTCCTGGGATGTGCACGAGCGCTCCTACACTATTCCTGCATGAACACCACTGCCTCATGCTAATTAATTCATTTTCTGGAAAAAAAAAACATGTAAATGAGGTGAATTAGTGATTCAGCAAGCAGGCAGGTGTTCATGCAGGAATAGTGTAACCTGCAGAAATGCATTCAGTTACTAGCTGAATACATTTCTACAAATAACAAAAAGGAGGCATGACAGCCTCAAATAAAGCATGTATTCCATTTATAAGGCATACAAATGCCCAAATATATGGTCATTGGCACGAAATTTATTTTTAATTTTCTAAAATAAAACTTTTTTTGGCCGATCTCAGCCGTTTAAGCATAGGCAACGGCGTGCAAATGTGATCGTGCCAAAAATAAAAAAAAGGGGGAAAATCAATTTTGAGAAAAATCTGCATTTTGCCATTATACTCAATGGCATACAGAATGAAAACAATACCAGGGAATAGTGGTTGCTTAGGGGAAAGGCCCAGTCTAAGTCTGTTAACTATGGAGTAAGGCAGTGGTGTATGCAAATGAGGGGATTTATACTAAATTACAAATTTCTTCTAAGTGTCAGACTGCACCTAACCATGTAGGTGCTCTAACACTACTGTATAGACAGGAGGAGCAGCTAAAATGAAAAGGGGGTGTGTCATGCTTGCTGTAAGCATATTGGAGCTCAGTGGCCCGTGTTTGCCCTTAGCTAAGCAAAGCTAAGGAATGAGGTATGTCTGAAGCTGTATTTTCTTATTCCATAAAATGCAGAGCATATCTGCATCCAGGGAGGGCCAGTTCTGCTTAAAACTGTTTACTTTAGCTAAACTTGTGTGTGCAGCATGCACCAGGCCAAAAACAAAACATACAAACAAAAAAAAAACACAGGGGTTAGCAGCACTGTTAACATTTGAGCACTGGGAATGCACGGCAAGGATCAGGGCTTAAAAGGGGAGGAAATGGGAAGGGGAAACAGCAGAAGGAAGGCAATCAAAGAGAACTACCATAGCTGGCAGGTGGAATGTATCAGAATCAGCCAATTACACAGCCATCAGCCCAGCACACTTCTATAAACTATGCAACCACTTTTCAGTCTGGTTTCTCCAACAAACACTACACTACTGATGTACACATTTGTACAAAAGTAACAAAACATGTTAGGGGCTACTGTTGCTTTGATTTATCAGTATGTGTTAGAGACTGAGGGTGGTGAGGAGAATAATGCTGACACCAACTCAGACCGAGGAGGAGAGTGTTCAGACCAAGGCTAACCTACTAGGGGCTGCATGATCTGGAGATAGTAGAGCACTACATGGTGGACAGAGACATACTTCAGCAACTTGTTGAGCTGTGCTGGCCTCACCTCAGACTGAGAACCAACAGAGAGCAACCCATGCCATTGGATGCCAAGGTATATGTAGCCTTAAGAATACTAGCTACAGGTACTTTCCAAAGGTCAACTGGAGATACCATGGAGGTCTCACAGGCATCTGTGTCCATGATACTCCATCAGTTCCTGGATGCCATGCAACTGCATGCCACTGAGCACATTTACTTCCTCAGCACCTGTGAGGAGAGGACCAGCAATATGCATCTTTTTCACCATGTAGCAAAATATCCAGAGGTACTGGGTGCCATAGACTACACGCACATCCACATCAAAGCACCACCTGGTGATCAGGGTACGTTCTACCTAAAGTCCAAGGGGTTCCACTCCATCAACTGCCAGGTCATGTGTGATGCCCAGGGCATTATCTTGAATGTGTGTGCTGGCAGCCCTGGAAGCTATCACAACTCCCACATCTGGCATTTGTCACAGCTGTACTGGACGTTTACCAGTGGGGACATCCTATATGGCCATCTGGTGGGGGATGCTGGCTATGCACTGGAGCCGTGGATGATGACACCCATCAGAAATGCACACACACCCACACACAAATGCCATAATGAGGCACACGCACAAACTGGGATCATTATAGAGTGTGTGTTTGGGATGCTCAAGTCATGGTTCTGCTGCCTTGACATATCCGTTGGAGTATTGCAGCACTCTCCAGTCACATGTGCACACATGTTCATAGTATGTGCCATGCTACATAATATGATCCTGCGGAAACAGCTGTGGCAGGAACAAAATGGGCAAGGGCCACACAGCCCCCCACCATTGCCAACTTCTCCACAGGCATAGAGGGACTCGGTGGAGGAACATCCTGTGCCTGCCCCTGTAGGCAGATGGAGGTGTGCCCAGTATGCCCTGTCCTTGGCAAAGAGGAAACGCATAGCACATACACTGAGACTGCAGGATCCAGAGGACTGATCTCTCTCTCTGACTCACACACAAAGTAAAATGAATGCCAAACAACACACCACCTATACCCTACCATGTATAGGCAGTATACCGTGTGCATCCGACATAGTCAGCCCTCAAGCACCATCCTCACAACAACCTCAGGTACAAAGTAAGTCAATCTCCTTAACAAAATTAGTGAATAGTGTGAAATGTTCTGATAGTATATCTATGGTACTGATTTCAACATGCAAGGGAATGGGGTGGCTTACTGGGATGGCAGCAGACAACTGACAGCACTGTGAGACAGCAGGAAGTGTATTCCCAGTACTGGCCTACCCACACCATGCAGTACTACCCTAGTTGACAAATATCACTGCATTATATGTGGTGAGCCAAATAACTGGGGGGTCATAAATCACATGCATGGATGTCAAAGTGTGGCTCCCATACCCACACCCAGCCTCACCAAGCAGATAAGCTGTAGAAAACAATATAGAAATGCCTGGCAAAAGCACCCACATGTTGGAAGCCATGAAATCCCCACCTACAGACTTTTACTCAATGATATCACAGCAGGTCTGGCAGTGGCAGTATGGCTTTGAAAGGTAAGAAGTCTGAAACTATAAATGTCTATACCAGAAGAATCTGACCTGTGGTCAATACTGTTATGCCTGTAGTCTGAAATATATGGCACACCACTATGCTA
>NC_056741.1:987955288-988020288 GCF_019279795.1 Protopterus annectens | reverse complement strand
GTAACAGTAAAAAAAATGGTGTTCAGCAAGGTTGTGTTGTCATAACCACTGCAGTAGAGCTATATGCATTGATTGTCTATGATAAGTTTGCTGCAGTCAAGTGTAACACTGTACTAGCTGTAGAATACAAAGGTAATGGCCTTCAAACTGCATTGCTTAACCCACCGTACTGTCTAAGGCTGTCTGCAGGCCAATATTGGTCATATAATGATCTCTGTTACTTCTACCTCAGGTAATAAAGGTATATGGGTGAGATAGCCCACTCCATGGGCAGATATTGTGTGTGTATGTCACAGACATTTCAAAGCAATAACAATAAAATGTGTTCACCAGCACTGTTGAGTCTAAAATAAAGCTGTTTTAATATGTGCAGTATGGTTGTATTCCATGCATGTGTGTTCTACTGTCAGTGCAGTCAATTATAACATGGCACTAGTTTTAGAATGCAAAAAGACTGTTCTGTAACTTGTATTGCTCAACTCATAGTATGGTTCAAGGTTCTCTCCAGCCCACTATCAGTCACATAATGCTCATATTTTATCTCTCCCCAGAAACAAAAGGTATATGGGTGAAGTAGCTCATGTTATGGGGAGATATTTGTCTTTAGTTTCACAGAGTTGTACAATCAATAATAATAACGTGTTCATCAGCATTGTTGATTCATAAATAAATATGTCTACTTTCAGTATGGCCGTATTCCCTACATGTTTGTACTACGTTGCTGCAGTCAATTATTACATTAGTCGCAGATGTCCCCTGCAGTCACAACTATTTGGTTCTATTGATATGCCTACCAACTAAGGCATGACAGCTGTCTAGTTTATGTGCTGTACACATACATGCCTCTCAAGTGTCATGATTTCTCATACTATAATTAATATTGCATAATCCATCTGTCACAGGATCACCACATAAATGATTACCTGGAATGCAAAGTATTACCAAATCCGCCTACAGAATACCTTGGTAGTTACAAGTCCACATGGTGTGCAACTGTTCTGTGTAGTTGTGCACGTGTATTTGTTATTACTTGGCCCATAATGTCCCATGCAAACAGCTTGAGAGATATGTTCATGCTACATCAGCTATAGGAGACTTGTAGTCACTGTACACAAAAATGACAATACACACACGTGGAACAAATATTAGCACTGTTATCAGGGATATAGTCTGCAGTGTCAGTAATGGACTGCTTTTCTCTCTTTCCCCACTCCTTATTTTATTTATTATTGTTATTTATTATTATGGTTTACTATTAACATGTTTTGTTACAATAACTATATTTTGGGTACTGTGATTTATTAGTATGTGGTATTATGTTTCATATTAACATATCTTGTTAAATTAATTGTTTTGTTGGCCTTATGCTTTAACTTTTACTGGTATGCTAAAGAACAAAAAACAAAACTTAGAAAAACAAAAAAAAAATGAAGCTAAAAAATGTCACCAAGCATCAGTTTATTCCAAATGTTGAGCCCTTTCATAAGAACAATGTCAAACTTCTTCAGAACACAGTTTAAAATCACAATTAAGCTTAAATACAGCAATTAAGTCACATGACTAAAACTTCCACCCCTCAATTAATCCTTAAACAATACATACATCTAATATAAAGGTATACACATATAAGCACCTACACACATACAACTCTTGTCTGTTTTTGAAATCTAACATCAAAATTCTTACTTACAAATACCACCATATGTACAAGCCCTTAGGAAACACAAATTCAACTTTTAATTTTAAAATACTATTTATAGTAAAGGATTCATTTAAACCAGGGGGTACAGTGGCATTACTCCTTAGCTGCCAAATCAGTTCTTTATATTCAAGTACAATTTTATGTGGCCCTTCCCTATGGTCAAAACTAACTTTTTCCTACAAGAATTCTTAATAGAATGAGTGAGAAACCTGATAATATGTTTGGCTAATGCCCTTTTGTCATCCAGCTTGTGAATATCATACTAAATCCTTGTTTTCAACTTGTTCTTGGTTATACCTATATAAAATGAGGTACATTGTTGGCACACAGCTATGTACACCACATTAGTACTGTGACAATTCAGTCTATGTCTAAAATACATGTTTCCCCACCTGGGCATAGACACTTCCTCACCTTCCTTAATAAATCTACACTGGTTACAGTGGCCACACTTATTAATGCGCCCACCTTGTAAACCCTTCCTACATATCTCAAGCATGGATTTAAAGCACAAATCTTTTTTGTAAACCACGTTTGGTTTGTGCCCAAATTTTTCAAGGTACTCTCCATCAGCTCTAAAAATAATCCAGTTGTGGTTAATAATGCTCCTTATGCCATCAAAATGTATGTTATAAGGTAAATCAATGCACAGTGAAAATTGACACTTTCATGTCTGTTGCCCCCCCCCCCTACCATCAGACAGTCCCCTCCTGGATTTGTTCCTAGTAGGGGGACATACATTCCTTCCTGTCTTTTCCTGGTAACCTCGTTAATAATACTATCAAGGAACCATAGGGGGTAACCCCTATTCATCAACATTTCTTTCAAAACTGTACATTGTTCCACAAATACTACATCCTCACTAACCATACAGGCTAGCCTTACCATTTGCCCTTCACTAGTGATTTCTTTTGATGAACTGGGTGAAAACTTATGTAGTGCAATAGGGCATTCGAATAGGTGAGTTTCCTATAGAGATTAGATTCAAATTTCTTCTCCATCATGTTTTTAACAATCAAAATGTCAAGATAATGCAGTGTATCTTTGTCTAACTCCATAGTAAATTGAAGGAAAGTAGTGCTTGAATTAAGAAATTTGAAAAATTCATTCAACCTTTCTCTACCCGCTACCCAGAAAATGACTATGTCATCCAGGAAGCATCCATAAATGTCCAACATCTGCTAAACTCTGAGTTAAATATCTGTTCGCTCTCCCAGTTGGCCAATACAACATTGGCAAATGTAGAGGCACAGACTGCCCCCATTGCTACCCCATTTAACTGGTGAAACAATTGATTTTCAAAAATTATATAGTTGCTTCCCAATATCATGTCCATAAGTGCCACAATAGTGGAAAATTTCCCCTTATCTACCCTAGGATGTTTGCACAGTAATTCTTGAAACATTTCTAGCCCCTCCTCATGGAGTATTACAGAATATAGATTACAGACATCTATGGTTACAAATAGCAGTTCTTCAGAGTACATTTGGTTAGAAACCTTGGGCAAAAAGTCCCATGAGTCTCTAAATATATATACATTCTGACAACAACCCTGTAATGTTCTTTTCCACAAATGTTGCTAGAGGGAGCATCTTAGAGGCTATTACATCAACAATCGGCTTCAATGGAGGATCATTGTTGCATTTATGGGTCTTTGGTATACCAAATATGGTAAGGGTCCTTGGGTGGGACACCTTGAGAAAGTCCAGGTCACTCAAAGTAATTTGATTGCTTAACAACAAGTCTTCCAACTGTACTTCTATCCTATGATAGGCAATATTCATTTTGTTACATGAAACTTCCTCACATGTGTCACTGTATAAAATAGTTAACATCTTGTTGACATATTAATTTGAGTCCATCACTACAAGTCCCCCACCTTTGTCAGGTTTCAGAATCCTGACCTGTGTGAGACCCTTGAGCTCTGTTAACAATTTCTCCTATTGCATAGTCAAATTTTACTAGTCAAAATTTCCCCTATTTTCTTCTATAAACTTCCTGATATCATATTCACACATTTTTTTCATAAATGCTTAATAAAAGGTGTAGTGGTGGGTTAAAGACACTAAGTCTTTTACATGCATTTGTGTCCTGCACTACATTATTACAATGAAAAAATATTCCGGAGTTCAATTTTTTAACAGTTTCAACTGTATAATTGCTTTTTCAATACTCCCAGTACTTGCTGGCACAAAGGTCAGCCCTTTGTCAAACAAATCAGCCCACACATTAGTAACTTCTACAGAACTATAGTTAAAAATTTTAAAATCACCAATCGTATTTGGGACTATTTTATATTGTGGTACATCTTCTACGATCTGTAGTTGCCTCTCCCCCTCACCCTGCCATTCCAGAGGGATTAACCTCTCCAGTGTTGGTTTCCCTGGGGATATGTTGTTTGTACTGGTTCCCCTCTATATGGTTCCTGTCTCTGCCTCTGATTCATAAGTCTCTCCAACCTCCTCATAAGCTGAGACTCTAAAGGGCTAGCAGGTGAACTGTCTTCATCATTTCCCTCTAAAATAACCCCACAATAATCAAATTCAGATTACTGTCAATATTATTGTTGTTATTGTGCACATTTGGGCCTCAAGGTGGACTAGGGTAGGCTTTCCCTGCTTCTGTAATGCCACTGTACCCACTGGTGTAAATAAATCCATTACTATAAATAGTATTTTAAAATTAAAAGCTGAATTTGTGTTTTCCTAAGGGCTTGTACATATGAGGGTATTTGTAAGTATGAATTTTGATGCTAGATTTTAAAAACAGGCAAGAGTTTTATGTGTGTAGGTGCTTATATGTGTATAACTTTATATTAGATGTATGTATTGTTTTAAGGATTAATTGAGGGGTGGAATCTTTAGTCATGTGTCTTAATTGCTCTATTTAAGCTTAATTGTGATTTTAAACTTTGTTCTGAAGAAGTTTGACATTGTTTTTACGAAAGTGCTCAGCATTTGGAATAAACTGGTGCTTGGTGACATTTATCACTTCATTTTTTGTTTTACTAGCATGCTGTTAACATACTAACTCTTCTGTTATTTCATTTTTAGTGCCACACATAATATACATTGCTATGTAATTGTGTTAATTATAATGATGTTCCATGCTGTTAATAGTAACAATGGTTTGTTTATAACTAACTTCAACTTATTGCTATACCTCAATTACCACAGCACATCAAGGTAGGCTGGTTCTGGCTGATCCCCTTACCTTTCCTCAACTGGCTATGGCACCGGGTCCCAGCATGTCTCGGACCCAGACTGGTGATAACCCCCTGCTGCTCCTGGACTACCTGCGGCACTGGGTAGTGTCGCCTCACAGGAGAGGGATGGCCTCCCCTGTGGGAGCGGTGGCAGAGGGGGAATTGTCACCTGGGATGAGCTGTTGGTCTTGGTGCACAGGATATTCCACCATGGCTATGACCACTGCCTATGCCGGATTGAGGACATGCTGTCCAACCTGGTGGGGCAGCCTCTCCCTGGTGCCCAGCCTCCAGTAATGCCACCCTCGGGGAACTGATGGAGCAGTGCCGACAGTCCCATAGTGGGGACGTGAGTCACACTGCTGCCATCTGGAGGCACATGGGACTTAGATTCCACAACACCTTCCCTATTCAAGGTGTTCTCCCCATCATGTGTCACACACCACCCCTGTCTGCTGTCTTGTCTGTCAAGTCTGTTTGCCAATGCATTCTCATTGACCTAACTTACCTCCACCATATCCCATCCCCAACATTCTACTGTCACCTTAAAAAAAATGTACACCTATCCCCCCCAAAAAATTGTCCCATACATAGCTCTCCATTTCATACATTGGATACACATAATTTGGTCCAATTGGCTTCACGATGCAGTTATGTTGTCCTCACCCCTCTCTCTGGGGTGGAGAGTTCAAAGTCATGTAAATACCACCCAGAAACAATATCACTACAATAGAGGATTTACTCTGCTGGGTGTCTTCTACCTACCCCCAAGAAACAATAATACTAGGTGACTTTAACATGGACTGGAAAAGTGTTAGTGCTGAAAGTCCTACCTCTCATATTAACCTCCATGGCTTTACCCAAACCATAACCTCTACAACCAGAATTAACAAACCTAATAAGAAAGAGGGTACCTTAGATTGGATACTCATAAATAAAGTAAAATAAACTTATAAAGTAGGAACTCTACCAGATGATCTAAGTGATCATTCCTTGACATACATCACAAGAGAAAAAAAGGATTTTCCAAACCTCCCCATCATTAGGACAGTACGCTCTACCAAACACTTTAAGGCAGAATTATTCCAAACTGAGCTAAGAACATGTAACTGGAACCCTTTAAAATCCCTTCCACTTGAAGAGGCTGTAAAGTATTTTAAAACTTTATTCTTATCTATCCTGGATAAGCATGCTCCTAAACGTTCCATAAGAATGAAGTCTAAACCAGCGCCATGGCTTTCTAAGGAAACTAGAAATCAAATTCTACTTAGGAACAAAGTCTGGGCTAAATGGAGATCTCATAGAAATAGTTTTGATCTTCTACAATTTAGGCAGCTTGGAAACAGCACAAAAAAGCAATACTCACAGATAAAAAATACTATTACTGTAAACTTCAACAAATTCATCAAAATAATCCTCAAAAGTTCTGGTCCTGCATTAATAAGCTCCTTTCCCCAGGGAAGTCCCAAACCCCCACCCCACTTGATGCAGATCCAAATACTCCCCATCAAACTGCCAATACCTTTAACTCTTTCTTCACTGACACTATACAATCTCTAGCTAGTCATCTTATCTCTGAAAACTCCAGCCTTCCCAGCAACTTAACACACTCTTTTTCTCAATTTAAACTACTACCCATCTCTACTTCTCTCATCTATAAATTTCTTCACAAACTTAAGCCATGTACTCCATCTGCTGACCAACTTCCTTCCCAATATCTCCAAAAAGCAGCCAAAGTAATTGCCTACCCTATATCTATCCTTATAAATAGGACAATCCAAGAATGAACCATCCCAGATATTTGGAAAATCTCCCACATTATCCCCTTACATAAAGGTGAAAACTCTAATGACTACTCTAACTATCGGCCAATTGCTCTCCTATCACCCTTAGCTAAAATTATGGAAAAATGTATTCACCGACAACTTCTACATCATCCCTCTCTACATAACTTAATAGCAAACTGTCAACATGGCTTTAGGCCATCACATAGTACCACTACTGCCCTTCTATCCTTCACAGATACCATCAACAGAAACCGTAACAACAACATCCTCTCATCTGCACTCTTTATTGACCTCTCTAAAGCTTTCGACATGGTTAACCATACCCGCTTAATCAATATTCTTGAATCTCTTTCCTTTGACTCTCTGGCCATTAAGTGGTTTACATCGTATCTCAGCAACAGACAACAAGCAGTCCTCTGGGAAAATCAAATCTCATCCTTTTTACCTGTCACCATCGGGGTCCCTCAGGGCTCCATTCTAGGACCACTTCTTTTCTCACTATTTATTAATGATCTCCATGTAGCAATCCCTGAAGCCACCTGTATTCAATATGCAGATGACTCCACACTAATTTTTTCAGCAACCTCTCCATCTGAACTACATTATCTTACTCAAAATGTTTTCAACACTGTAGAAACATGGTTTACCAAATGTTGCCTCTTACTTATTGCTAAAAAAACTAAACTCCTTCTCTTTACACCCACTACTAAGTCCACCCCCTTAGATTTCTCAATCTCTTCAAATAATGGCACTGTTATTCTCCCAGACTCTACCACTAAACTTTTAGGAATTACCATTGACAATAATCTCTAATTTGATTACCATATAAACAACACCATTAAAATAGTCAACAGAAAAATAGGTTCCTTGTATAAAATAAAACCATTTTTAACCTCAACAGCTAGAGCCAAGATCGCTCACTCTCATCTAATTTCAACCCTTCTGTATGCTTCACCTATATTTACCAACCTTAAAAAAACTAACCTTAACAAATTAGCAACTTCCTATAATAACATTGCCAGATTCGCTACTGGCAATCCATTTAGAACCCACCACTGCTCTAATCTCAGGCAACTTGACTGGCTTGAATTCCAAAACCATCTGAAAATCCCCCAACTCACAATTGCCCACAATATATTTCACCAACCCAATAATAGCCCTATACTCTCAAAACTCCCAGTCCCATACAATAATCTGAACTCCCTACATTCTTCTAACAAACTCCTTGCTAGCTTAACAAAGTCTAATAATGCAGCTGGTGACTCTTTGTTTACCAACACAGCAGGAAAAAAATGGAACCTGCTACCCAATGAACTAACTAACTAACTCTAATAACATCCTTGCTACTTTTCAAACTAGAACTTAAAAACCACCTCCAAAAGCACTGGCTTTGCCCTTGTAGTAACCCTGACTAACCACCCTCATCACCCATGTTTCTTCGTCTTCTAACCTAACTTCCTCTCTTCTAAACATTTAGTCTTGTAAATAAGACTGTCACTAGTTAAACTCTAACCTATTGCTTAAATCCTTTTTTATCTTATGTGAAGTATTGCTTCCTTAATCTGTAAATAAGATTGTCACTAGCTAAACTCTAACCTATTGTTTAAATCCTTGTACCTGATGTGAAGTATTGTATGTAACTCTCCTGTACTACAACTGTTTTTAGCTTCCTTAAGTAATATTCTGTTTATTGCTACTTTATATCTAGAATGAAAAAAACATCTGTTTTATTGTTTATTAATCCTTTACTTACCTTGTAACAATATTTTTATACTTTGTATATCTGTGTGGAGCTTTTCTCCCCGGGCCTCTACTGAAAATGGAAATATGTCCAGCTAGACTAGCCCAGTCAGCAAATGTAAAATAAATAAATTCTGTCAAAATACACAGTTGTTGCTGTACAAGAAATGGATAGCTATGGTTCTTTCCTACACCCTTCCTGCACATCCCTTCCTGCCTTTCATTATGTTTTCCCCCTGCTTGCCCCCATTTCACCATTTTCCTATTTCTCCTTTTTTCTTTTCTTTACATTGTTTAGTGTGGTGCAGCTTTGCTTAGCTCAGCTAAGTAGAGCTGTAATGGCTGTATGTGTTTATAACATTGCAAGACACATGAACAGAATAAACACCTTTACCATGTTTTAAACTCAAGCCCATCACACCTAAAGCACACTGCGTTAATCTGCCATTCCACACAGCTCTTTATTAAAACAGGTGGTTTAAGCAAAACATAGCAATTGCCAGTTACAGTCATTAGGCATATTTCACTGGAGCTGCGTACAGCCCCACACTGGAATAAAAAGTAATGGCAAAAATGGGAGAGTACCTTGGACTCTGGTGCAATAGTACTCGACTAGACAGCCAAAGACATAATTATGGATGTAAGTGAGGCCTGTAATAGCAGGTAAATTTGCCCTTTTATCAGCAACATGTCAAAAGACACCTGCTAAGGCATCAATGGCAAAGTACATGTACAACTGGGACCATGGTGTAGACATGCATCCATATAAAGCCATTTACATACTGACGGATGTAGGAAATGTTTTTCACAGCCTGTATGTGTGCACATATACCTTGTAAATACAGTTGTTTTAGTAGTGACTCAGTTGCTCAGTCTGTTAAGTGCCTTGTATATAGTACATTTTGCCACACACGGTCCTGGGTTCAAATCCAGTGTTGTGTTTCATTTCAGTTACATTGAAGACAGGAATTAATGAATGACTCATGTACTCTTTATCCACACATAGCATTGCAAATTAAATAACTGCTTTTCAGTGCTGGAAGTCACAGGCCTGCAGGTAGGGACACACTTCACATATCCATACATAACTATATGTGGCCTAGTACTCTGTTATTGACACAGTTGCCTAACATGCGCACCTTAAACACATGCCTTAATTGGAGTGCAAAGGGTATGCTCACACTGGCTCTGCCTCTATAACAAGGCTGCCACAGGTGGCACAGATACACCTACATCTTGTTGTCCTCCAAAGTGTTCACACTCTCTGCCTATGTCCATTACCTGTAGCAACAGCTGCAGCCTGTGGTACACACAGATCTATGTAAACATTTCAGCTACAGAGCTACCCTCTGTGATGATGTAATCTCCTCACCCCAGTAATGTCCATCTCAACAGCTAAGAAAGGGGTCCTGGTCTACCTGAAGGTCTTATATATTGCACAGTGATTGCCTGTCATTGGCTAATTATAGTGCAATTCAGTTGTTTTGGCTGCAATTAGCATATCAGAGCCACAGATTGGTTTAGAAGCAATTACCTGCTAATGAGAAGCAAGTTCAAAATGCAAGCAGCTGGCTCTGGGGAAACATTCTGTAGGAGACTTTCCTCACACAGAGCACGCCTTTGCTAAACATTACTAGTATCAAATTTCAAAAGAGGAGTACTGCACTCCACCAGGTATGCAACTGTTTTTTGTGTATAACAGGAGGCAGATGGGTGGATAGAGGTATGGGGAATAGGAATAACAGCAGTAAGCCTGTCTTAGACATGTGGTAATGACATGTTATTGATATCCTGCTGTCTTACACCTACAGGGGATGTACAGTATATCAAGGTTGCATTGTCTTTTGTCACTGTGGCACACTGGTGTTGTTGGACTGTTCCTTTATTGTGGTTGTAATAGTACACTGCTATTTGTCTGACACTGGTCTTATGACATATTATTGGGTTTTTGACCTTAGGGGACACACCCCAGTAGACTGGAGTGTTGGGTGTTTGATCATACAACAGAATCTCTCATGGCACACAGGGAAATACCTCAGTATTGATACTATCTCGGTTGTATCTTCACATGTAGTATATTGTCACACTATGGGGTATGACATGTGTGAGCAACAGTGGATAGTGCCGGCCATTTTGTCCTTGCTGCATCTGTACATAGTGGATGTCCACATATCTGATCCACTGATGTGTTTCCCTTTTGTTGTCTTTCAGGAATAATTCACCATAGATGCCATGCCCCCTTCTCAGATGCAGAAAATGAAATAATACTTGAAGGATTAAGGCCACATAATTCGTATCCTGCTATCCGGGGGAAGCATACAGGGAAAAATGGGCTACATTGTGGGCAGACCTTTTCCAGGATGTGAATGCCACTGGCCACCAGGACAGGACATATGAGCAGGTTTGACGCTGCACAACAGACATGGTGAAAGCTGCATGATGAAGGGCATCTGATGTGGTGAGGGGTCGTGCCATCACTGGTGGAGGGCCTGCAGTGGAACAACCACTCTTGGCCACTGAGAAATTCTTGTCATACCTAAGAACACATGAGAGTTCCCAGGCATCTATCACAACATACATGGTGAAGGTGGGTGCCACAATGTCCACAGCAGAGGAGCATGCAGATAAGTTTACTGTGATCACCAGTGTAATACCATGTGGTCATTGTGTCAGGCTGTACAAACCTTTACGTGGGTGTCAGGTCTATGTGCTTTGAAGGGTGGGGTTTAAGCTCAGATGTACACTCATACTCAGAATGTCACCAATACATCAAGTAACACAGTAGCTACTGTACAAGTGAGATATATGCATGTATTACCTTGTTGTGCTGCAACATGCAGTGGTACTGACAATACTTCACCTCAACTCTTTACAGGTCCATCAGGTGTTGTCCAAGGCCATGGTCCTGCTCCTGGTAAGCTTGATACTGTTTTGTTATGGAACAAATATATACTATTAAAGTTAATGGCCAGAATAATGCCCTATGTACACTTAATTTTGTGTGTAACCAGAGAAGAATGTTTGTATCCTCCATTCTGGATCATTTACCTAAGGTTCTCAGAGTGGGTAATCAAACGAGTGTAGTTGAATGAACAGAAACACTTTTGCAGTTATAGTCAAGAGCAAATAACCTCCTGGTTACATGAGGCTATTAATCTGACATACCTTTTAAAAACCAAAAGATTGATGGTATATACCTAAGGCACTGAAACTTGCATTTGCATGTATTTGTTAAGATAGGTGTACTGAGTTTTATGTGTTGTTTTGTAAAGTATCATTTTATATTGAATAACTAAAAGGTAAATTGTACTCATCAGATTTCACTTGACTTACCTGACATGCTTGTTATAAAGTCTTTGAGTTGAATGTGTATTTTGTTGTCAGGAAGTCTCTTGTGCATGAAAGCGGAGATGAGAAGATGTGACACTGGTAATGCAGTTGTGGATCCTCATTATTATGAGTCTTGCTATATTTTCCATACATAATAGTGCAGGTAGTAATGTATTACTTTTGTCTTGGTTTTCACAGGTGACTGGTGGGGGTTGAAGTCTCTCCCCCACACAACCTGATGTCAGTGTCTCTTTGGACCCTTGATTATGGTGGCACAGGTGGGGTTGTCAGGGACTGAATCTGTCCCAGAGGTTGACATCCCTCTCCAGCCCTCATTGTTACCACACACAGTATGCCCACACATACCCAGTCCCCAGAGGTCACAGATATTGAATAGGTAGAGGGTGGAAACATTTAACAGAAAATTGTGGCAACTATGGCTCCAGTGAGTGTAGACGCTGGCCATAGCCAGACAACTGGTGAGGTTCCACACAGGCGGATTGACAGGGTGCTTCTCAGAGGACTGCTGTCCATCCACTACCTGTTGCAGGTGTCATATCATGGGTCACTTGGCACATGCTTTGGGCCATCATGGAGGCACAGGCACATTCTGAATGGAACACCAAATGTATGCTCAGGGTTATGAATGCAGCACAGTCTGACATCTGTGATTGCCTTGACTGCACTGGGGACACCCCAGATTGGTTCAGTGAAGCAGTGGACAGATGGTGGGCTGAGACAGTGTCTTGGAATGCACATTGTCTGTGCTAGAATGTCTGGTTGGTGTTGGACATTGGACCTGTGGATGTTGGTCGGCAACACCATCTGCTGAAAGTACACATGGCTGTGCACAGTCACACTCCTATAGTGACAGTACATCCAGTGATAAAGAGAGGAGTGTGCTGTCCATGCCATGATGTGGCAGGCCATGGCCTCTTAGTTCTGGGTGGTTCCATGGGGTGCATGGTCACAGCAGGCTGCAATCACTGTCAAGTACTATCACTGTATCAGACTTGGGCATGCTGGTGCCGATGCAACTCCTTGCAGAGCCAGTTCCTGTGTTCAGCGTCAGGGACTGTAAATGGTCAACTTTACCATGTATGGCCCAAAGCTGTCCAACAGCACTGACCTTGACTGTGTACACACACACACACACACACACACACACACACACACACACACACACACACACACACACACACACACACACGCGCACACACACACACACACACACACACACACATACTCTCACACCACTTTCACATGCAGGTCACCAACAGACAAAAACAGCACCTCTCCATGGTCCATCTAACTCACTCACCTTCCTGACTCACACACATACTGTCAACCATTTTGGCCAGACTAGGCCTCCAGCACCCCTACACAACACCCTGCGCAAGTGATGATACCTGTACCACATCCCTGTCATCCTTTCCATTGATGCAGGGAAATTATGCCATGACTGCTGTAATGCAGTATTGCTTTGCCATGCCACTTGTAGTGGTCACCAATAGATACTGTATGCTGGCATGTGTCATGACTATGCAGCATACTTTTGTGTACCTTATGTTGTATGATGTACTGGCAGTATCATTACACAATGACAGGTGTGTCATGGACCTGTATATGTTTCTGTTCCAGGAGTCTGAGGATATAACCTTATCGACACATGGTGGCAATAAAGTGGCACAGGATGGCATGGCAGCACAGCAGAAATATGACTTCAGCAAGGTACAGCAGTATACGTGTATAGTTCCAAAAGTTCATATGTGTATAACAGTCTAACAAGGATAATGTCAGTCAATGTACTCATGCATTCATAATTTGTGATAAGGTCTGCTACTCTTGATATGTGTTACCTAGCATTTTGGAACTTACACATCTATAAGCTGTGGTGATGGAGATGACCCATCTATTAATATCCTGTGGCCAGTTCAGACAGTTGGCCGATATCACTTATGATTGTCATGTTCTGCATTCCATTGTGTAACCTGCACATGATGTATATCATAGCAGATGTGTGCTTTACTTGCATGGGGAGCCTGTTTCATGTAGTACTGTCTGTGTTACATAGCAATCTCCCCAGCATGTACTGTGTATATCACATTGATGATGTAGGTGTGTAGAACACATGAGACGTGTTACTCCTGTCATGGCAATGCGAGAGGTACACAGTGGCATCTGAAACATCCCTGTATGGGGACATACACATCTACTTCAGAGCATTTAGGAGACAGACATTTGTGCTGTTGTGACATGGACTCCATAAAACATGTCATCTACACTGTGTATTGGTGTACCATGGCACCTGTGTGGTCGCTAAAGTTGTACAATATGTCTGTGTGGTGACATGGCAAGGGTGCCATTGCACACAATGATAGGTGTGCTGGCTGCCACATTCAGTATAACAGTGACAGTCTGAGAATTACATCCAAAACCTGTTGGTATAGGTGGTACAACAGTGAATGCATCCCAAAATACTAATGAACGGTGACTGTCAAAGGGAACAGTACTGTGTGTTTATACCTTCATGTGTAATGGCTCAAGTGTGTGTGGTGTGTGAACACTACAGTATTGTGTGGGGGTGGATGATATCCCACAGGATAGTAGTGTGCAGTGGTTGGCATGTCATCTGTGTAAGTGGCTCAGACAACAACTGACTGTGTCTTAGGCCATCCAGAGTAATTGCTGGGTCTGTGTGGGAGTCAGTGATGGCTCCTAGTATGCAACCACCTGCTAATGTACCAGTCTGAGGTCACTGTCAGTGGCTGTGACCGTAGAGAGGAAATACCTAGAAGGGGTACACCATTAATGGTGGATGGCAAACCCCAATGACTGGCCTCTGTGCAGTGTAGATCTCCCAATGCTATGTTTCCAGGGTATAACTCTCAGACACATGCCTCTACACAGACTGACATACCACTCTGTAAAAAATATACACAGTTTCCAGCATAGCCTGCTGCCCTAATATTCCCATAAACCTTGCCGGGCCAAGGTTGGTGGAGTGAGACTGCTGTATGACATCCATCAGAGTGTGTAACAGTCATAGGGCTCCACCCATCACAGTTGGTAGGCATGATTTGGCATTAAGCAGCATTAACAGTGTTTGGGCCAGTGTCAGTAGGTTTACAGTAGTGTTAGTGCTGGTATCCATGATAAAACCTAGCATGGCATTTCAGGTGACATGACTCAGAGATCAGGGGACATCAGTTGGCACTACATGCTAGTTGTCCTCTGTGCAAGTGAGTATTGCAGTTACTTCCTGCATGTTACAAGAAGAGAGTTATGCAATGTGTCTGTACAGAGCACAGACAACGCATTAGGGGAGTATAATATGGACACAGTGTGTTGCCTACTTGTGCTGTGGCTCACTTGTCCAAAACATGGTCCAGGTTCTTACCTACACTGTCCTGGAGCAGTGTTGTGACATCCCCTCACAGGGAACCAACATATAGCATCATGTGTGTAGCAATATGGGTGACCACTACAGCACCCCCAATGTGAGGTCCACCCTGGTGGGATCTGGCCACAGGACAGTCTCCTTAGAACTATCAGCATGTATCCCCCCTTGCAGACAATACAGACATATATGTCAAGAAAGCCATTTATTACCTCCTGTGGGATGCTTGACATAGCATGACTGCACCTCCCCCTTCAGATGGGACAGGCATGTCTGCAGACCTCTACACCCATGCAATATGTCAACAGCATTACAACTGCATGAACTTGGCTGTACAGGACAGAAGGGATGCAGGCTCATCATGGCTCAGCACAAGTGACTGGTGGACAAGTGCCATTAGCAGGCTGTGCAATAACAGGTGGATATTGCTGTGTGATAGTTGGGGTGAGGGTGCCCCCAACATGGATGTACAACCTCCTCAGGTAACAGCAACACATAGTGTTGTTGTGATGTTGTGTAGACACTTGTTGCCACTCACACAAAGCAAGACCAGAACACACAGTATAGTTACATGTGTAACCCCAAAGGACAGGCCCAGATAGTCACTGACTGCAGATGTCATGATACCATACATGATGGATCTGTATTCATAGCTAACCTGAACTCCCACACTGTCTGCATCATGTACAGCCCCTTGTCCCCAACACATGTGACACATGATATTCCTACAACCTGTTCCATAACCATCATATTGACAGAGCAGGTCATAACTGGCCTCACAATGGAAGGCACACAACATCTATTGCACATGTTAACACTCCAGGCTGAATCACACCTGTGATCTGACAAGGGTTACTAACACCATTGGGAAGCCCTTGCATTCATACTGACACCACTATCTGCACACCAGCTGAGTGGATAATGGCATATGTTCTACCTTTGCACAGAGGTGGTGCATCCACTGACCGACATAACTACACAATTCTTTGTGTAATTGTCCATCTCTGTATGTCTGTAGGGGCGATAATCATAGAGCTGACCAGCACACATATATGTGGTGTGAACATGGTAGAGTGTACACACTTTGGATGTGTGACAGGGGGTGCATGACTGTTACACATGATGGACATTTTTGAGGCAGTAAGCAGGGACAAGGGTGATAGTACATCAGGCTGTACAACCCCCAGACCAAGACAAGTTGGTATGACTATGCCACCTGTTCAGGCAACATGTACAAAGCACCCACTTAGGCATTCAGGATACTGTCATTGTAGTGGTCACTACATGGCCCATTGATGTCAGACATATGCAACATAGGGACATCTGTCTCCAATAGCTGATCTGTAAGCAGCAATGCTCAGCAGGGTGCAGTCTTGGTTACTACAGCTTAGATTGCATGTCACCACAGTACACGCAAGTACCGAATGACTGTGGCTAACAATGCTAGCTGCTGCCTGCTAATTGTGAGCACCCATAGAGCATCTGTGTTATGTCAGCATCCTGCAAGAGGGTATTTCAAACACATGCTTGGTGACATACTAATGGCCATGAACTCAGAATGAATATATATGTAGTATCATTTCCATCAGGTAGACCTATGTCCCTGGTTAGTAGCACATCAGTCCCAACATATGACATATATACTCAGAGGTGAAAAGTGGGCACACAGACCTGGCTACACAGGTTTACACCTAATGTGCCTCACATCACCATGTCTCTACAGTGGTATGGCAGAAATTATATGGCATAGCTGAGGCCACAGTCATCAGTAGGTGACATACTGCTACCCTCCACATACTTTTCCCTCAGCATGCCAATATCTGAGTACAATGGCAATTTGTTGACATCCCTTACCAAGCTGTACTGACACTTGCACACAACAGTATGGTCCCTCACAAGTTCACTTCAAATTTTCATTATGTGTTCACTGTTGATCATCTGCAATGAGTGTCATTGTCGCCTATGGCATACAGACTATTCATAGGTGATCTGTACCTTGCATATAGGGCAAGGTGTGACCTTGCTGGACTGCATATGATGCCTATCTGTAGGAAGCATAGTAGATGAATGACTCACTGTAAGGACATTAACCTACTATGTGACGTTCGTACTACATGCTTGTGAAAGACATTTGTCTAGCAGACTTGAACAACCCCTTGACACAGACCCTGCCTAATGGTACTCAGAGCACCTCAGTGCACCTCAGCACATGCTATCTATATGATTGGCTGGGCAACCATCATCTCAAGACACAGTGTCTGCCTGAGTCCCTCTTGGACTGGGGAAATATGTGCTGACCCTGTCCTGAGAGGTATAAAGATGTCTCTTATTGTGAAGGCTCTATGGCCATTATGCTAGTTATGTTCACATGTCCTGTGGCTCCGTAATATGATGTAAAATGCTGTAACAACCTCACACACAAACATGGCCACATTTAGGCTTGCACTATTCCACTCACTGCATATAGGACACACCAAGGCAGACACATAGTGCAAGTTGGCTGTATGTAGATCAGAACACTTACTTAAGTACTGGTACACACTACATATCACAGTACCTGATGTATGCAACACACCTCATGTCTGCTAGTACTGCCAGTTTAGAACATATAATGCTTGTTGATATCAGCAGGCCTTGCTGTGGTCAGTCACTTACTCAGTCACTTGGGGGACCACATCACCCGCTACAAATAACATAATGCAAAACTTTACCTGTGCCTAAGTTAGAAAGGTTATCATATGAATGCCATATGGATATACACATGCACCAAGCTGGGAGGAGTGAGATTGGAAACCCTACCTATCTAGTCTTATACACCATAGCTCATAGTACTTATCACACTCACCACAGCTTTTGTCTGGTTTTATACTGTCAGCCAGCGGTCTTAAAGTGGATGGCATCATCAGGCCTTGTAAAGAAGGTCAGTGAGGAAGCCAATAGCTAGTTACAGGAACAAAAAGTGCATAATTACTGCATGCAAATAGCCCATGAGAGCATGTCCATTGTGTTGTAGGGGGATATTCAAATACACACACACACACACACACACACACACACACACACACACACACACACACACACACACACACACACACACATTCCAACTTGGTTGGAGTGAGATTAGAACTCCTACCTATATAGTCTTAGACACTACAGCTCACAGTACTTATCGCACATGCCACTGCTTAAGTCTGATGTTGGATTGTCAGCCGGCAGTCTTAAGATAGATGACATCATCAGGCCTTGTTGAGTAGGGCACTTTGGAAGCTGGCAGTTAGTTACAAGGCCAAAAAGTGCATAACCATTGCAGGTGTATAGCTCATGAGGGCATGTCCATCGTGTTGCAGGTGGACACTCACACACACACACACACACACACACACACACACACACACACACACACACACACACACACACACACACATGCACAGTTGGCTGGAATGACATTAGAACCCCTCCCTATCAAGTTTTATACATTACAGCTCATGGTATTTATTGTATGCATCATAGATTATGTCTGTTGTATATCTGATTGCAGGTACAGTACTTATGGATTACACAAACTAGACTTGTGTTACACAGCATGTGTGGTCAGTAGAGTGATATTGCTTCATACTGTTATCTGTATCTAGTGTCCTAGCAGTGAGATAACTGTTATTATCCTTGTTATCTGTGTACAGTTACCAGTATGCCCATATGTGGCTGACTGCAGTTAGACAGGCAAACCTGTGACCAGGGACATCCTGCCCTGTCCATGCATGCGTTGACATTATACATTACACCACCTACTCACTTGTGTCTGTCTACATGATGACATCCAGCAAGCACAAGGGTTTGTAGGTAAGTGGATTATGTACTGCTGCACCCTTACTTTGGTTCCTTTAAGCAACAGTATGGATGTGTGATTTTGCAGATCTACTCACCATTATTAGGGTATGTGGACAATACATGCATCCACACATATATCTGTCTAGAAAGATAGGGACAGATGGATATGTATACATATATGTTGTATGTACAGATGTATTTACACATAGCAGGTCATTCTGATGAAGAGGTAACAGAATTGCGCTCATTTTAACTAAGCGTAGGAGCATGCCCAGTGGGACTGTCTATACTTACAAAGTGACTCCAGGCCAGGTCTACCTGTACTCAGTCCGGATTTTGTGTGTTACATACATTGCCAGCTGCACCTGTTTCTGCAGTACTGCACTTCCTTCAAACTGTCCACAGCATTCCCCAGCTGTCTGCTGTACTTAATATGTGACTGAGGTTCATCATGTTACTCCACACACAGGCTGACAGTCTGCATACCTCTCAACTGTACAAATTTTTGCAGAATGTCCAGAATTTTGCCTCATATTTCTGGTCTGTTCCTCATACATTTGTGGTGTTTTGGTAAATTATTGCATAGTGAAGTCACTAAATAATACAAATCACAGACAAATATTTGAGAGTCAGATTTTATATCCTTCAGATATCCTGCAATAATGCAACATGATTTTACACCAGCATCTTTCAAATATAATCAGAACAATCTGTACTGTCTGTGTCTATTTTTGGGACTTTGTCCCCCATTCTTTCTGGATTTATCCAAATTTCTTGCACTAACTGATTGCAATATATGACAGTCTGTGTAAACACCAGCATACTAATACCTCAAATATAAATGCTGTGCATACTTCCACATTTGAACCATCAACACCATCACCCATGCTGATATCTCTAGCCCACTGAGCCACACTGGCTGCCAGACAGAGATGTGTCCTTCATCACATAATAAACAGCATACACATGTATGTGTTATCCCTTCATTATGTGAGAGATACACTGTGTGATCGAGTTCTATGTCATAGCCCTGAGATTGCCTGGTCTGCTAATATACCATTGCTGACGTACTGTTACAGCAGTTGTATGGGAGCACTGATGTGTTGGTGGTTGAGGAAGAACAGCACATGATCTACTGGCAAAGACAGTAGTGCAAATATTATGTGACCCCACTGTTTAACATCTCTCTTGACTGCTGTAGTGAATATTCTAACCATGAGGCCTAGTGAATATTACAGAGCACATGCTATTGGACTGGGTATCTGTAATCCCATGTGGATGTTACATCTCTCCAAATAGCCAACTATATTCCCTTGCATTCATGCAACAGGTCCATACATATGATACCATATTATAGTAGTCCTTACAAGTGGTGTGTAGGTGAGTGACTTACCTTGTAAATGCAGCAGTTGACAGAACTGTAGTTCAGCTCTGCCTCTGTCTGATGCACACAGTACACAGCCAATACATGGTTAGGCACAGGTTGTGTGGGTTGACTGGCATCATTTTTAATATATGTATGTGAGTTGGAGTAAGGTGTCAGTCCATAGGGCACTAGGTTGTCAGTGCATGTGCTATGCATTGTCTCTTAGCCGAATCCAGGATGTACTGGGCATGCCTACGTCTGCCTACAGGGACATCATCAGCAGCTTCTTCCTCTGAGTCCTCCTGTGAGTCTGGCTGTGGTGATCTAGGCACTGCTGGGGGGCTGTGTATCTCTTCCCTTTGCTGATCTGGCTGCAGCTGTTTCCACAGGATCATATTGTGTATCATGGCACATACTGTGAATATTTGTGCACATGTGGCTGCAGAGTACGGCAGGGCTCCACCAGATTTATCAAGACACTGAAACCATGATTTCAGAAGCCCAAATACACACTCTATGATGTTCCTAGTTTGTGCATGTGCCTCATTATGGCATTCCTCCGTGGGTGTGTTTGCTTTTCTGATGGGTGTCATCATCCACTGTTCCAGTGCATAGTCAGCATCCCCCAGTAAATGGCTGTGTGGAATGTCTCCCCTAGCTAACATGTGGTACAGCTGTGATGCATGCCAGATATGGGAGTCGTGATAACTGCCAGGGCTGCCAGCACACGCATTCATGATAATGCCCAAGGTATCACACATGACATGGCAGGTGATGGAGTGGTACCCCTTGCAGTTGATGTAGAGTCTACCCTCCTCACTGGGTGGTGCCTTGATGTGTACATGAGTGCAATCTACGGCACTCAGTACCTTAGGGTAGTGTGCTACACAGTAGAAGTGCTGCATATTGATGTCCCTCACCTCAGCGGTGAGAGGAAAAGACATTTACTCACTTGCATGTGGTAGCATGGCATCCAGAAACTGGTGGAGTACCCTGGATACTGATGCCTGTGAGACCCTCCTTAATGTCCCCAGTTGGTCTTTGGAGAGTACCTGTAGCTAGTATCCTAAGGGCTACACATACCTTTGTTTCCTCTGGGATGGTTTCCCCTCTGTTATCTCTGGGTCTGAGTTGAGGGAGGCAGATCTCAGTGAGGTCTTGTAGTATGTCCCTGTCCCCCTTGTAGTGCTCTACAATCTCCAGCTCATGTAGCTCCTGGAAGGTTACCCTGGGCCTGAACACTCTTCTCAGTCTAGGCCTATTTTCAGCAGCAGCATTAACTTCAGCATCTAGCACATACAGAAGTAGTAGACCTGCAGCAGCCCCTAGCATTCCTTCAGTTAAAATTACCAAGTATGTACTCCAATGGAGCAGAGTATGGGGGAGAAATCAGATTGAAGGGTGTAAGAAAACTTTATACTGCTCTGCTGTAGGTGCTGACTGTGTGATTGGCCACCTGTGATGCATTGCACCTGCCTTTATCATTAACATCAGTTAATGGTCCTAATTTAAGTTAAACAGGGGTCATAACTAATTGATATATCATTGGCTTTTAGATACACTCATCTCTGTGACATGCCACACAAATGTGCATCCCATAAATAAGAAAAGCTTAACAAATACTATAAACACCCCCCAGACATCCTGGCTCAGCACAGTGGTGCATCACACAAAGATATGGGAACACATGCACTGAGGGTAAACAAAGCTTAGCAGTCAATGTACATGCCCCCCTGCTCAGCACAGTGACGCACTGTGCAAGCAAGTGCAGCTAAGCTCAAATCGGCTTACAAGTCTTTGGACACACCCTCCCTTGATATCAGCTACCTCCTGTGTGAACATTAACATGGTTCTTTCCCTTTATGGAGGGGATATGCAGACACAAAAACCCATATGTGCTATTCAGTAACTCCACATTTGCATAGGGATCCATGTTCACAACTTGGAAACTACACAGTTCAAAGCCCTACCTCATTAGTAACAGCACCCATGCACCATTGTACATACTCCATGCAGGGTGCTATAATACATTTCTGTCACATAACATTACTTTTGTTTTTCCCCCTTGTTTTCCTATAAAAGCATGTTTGCACATCATGGAGTGCCATGCAAACATGCACAGATTATTAAAAAAATAAAATTATTTTAACTCATTACATCCAAGTGACACCTCCAGGTACATCTGCAGTTAACTCCTACTGACACCTCTAGGTGTCAAATATTGCTTGTTCATATTTGTATCAATAATTCCAAAACCATGCTATGTACAAGGTTTTAAAATATTTCATGTTACAGCTTACACAGTACCAAACTCAACTGCATTAATATTTGACCTCTGTCTAGTACAGGTAAATAGATATTAACTGTTGTTTTTTTATGATATTAATTTATATAGATATCATTTTCACATTTTTCTTAATATCTCAACAGCTAAAAAATACAGACAGAACTCCTTAGCTCTCAGCTAGATGAATAAAATGCTGCTAACAGTATGCATGTAACATGAGTGTTTGCTGAGATATTGTAAGTTGTTTATAAAATATTACAAATGTAATAGTTACTATGTTTACTGTGACTTATAAAATTCAGTTTAAAACCTAGCACCTAAAGAATACTCCACTATAAAAATAGTTTGTGCTGAAGAGTTTGCCATTTATACTTCTTTCATAATGGGTTTCTATCAGTTTATCAAAACTTCAGCAGTTCGAACACCATGTGTTCGAACTGTGAAGTTCGAAAACTGATAATCGCGAAGCCGCTGAACACCAAATTCTTTCCCAGGGAAAGAATTTGGTTGGCCATTTCTGCGGCTTCACTATTTTCAGCACTGTGGTGGAAAGTTATGGGTTGGGTACAGTTAAGTGTGTGATTGTGCAGACTTTAGGGTTAGGACGTGGGTTAGGTGAGTTAGGGTTAGGGCGCGGGTGAGGTGTGTGTGCGATACTGACAGACTTTAGGGTTAGGGCGGGATAGGTGAGTTAGAGTTAGAACGCGGGTCAGGTGAGTGTGCAATAGTGATGGACCTTAGGGTTAGGGTTTGGGGTAAGGTAAGTGGATAGATAGTGTATGTACAGTTTAGCGTAGGGTTAGATGTAAGATTTTAAGTGCATGTGTGTGGATTGCTGGTTTTTTTGGTGTGCTTATGTTGTGTGTGTGTTTCTTGGAACAGCGATTTTTTCCCTGGGAAAAAAATCACTGCTCTAAGCCTTCGATGGTTTTGCATTTCGAGGTTAGAAGTTCAAACATATGGTGTTCGAACTTCTGCCATTTTGTCAAAGTGATATAGACCCTTTTATAATCCCTATGGTTCCAGAGATATGAAAATTTGTTTGAAATATGAGGACACAATTTGATTCTGTCAAAAGGCCCATTGGAAGCTGCAGTGCAAACTTCCTGAGCTCCATTGGAGTGAATGAGTTAACTTATTTTTCTTACTTTTTCAGACACATGGTGAATAGTTTGCTCATACTTGTATGTGCTATGCCATTTCTGTCCATCTACCTAGATTTTACAGCCCCTGTTGTCTGTTTAAAATCCTGTACACAGAATTTTTCCATGTACACTACGGACACTGACATGGGGTCTGCAGGGTTGCCTATCTGCTTGATGGATCACTCTACCCAACTCTTTTGCATGGAATAAACTTGTTTATGAGGTGATTGCATGCCACGGATATTTCCATGTTGGAGCATGTGTTCCCATCTGTGATTACTGAATCTGAATCATGCTTACTTCCATGTAAGCAGCATTTCACGATGCCTACACAGTGAAAAAGTCCATATAAGCTTTATTAAATTTCTTCCATGGTTGCCTGTGAATCCTTTGGTTGATTCAGTTGTTCTAGATTGAATGGTAAGGAAAACATTGAACAAACAATATAAGAATGGAATTTCAGTAGGTGATTATAAGTTGGAAAGTATTAACATTTTTGTCTGATGATTTTATTATATGTCTGCATTAAAAGAAAGATTGTATTAAAGCTCTAAATATTTAGATATGTATAGAAAAGGTTCCTAGTTTAGATACGGACTTCACATCTTATAACTGGGTAAAAAATATTAGAAGCTGAGGTTGGAACAAATAATTGGGAAAAGACAAACCTAATGAACAACAACAGCAAAAAAGTAAATATAATTAGAGAATTTATTTAAAAATGATTGAATTATTTAATCAGAAGTTGTGTTATCTCTGCCTGGCTTGAAATCAACATATTATAAATTTTATTTTATAATATTTTAAGGAAGTATGCTGAACTTAATAAAAAAATTATATTAGACTCAGTAATTAAAAGTGGAGAAAGGCTTAACTCTTCCCAAAACTTTAATACAATTGGCAGGATTCACGAAGCCTCCGTGTAAGAGTTATAACTCATACACGGAGGCTGCAGTTAAACGGAGTGATGTCAGCATGCTCTGCATATTAATGAGAGCATGCTGAATCACACTTAAGGCCAACACGGTCCGTGTAAGACAGTAGGGGGCGTGTCCGTAGGCCGAGCCCTGTAAGCGGATACGCCCCCAGAAGAGGAAAAGTACCCAAAGTAAACACCCACGACAGAGTCCACGGAAATGTGAATAAACAGAACACAACACATGCTCCCACAGACTATGAACAGAAAACATATAAATAAACATGTTTTATTTTTTTTTTTAAATTGTAAAAATGTTTAACCGTGAGTGCGCTTGTTTGCGCGGGCATGCCTGTAGCGGAGCTACAGTTAGCAGTCAGTGGGAAAGCATATAAGAACTAAATATGCAAAATAAACCAGGAAGCAATAGCGTAGCGGTAGAGATGTTGGCTGAAGAGCAGGCAGTCATGGTTCGAGCCCCCACAACACCAATTTTTTTTTTGCAAAATAAGCAGGAAACAAGTCCCTGACAAATATGTACACATAAAACCACAATTTATGTAAAATGTAATGAAATAGCCCATTTATATTGAAGACATGTGAGGTAACAAAAGAATAAAAAATGCCAGATGTGCTCATAGCTGAGCTACAGTTTAACAGAGTGAGTGCATCTGCCCGTAGATGAGCAGTGGTTTAACTGGTGCAAAATGAGTGCCCGTAGCTGAGCAGTGGTCTAACACGCTAAATCTATGTGCCCCTAACTGAGCTGAGTGTAATATGCATGCCGATAGCCAAATGAGGCTTAAACCAGCGTACCCTATTTGCGCGGAGCTGCGCACCACACAAACAAGCTAACCGACGGGCAACGTTGAGCAAGCCGTATCAAAACTGCCTTTACACAGACACACCCCTCAGCATGTCTAGACAGTCATGAAAAATAAAAAGCAGTGGCCAGGTTCGAACCCAGGATACTATACACCATAGTCAAGGTACAGAACCACTAAGCCATGACAGCAGTACCTAGAAATGCAATAATAGCTAATATATAGGAATGAAAACAAACTACAGCATGACAATGCAGGTTTACTGAAGTTGATACAATTCCAAAATGGCCAATCACAGATATGTGCGGGAAAAACGGACTATATAAGCCCCATAGGCGGGAATACATAACATAAACGATTGTAGAACTGACCTGCAGGCAGAATGACAGGAGTAGGAGAGGGTAGTTGCTTCCGAGCACAGAGGTGGGGTGTTGAGGAGTCCAGATACATGGTCTGGCTCCTAGTCCATAATCATGAGGCCCAACTCATGCAGGGCCAGGTCCTCTGGGGAGCATACAGGGCCGAGGCGTGGGACCGGTTGGCTCATGATCTCACCAGTGCCACAGGGATTCCAAGGACTGGTGAGCAGGTCCGTCACCACCATGCAGACCTGAAGAGAGGCAAGCAGGACCAACTGAACCTTTGGATCCAGGAGGCCCGGCAAACACCCAACGCCCCACTACTGAGTAAGTAACATTTAATTATGTATGTAAGAAATTAAACTAACTGATATTATGGAGATGTGTATTCCAATATTACTTCATTTATATTACAGCTGCAGGTGTCCATTCTGCAAACCGCAGAGCCTATGGCGATAGGCTGGTGTGGTTGCGCCACCAGGCAGGTCAGTAATCCACTACCAGTAACAGTAAAGAAATATAAAAGTATGACATTCAGCAAAAGAGTGCAGTGTAGTCAGTAAGGGAAAAATCTGCAAGTAACAGTGTGAAAGTGTCTGCAAGTCATGCTTGAATACAAAAGTGTATTTCAGCCTGTAAGTTAAACCGAAAAATGAAACTGTCTGACATATATTCTGAAATAAAAATGCCCTACCTGCAAGAAAATAGTACACAACCTGCAGCAGGCTGAGAAGTATAGCTGCAGAAGATGATGAAATCACATGTGTGAAATATATCCCTGTGGAAATACTGAAACATGACAGAAGTGAGACTGCTGGAAAGGATTGTAATAACTACAGGTAAAATATGTCAATAAAGCTTAGAAGTAAGTACCATCCTGAATAGTAAAATAAAAGCAAGTGAGAGAGTGTGAGAAAGTGTAATGAATCCAGCAATACAGTAGTAATAACCCCTGAATAAAGTATACTGCAGTCAAGACAGAATGAAATGCATGTGAGATTCAAAACCAAACAGCGAAATCTGTTCAAAGTGTTGCTGCATGTGGAATGTGTATCCCAAAATCTGGATATGTTGCTCTCAGTCTGAAATATGCAGATAGGATGATTGTCTGATATACCAAACATCCACACTTGTCTACAGCTATATAAAGCAAATGCAGCAAGATGATGTAGCTGAACAAAGCTAGATATGAATGTGTATGAAGAACACTAAAATGTATATTGATGTTGCAGTAACAGTCCTATCACCAAGTTGAAATAGTTATCATATAGGAAACTGTAGTTAGAACAGTAGTGTGTATATAACTGTAGCTATTAGAAATGTGCAGCAAATGTATTGTTTTTCGAAGGTGTTAATATTACTTTCTTTACCCCACCCTATAACCACATATAACCCATTCCACGTGAAAATGGTATGTGCAATCACAATTAACACCCCTGGACGTTTGTCCTGTTGGGTCATATCTATCTGCATGTCTGTTGATGCATCTGCCCTGTTCATACATTCGCACCTGATGGCCTGTTGCTATCAATTAACCCTGCATGTTGTTGGACTGTGTATTTCTGTTCAAATTATGCATGTGTTATGCACGCTGTTCAATGGTGTGAATATCTGGGTGTTTGGTTAATGGGAATACTAATGCATGCTGTTACAACTAATTGTGAATGGTATTATATGTCACTAACCCAAACTGTCATGACATAATGCAAAACATAGGATGACAGGGAAGGCGGGTTCCAGCAGACCCACCTCTCCCACCTCAGCTGGCGAGTGCACCTGGCACTAGTGCCGAGTCCGGACCCTCCTCCAGTGGCCCTGTGCCACCTGCAGGTGGAAGCGCTGCAGGGGATGGGGCTCACCCCCCCCTCTGCAAGTGTGGCCGCAGAAGAACCACCACTCATCCTCCATAGCGTCCGGACTGTGGTGCGGAGGGAGATTCGGGACTCTGTTCTTGAGCCCCTACACCAGCTCGAGGCATGGGTGGCACAACTAATGGGCATGCCTGTTGCCCCGCCTACACAGCCCCCAGCACAGCCCCGTCCTGGGCAGTGAAGGAACAGTGGCAACTGCCTATGGGTGGGGATATCAGTTCCACTGTTGCCATCTGTGGGCTCATGGGCTCTGGATATCCAAACCTCCATCACCGTCAATTGTGTAACCCCCCACACGTGTCATACACCACCCCTGTATGCGTCTTGTTTGTCTTGTCTGTTTACCTACCCAACCTACCTCCCCAGCTGTACCGACTTCCTTCACCTGACATACCACTCTCACCTGAAAAAAAAAAAAGGGCACTCTGTACCCACAAAAGAATTACGCCCCATACATAGCTGCCCATTCCGCACACATGTCTGCTGGACATGGAACCTATCAATTACAATTGGCTGTACAACAAGTATTATTGTTGTCCTGACACCTCTCTCCGGGGTGGAAGGTTTCAAATGTCACACCAAATTACATACATATGCACAGCTTTTGCTGATGAAGAAATGGGCAGCTATGGGCCTTACCTACATCCCTCCTGCACATCCCAAGCTTGTTTCCCTACTGTCTTACCATCTTTGTGACCCCTTTTTCACCACTTTCCTGTCTCCCCATTTTCTTTTCTTTCAAAGAAAATAGCGCGTGTGTGCGCCAAAGTAAGCACCGTTAAGCGGTTGTAAACGGGTGTGCGCGGAGCTTACCGCTAGTGAGCATGCGTGAGCTCCGCGCAAACCAGCGCTAACCCAGTTACAACTGCTTAAAAGTGCCTTAGTCACTTTGATTGACAGGTCCTGTACTCAGTTCAAAAGAAAAATAAAATCCCACTGTCAGTCCCGAACCCAGCACCTTGGAAACACTAGTATGTACGACCTACCACTAAGCCATGACTCTTATACAAAAACATTGTGCTAAAATAAATATAACATGTAATAGTAGGGATGAATGTAAAGGGAATATAGGATGTGTAGTACACAAAGCATGTAATTTAAAATTACTGTCAAAACTACTGGATTTCCATAATAGTAGTGTGTGAACAGAAACAGCCATGCTAGTTGGCAGCTTGTAGATAATAAAGTCAGTTAAAGTACATAGATATATGTATGCATATGTACATATATATATATATATATATATATATATATATATATATATATATATATATATATATATATATATATATATCTATATATAGTTGTAGGAGTCAATGTGCATACACACTTGCTACAGGGAACATGAGAGAGGAATGGAGAATTGTGAATATACAACACAGCCTGAAGCATGAGAGAGATACTAACTTTTACACTCACAGAACACTGTCCACAGCATATCAGCATGGTCCCCGCCCTCACAATCTGAAAGGGCAACGCCTATCCCACATACCCTTTTAAAACACTGACCTGAAATCACAGTGAGAACTGCAATCAGTACACAACTGGCTGTATGCAATTAGCAAATGCTGGCTTACAATTGGTGCAGAGGCCATCACATGGACCTATGCAGATACCTAGAAAAGCATCCAGTGCTAACACTCCCCACATGCAATGCATTCATTGCATTGTCTGTAAGCAGACAGAGGGAGAGCAAGAAGTGAGAGAGAGAGAGGGAGAGAGAGAGAGAGAGAGCAAATAAAAAATAAAAAATCAGACACTGTGACTCTGTCACCCGAAGTTGTCAGCACTGACAGTAGCAGCAGCAAGCAGAAGCTGTGGTAACGCAACCAGCTGTGACAAACAGAGGTAATGCAAAGTAGCAGGTTAATAGTGTGCATACTGTGAACCCTCCAAATGTGTCATAGGTCTGTATCCATAGGTATGTCCATGTAATATGTTGTGTGTACGTAGTTCCACCAAAAGGGGATGACCATACATCACAAGTCAATCAGTCATAGGCCAGGATCCTGGCAGCAATTGTCTGTGCGTTGGCCCAGCAATGGCTGTAGTGACTGCTGTGAAAGGTCAGCCAGGTTCAAAAATCAGAATCAGCCCATCCCAAAGGCACACTGGCTGGGAACAAGTGTCTGCAGGTACCCGATGTCACTGCATATGCATCCCATACTGCATAATTCCATAGCTTAGCAGACCAGGCCCGTTATGCATATGATGTGGTAATTCCCAGGGTCAGTCGAGGTGCCCCCTTAGTGGTGTGGGACCACTGTTGCTGTATGCCACTGTCCAGGTACATATCCTGTAGTACGGCCAAGATAAACTATCAGTGTTATATGCGGTGGTATGTCCTCTTGGAGTGCCAGTAGCACACATCCAGGGGTACCACGAGGTCACAGTGATGCTGTGTGTTCTCCTCTGCTGAGGGTGGCCCTCACCTGGACATGTGAGATGATAGGGAGGTTACATCCAGCTGGGATAAATATTTTAAAGGTGGGGGAGAAGGAGGGGGGATATGTGCACCGAACATGTCTGCAGGATTGTTGCCAATATCCGTGTGTTTGGTGAATGTTAAGTAGGTGTGGATTAACACAGAGCATATCTGAGGCATGTGGTCCATATGTGTAACATAACTGAAGAAGGCCTTGTAGTCATCCATAGTGTTTGTGTCCATTTCCCTCCCAGAGTAGGCCGTGGCTGTTGTTATGACGGACCGTAGCGTAGTACCAGTGCTGACCACAGATTCCTTCCCTTAATGTGAATGTGCTCTGTCCTGCAGTAGCCTCCTGCTATTGTTATACAATCTGCCTCTGTCTGGGGTCCACCGGACAGGATGCCTAACCTTTGCGCATAGGGTCTGGGTTAGACATGTGTGTGCAAGTTCCATGCAATCCATGGCATGTCCGTGGTAAGCATTTGCAAAGGGGTCAGCAGTGTGGCTTGTGGCTTCCACTGGCCCAGTGTGCTGCATGGATACCATCTCAGTCCCAGCAAGTGAATAACTGTCTAATCACATACATATCAAAGTAGTCTACTGTGCTGGTGGTGGTGGTGGGATATGTATATCCAGGCTGAGTAACGTCTGTCCACATCACAGTAGTGGACGGTGTCCCACATACAGTACATTGGGATGAACCCCCAGAGTGAGGTTGTGCATTGCACCTGTCAGTGTGTGCTGACCGATGGGGCATGCTACTATGTTGTGTGGAATGTGGCAGGTATTGTTGCACAGGTGTTGGCTGAGCACTGATAACTGGCCATGTACCTGTGTATCCAACATGACACACACACATGCAACATATGGGAGTAGTAGTATATCACTACACATGAGTAACATGTATAGTATGTGTGCCATATATTGCTGACATGGTCTGCTGATATCCTGTCTGTGTTCTCTTCCAGGGAGATGGCGCAACAGCGTAACCCTGCCTATTCTGTGGCGGAAGATGAGGAGATCCACCAGAGCCTGGTGCGGGAGTATGACATCCTGTTTTCCCGCACCAGTCAGAATCAGCAGGAGAGGGCCACACTGTGGCAAGACCTTGTCCATAGGGTAAATGATATTGGCACGCATAACAGGACATATGAGCAGGTACGACATCACTGCAGTGATTTAATCCGGAGTGTCTGGCAGCATGCATCAGATATCCACAGGCAACAGGTCGCCACAGGAGGTGGGGTGGCCACACATCCCCCCCTCACCAGACTGGAGGGGCTACTCCTAAGTGTTGTGGCTCCAGCCCCAGAACACCAACAGCAGTACACCTGCATTATGATGGAGGCTGGTTCCACACAGCAGCACGACATGGAGCATGCAGGTAATATGCCATATGTACACCTGACTGTTCTGTACACTGTATCTTATGCAATATCAATGGCACAGTTGTGCCCACTGACATTAATCTCATCATTTCTGCAGGTCCCTCCAGGGTTACAGCAAGACAGGCCATTCATGCTGGTGAGTGTGTTTAACATAACCTATAATAGTCCTGATAATGCTAGTAACAGTAGTGTAACTCAGTAGTGCTCTGTGTGTATACTGCGAGGTGTGCATGTGTGCATGTGTGCAGGTGTGCCTGTGCCCATGTGTGCATGTGTGCATGTGTGCAGGTATGCTTGTGTCCACATGTGCATCTGTGCATGTGTGCCTGTGTCCACGTGTGCATGTGTGCATGTGTGCATGTGTGCATGTGTGCCTGTGTCCACGTGTGCATGTGTGCATGTGTGGATGTGTGCCTGTGACCACGTGTGCATATGTGCATGTGTGCATGTGTGCATGTGCCCATGTGTGCATGTGACCATGTGTGCATGTGTGCATGTGTGCATGTGTGCATGTGTCCACGTGTGCATGTGTGCATGTGTGCATGTGTCCACTTGTGCATGTGTCCACGTGTGCATGTGTGCATGTGTCCACTTGTGCATGTGTCCACGTGTGCATGTCTGCATGTGTGCATGTGTGCCTGTGTGCATGTGTGCATGTGTGCCTGTGTGCATGTGTCCATGTGTGCATGTGTGTATAAGTGCATCACTGGTAACAATGTCTGGAGACTGTAAACTGTGTTTCCTGTCTTCATCCCACAGGTTCTGGGGCTGCTCTGGTGACCTGCAGCAGGGAACCTGAATCCTGTGCCACGGCTACTGGTAATGATGATATTTGTGTAATGGTACAGGAAGGTGTGTCAGGGTCTGCCATTGGTCAGCCAATTGACAGTACACAGCTGTCAACCCCATCATTGCGCACAGTCATCCTGCCTGTACATCCTTTGTCACCATTGTCCTTAGGTGATGGAAAGGATACAGTGGGCATAGACCAGGGTAATGTGGTACCTGTGGCACATGTGCCCCCACACAGCAGCCATGGGCAGGGTCCTCCGATGGTACCACACAGACAGTTGCCCATGGGTTCTCGTGGGAGCATCCATGTGCGTATTGCCTCTGGCCGACGTGCCCAAAGAGGTCTGTCAACCTCAGCTATGTTTTGGACTGTCATGCAGACACAGACACGTATGGAAAGGTACACCAGACAGGGTCTGAGGGAGCTCAGAGCATGTCGCACAGCCATGACAGACAGTATGCGTGACATTGCAGATGCTATCCGTAACTTCACCGATGTCATAGACAGATGTTGTGGGGACATATTACAGCAGTTCCACAACCAGATGTCCATGAGCCAGGACAATGGTGGGCGTTTGCGGCATTGACGTGGCCGTATGCCGGCAGCAGCAGCAACTGGCAGTCGGCGCGGATGACAACAGGCTTGCGCACACCCCCATAGTACCAGCAGCAGCCCCAGCAATGCTGGGTGTGTGCTGTCATCGGAACGCCCCAGGAGACCACGTGCACGTGGCTCTGGACAGTCCCAACAGGGACTTGTGTCCAGTCAACACACTCCCGCTTCTGATGACAGTACCCAGTCTGGCTTTGTACTGGACACGGTCCGTAGCACCCCTGCCAGGCACAGGTACCATGTCCGTGCACACAGACACTGATCTGTATGGCCTGCCAGGTGCAGTCTGTGGCTGTCCACAAACCCCTGTATATGGCAGCCATGAGGTGGAACTGTGTGCGTGCATACACACATGCGAAATGTTAACACCTAGGGCAACCACATACACACACACACACTGCACCAACACTGCCCCACCCTGTACTGCTGCCCCTTACCAACACACATACACACACATGTCAATTGGTGGTATCAGTGGCTGACTCAGGCATACCTAATCCACACCCTGTGCATGTGATGACACTGTGCCACCTCCTACAATCTCCAACATCATTGCGGGAACAGGTAAACACGCTGCTGATGCACAGTGTGACTACATAGAAGTGTATTAGTAGTATCATGTTGGTAACAGTACAGTGTGCTGCTATGACTGTGTGTTTATCCCAGCATGCCTGCTGCAGTAACTGTATGAATGTCCTGAATTGTTATCTGAACCCATAGTACATACCAAAGTATAACAGCTGCACATAATTGCATGCCGGTGGTAAGGTTGTCAACAGATAGCCGCATACATGGGTAGCACAGGGGGAAAGCTAACGCAAGTAGTGATATGCAATGGTGGACATGTACAGTAATGGTGTCAAGTTGCCCACAACGACTATGTCATGTGGATGTTCACACATGTAGATATGTGTGCAGTACCAATGTAATCCAAATCACATATAAGTATGACATAATATCGGTTCTACCATGGGCATCTGTGCTGCGTATTCCTGGGTACATGTTGATAGTGCCTACATATTTGCATCGTTACTTACTGTTATTGTTACCCCTTCTTTGTTGTATAATGCACTACTTCCAGCCCTGTTTACTGTAGCTTTGTTTGCATGCATGTTCACTTGGGGTCCCCTGGAACACTGCTTACACCTGCAATGCAGAGTTACAGTGATTCTGTAGACTTCTAGTGACATCTACATAGCGTACGATACGTATGTCAACTTTACACATGACAGAACGTCACTGTCTGTCCTGTATGCATGTACGTTGCCTGTGACACATTGCACACGGCTTACCTGGCATTTACCCACGTGTGCAGTCATATATGTCAGTGCTATGAAACAGTAGCGGTACACCCACACATACACACCTTCAGTATGTTGTTCCCCATTGGCCCTATGTGCTGGTACTCACCATGGCAATCACACTACTAGGATAGCATGTGCAAAGGTAACCTGTGAATCACCTCTATGGTCCAGTTGTGGTTTATGTGAGTCATGTGTCATTGTCACAGCTGCCACATGTATGCAGTCAGCCATCACCCTTGGCCAGGAATGTACAACACATGTGTGGGATGCCACCACACAGCTAATCTGGGGACTGGTCTCTCTGAACCGAGTAATGCCATACCCCGTCAGGTGGCATGTCATATATACTACGTCCAGGACAAACGTCAACCCCAATCCCTGCTGCTACTATTGATAATACCCCTGAAGATGTTCCTGATAGTTTTGACCAGTTCTTTATTGAGACATTTCAGGCCCTAGCTAGCCATCTACCTCCTAGCTCCCCTGGTCCTGAAAGTAGCACCCCTAGAAAACTACTTGCGTCCAGCTGCCAACCAGTCACCACTTCACTTCTCTGTACCTTGATTGTAACAGTGAAACCCACTACACTTTCTGCTGATCAACTCCCTGCCAAGTACCTATCAAAACCAGATGATGCTATTGCTTACCCCATCTCAAAGGCAATCAAAGGAACCATGTTAGAATCTAACTTTCCCACCATCTGGAAAATGTCATATGTAATCCCACTTCACACAGGAGGCAGCTCTACTGAAGTCTCCAATTATAGGCCAATAGCTATACACTCTCCACTTGCAAAGATTATGGAAACTTTCATCATAGACAAGTCATGCACCACCTAATCCAAACTCGCATTATGGCAGACACTCAGCATGGCTTACGTCCTCATCACAGCACTACGTCAGGCCTCCTAGCTTTTACTAACACCATAAGCCATACTTGCAACAATAATTATATATCCGCAGCCCTCTTTTTGGATATTTCAAAGGCATACGATATGGTTGATCACCAACTTGTACTCCACACCCTGCAAAGACTGTCTAGATACTGGAGCCTTCCAATGGTTTCAATCCTACCTGCATGGTCGACAGCAGGCGGGCCTCTGGCAGAACAAACTCTCTAACCTTCTACCTAACACCCTCAGAGTACCACAAGGCTCTATACTAGGGTCCTTGCTGTCCTCCATCTTCATTAACAACCGTTATACTGTCATCCCAAAAGTCAGCTGTATCCAATATGCTGAATACTCTACTTTGATCTGCTCAGCCACATCTCCAGTAGAGTTATGGTCAGCTACCCAGACCACCTTTAATACAATAGCAAACTGGCTTTCTGAACATTGTCTGATCCTAAATTCCAATCAAACTAAACTGCTGTTATTTCACCAACACGTAGGTCTACCACTTTCACCGTTACCATAACATCAACTGATGGCACAATAATCTCCCTGACCCATCTCCGAAACTATTAGGTGTCATCATAGACAATAATCTCAAATGTGACATACATGTTAACCAGATTATCAAAGCCATCAATAGAAAACTAGGGTCACTTTACAGAATTAAAGCCTTCCTAGCCCCTCCAGCTAAAGGTGCCATAGCTCGCTCACACCTTGTTTCAACCCTTCTGTATGCATCCCCTCTACTCTCGAATATGAACAAGACTGTCCTTAACAAACACTCAATTTGCTACAACCACATTGCCAGGTTTGCCACTGGGCTGCCTTTTAGGACACATCATTGCATCAATCTAAATCAGCTTGGTTGGCTTGCAATACCCAGCCTAATACAGTATAACCAACTGATTATGGCCTATAAAAGCCTCTATAATCCAGACAATACTCCTGCACTTCAAATATTATCACCCCTATAACAATCCTAGACCGCTTGATCCTCTAACAAAGTACTACTTCAGACTAGCAAGTTTAATAACACAGCCGGTGATTCTCTCTTTGCAAACCCTGTAAGTAGATCCTGGAACTCACTTCCAGCTGATATTACCCTACTGTCCACCTTAGGTCAATTTAACAGTAGACTCAAACAACATTTGTCACTTAACTGGCTATGTCAATGTATCAAGCCTGGCTAACTCGAATGTGTAACTTCTGTGAACCACTTTACTGTGTAATTTTAATTTAATCCTGACTTGTGCTCAGGTCTAACATTAACCTGTGGAACATGTTTGACTTGCTTACTTATGTAATCTCTGTAAATAATCTGTTTGTAATATGTAATGCTAGTATTATGTAATGCTGTATCTGCTACCCTTGTAGCTTGTCTCCACGGGCCTCCCCTGGAAATGGACATGCATCCAGTCGGGCTATCCCAGTCAACAAATGTAGGATAAATAAATAAATCAATACAATATATTACAGTGACAACAATACCAGTCAGACATTGACACACACTGACAGCATGCTGAACACACTGGGGCATACGTGGGGACTCAGACTAGCAGCCTGCCTGGGCATCACACACCTCCGCAGCTGGCACACAGGCATATGTTCCATCAGAACAGAGCACATGCCACACATGGCACGCACATCCCCTGTGCCACACACTCACAGCCTGTAGGGCTACACAACACACCTGCTACAGACATGTCAGGTACCTGTCTTGTGTACTGCACTGGGGTCCCACTCAACAGGCTGTATCTGGTGAAGGTCACAGTGATATGACTCAGGGGCACTATGGTCCACCACAGCACACATGCATACAGGTCAGTCAGAGGCATGGACAGATATGACTCACTCATTGACCATGCCAGTGTGGCTGCCTGAGACATACCTCCCTGGAATACATGATAGGGAACATAGAATGGATCTCTCAGCATGTGGCACAGTCCAGTATGAGCCTGATGTTGGTTGCCAACATACCCTCACCAGGTATTCTACCACTATATGTGGGAAGGGTGTTGTATGTCTACATTATGCTCAGTCTCCACTGTCATTCATAGGGTATCCACTGGCTGTCAATGTGTGCTTACATGCTATGGAAGCCACAATGATGTGCACGGGTCATCTTGCACATGACATCCATGGCCCGATGTATAATGGCAAAGCTCCTTGGTACACACATACTGCCTTATTCTGCAGGACATGGTTTACATAGCGACCTCCATGGGTATCACACAGGTTAGGACACTAACAGTGCTGCTACACAACAACAGCAGTGTACACCGGAAGATGCATGCACCAGACACTGCCCTCAGCATGGTGAACTGCAATGTCTGTGCAGTACCAGATTCATGATTCATGGCTCACAGGTGTTACCCATCACTGACAGGTTATGCCCCATACCATGCCTGTCATCCCCTACACATGTAACACACATGGATAGGGGGGTGGTATCCCAAGGTAACACAGATACACACACCTCCAGGTTGTTGGCACAGCACAAACCATCAGGGCCTACTCATGTGCAGCTGACAGTGTGTCGGACTGCCATCTGGTTCATAGCCTGGCACACACAACCCTCACATACACAGGAAGACCACCTATCCTCCATAACAACACCGGCAATATGACAGTCTCATGAGCTGTGTTTATAAGGCCGTACTGCATCCAGCCAAACATTGTGTGTGAGCATTACTGTAGCTACAACACACTAGTTGAAGAGTTCACAGCATGTGGTCACCGAATTGCAGTGGAATGACATGTTACCACTACCACAACAGGTGGGAACATGCCGCACCTGTACATCGACTACATGTACACTATATGGCCCAGACCAGATGTGTATCCCCTGCTGTAGGTCTTTCACCATAGACACCCACACTGTATAGGGACATACCACGTGCGGACCCTGCACAGTAAGACACAGTCATATTGGTATACATTGCAAATACCATTTATCCAAACAAAGCATGTGTCAGACATGGTAACTACTGCAGGTCACAGGTATTTATGTGTATGTGTCACACACATACATCATGTGTGCAATGCCATTGCTGGTTTAGGCAATGTCATGCATTGTTATGTACAAACACCCACACAAGGTCATACTGTGTGACACAACCACACGTGACAGTTGTGGGTTACCAAAACATACCTATCTGTACTCTGACAATGGTAATAGACACAGTAGCAGAGCACACTATTGGCATTACTAGCCAACTAGCCCTGTTTGGCTGTGCTGATAATATGGTGACATCCCCTGTGTTTACTGGGGGAGTATGCAGCATCTGGTGTATTGTAGTATTTGCCAAAAGGATATGTTCTCTCACACTTGCATTTACACACCCCCTACTACCCCCACACACATACACACTTGCCATTTGCAGGATTCATTCCCCTACCTAACTAAGTCATGACATGTGAGAGAGACGCATTAGCAAAGCGCACTATTCGGTTTACCAGATAGTTCCTCTTCTCTGGCTGTACTTATAGGGTGCTGACAACATCAGTATTTTGAAAGGGTAATGTGCATCAGGTAGTGTGATCTCCTGATTACCAAAACTAACATGTTTTTTTATACGGAAATGCACACACACGAACTCCCCACATCCAAACACACACACATGCCATTTACAGGTTTCAAACTCCTACCTAACTACATTACGATACTCAGGAGAAACGCATTAGCGGAATGTGCTATTCACATTATTCGGAGGCTTCATTTCTCCTGCTGTACTTATAGGGTGCTGACATCATCTGTGTTTAGAAAGTGGAGTGTGCATCCTGTAGTGTGTTCTCCCAGTTGCCAAAAGGGGGATTTCCCTCACACAGCAACCCCCCTCATCCAAACACACACACTTGCCATTTGCAGGATTCAAACCACTACCTAACTATGTTATGACAGTTGAGACGGATGCATTAGCAGAGCGCACTATTTGCATTACTGGGAGGCTTCCCTTCTCCTGCTGTACTTATAGGGTGCTGACATCATCTGTGAGAAAGGGGAGTGTGCATCCTGTAGTGTGTTCTCCCAGTTGCCAAAAGGGACATTTCCCTCATACCTATTTGCACACACACAGTAACCCCCCTCATCCAAACACATACACTTGCCATTTGCAGGATTCAAACCACTACCTATGTTATGACACTCAAAATGGACGCATTAGCAGAGCGGGCTATTCGCATTACTGGGAAACTTCCCTTCTCCTGCTGTACTTATAGGGTGCTGACATCATCTGTGTTTAGAAAGGGGAGTGTGCATCCTGTAGTGTGTTCTCCCAGTTGCCAAAAGGGACATTTCCCTCATACATATTTGCACACACACAGTAACCCCTCTCATCCAAACACACACACTTGCCATTTGCAGGATTCAAATCACTACCTAACTAAGTTATGACACTCGAGACGGATGCATTAGCAAAGTGCGCTATTCGCATTACTGGGAGGCTTCCCTTCTCCTGCTTTACTTATAGGGTGCTGACATCATCTGTGTTTAGAAAGGGGAATGTGCATCCTGTAGTGTGTTCTCCCAGTTGCCAAAAGGGACATGTCCCTCATATATATTTGCACACACACACACAGTAACAACCCTCATCCAAACACACACACTTGCCATTAGCAGGATTCAAACCACTACCTAACTATGGTATGACACTTCTCATCCAAACACACACACTTGCCATTTGCAGGATTCAAACGACTACCTAACTATGGTATGACACTCGAGACAGACGCATTAGCGGAGTGTGCTATTCATATTACTGGGAGGTTTCCCTTCTCCTGCTGTACTTATAGGGTGCTGACATCATCAGTGTTTAGTAAGGGGAATGTGCATCCTGTAGTGTGTTTTCCCAGTTGCCAAAAGGGACATTTCCCTCTCATAGCCTTTCACACACACAAACCCCACTCACCCACACACACACTGAGCATTTGCAGGATTCGATCCCCTACCTAACTGTATTATGACACTTGAGGGAGACGCATTAGCAGAACGCACTATCCAAATTACTGGGCATCTGTTCTGTACCTGTAGTATTTCTAGGGTGCTGACATCTTTATTTCCACAGAGGTATGTAGATGTAGTACTACCTGTCAGGTGGGGGATAGCATATATATGCATTTGCAGCCACCTACGTCAGGGTCAGATATGCACATCGCACTGGCAGGTTATGTTCTATACCATGCTTTGGGACCACAAGACCTGTAACACACAACACAACCAGTCCAGAACACCACACACACATCCAGGACACACACTTAACTTCCCTGGGAACAGTGCCAGGATATGCAGATATTTACATACACCATTTCAGTTGTTAACATCAGGTACAGGCATATTGTGTGTGAGAACTACTCAGGCCTCTACCACTTTACCCTACCGCCACTACAATTTGTGGGTCCATGTGCTATGGCAGAACCACACACCACAGCCACATGGGTGAATACATATTGCACCTGTCCATCTGCAACGTGGGTACTCACTGTTCTACACCAGAGGTAGACCACCATTGTTGATATCTGACCATGACCACCTTTCCCTGGACATCCATATCTCATCTCATCTCCACCCCCAGGCAAGGTTGTCACTGCACACAAACTGTGTTTAGCACAAGCAGACTCTACACTTGTGTAGACTGTGGTGGATGACTTCAGAGGACCCATGCTGGAGGACTATACTGGCCACTCAGCATAATCCTTGACACTTGCATCCTATGAGCATGTGTACAGTTTGCATTGGTCATGCTATCCCACATATACCCATGACTGTTCCACAACAAGACACCTGTCAGCTGTACACCGGCCATATATGCGCCGTTCAACAGACAGAGTGACCTAACACATTGCAGAGCTGTAGCCCACAGAGGGAGGACATCTGTGGACGGTTCCAGCACGGCACTTCATTCACACATACTCATTACAACTCAGTGTTGACAGTGGAATCGTCCAGAGAATGCAGATAGGGCTCCCCTCAGTCTGTTATTGACGGACACCTACAGTCAGAGATCCTCGGCAACCCTCTCACAGCACACACCGACAACATGGCTGTGGCTTAGCACATTCAATCCCTGAGACCTCCATGGTGCCCCTGCTTGACAGAGGCACAGCTCACTAGCCTCACATGTTGCCTTCTGTGACCTACTTTACAGTGGCACAGTAGCCTACTATCCTGGGGATGCAGATGCCAAGCACACTCTGGCTGAGCTGCCATTCCCTGGGGCAAGAAGCCTAGTATTGACCTCTACACCCATATATTCAATTGTCGGATGCACAATATTTGTTGTGCTGTTCTACTGTTTGCAGGTCTTTATTGCCATAGCATTCCCTGTTCCTATGACCAACTTGTGTATCTGTGGCAGATGTTTGCATATGACGGCGATCCACTATATCACTTAAGTGTGCACTGGGCTGATTGCTGTGTTGTAGTTGGTTCCTGGACTGACACGTACAAATACCAGATATGTGTGGCTAACTGCTACACGGAGATATGGCCTAAGTGTGTGAGCATGCCCAGTTCAGCCTTTCCATGGCATGTTGTCTGACATATGCCTCATTTATCAAAGTGTGCGAGCATGCCCAGTGTGAGCTTTCCATATGTTGCACTCTGAAGTCCAACACATATTTGGGTGTGTGTGACCTTTGACATTATCGCACATTTATGATTGTGTGCTGGGTGTCATGTTGTGTACTAACTGGCCAACTGCTTCATGTCTGCCACAACAGGGATTATACTGTGCCTGCAGGAATTGCATGGGATACTTTGCAGACAGTTCTCAACATACTTTCATAATGACCTAACACTGTAGTACCGTATAGTGTACTGGTTCGGTACTTTCACTGTAGTGGACAGTATCCTGGGCTTTAGTCCTATCACTGCTTGACATCTTCATAGTGAGCACAACAGACTGTGTAGGGGCCAGTTGTGCACATATGACCATGTTGCAATATGTTTAGATATGGACTACCTACACCAGGCTCGTCCAACATTGCTAGTGTATTCCACAACATGGGTGGACATTGGCAAACACTAGCAATGTTCCGTAGGCCATTTCTGATGGTAGTCACAGGGTGTGTTTGTCCTTCGACACACATTGTAACTGGAGTTTGCCATTACATATGTCATGGTTGGTATACTGTGCCTCTGTCTACCTCTGTCATAACAGTGATACCCAGGGTAGCCTACCATCTCCCATACACTCATCAGGATGCCTCTTGAGGGGTGTCGATATGTGGCACTCTGGCTGACCTGTACCAGGAGTTTACTGAAGTGTAGGGGTGCCTTCTGTGTTATGGATCATTCTGTACAGCTTGTCCTATGTATGTCAGTGCTGGGGTTCAGGTCTCTCATGTGCATAGCTCACTGCCATTCAGATTGTACAAGGTGAAACATGTTCATTCATTCCAGGTTGGACATGGCTTCATACATCAGGCACAACTTTCCTATAGCTGGGAAGGATGGCGGTGTGTGGGGCTGCAGTTTGTTTACTCAGGCAACACATGGCATCTGTTCAGGCTCTTTGCTACCCCTGGTGGGGTACTGTTGTGGACTTTACAGTTGTTGGAGGTGTCTGCTGCGGTGTACCCCACAGGGGCTATTGTAGTCAGTTGTGATGCTGATGGAGGATGGCTGCAGAGCCAGAGTGAGTTCCCCTTTTCTACATCTGCCAGCCTTCATGTTTGGGTGGGTATATGGTACATGTTTCTGCGAACACTACAGACACATGTTTGGCCAGTGCAGGATATTTATCACCTTTTGTACCCAGGTCTCACATTACATGTTAGGTGCCTCATGGGTTAACACCTGTGTGGTAATTTGTGGGCACTTACTGTATATCCACGGTGGTTGTCTATAGACAGTTCTGCGATTAGCTTGCTGACATGGCTATGGCTACAGTTGTTTGTTTGTAGGTGGCCCTTTTGTGGGTTGCTTGTGTCAGCTGGGGGTCGGATATGGTGGGCTGTTTGTACTCCTCTGCATACATGCTCAGTCACAGTCCTTCCATGTTGGCCTATACCTATGGGACATGTATACAGAATGGGGGGGGCAAGACCAGGCCTTGTGGGATACCACTCATATCCACTTTGTAGTCTGACATGGATGCAGCATGTCTGACCATGTCAGTTCCGTCCTTGGTCTGCTTTGCAACCCCTCTACTGACATAGGGGTGTATATTTAAGCTGGTGAACATATCCATACTGAACACGTACGGTATTGTTTAGAAGCATGTGCACGGTCCAGCTACGCTGTGTGGACCACATAGCCCTCATCAATGACCTTAATGACTGCTTCAAATGGGTCAGACATGTTTAGGGGCCGGTTCTGCAGTTACAACAGCCACAGTGTGTAGGGTCCAGTATCAGTAGGTCCACATTAGCCTTCTGTCTGTGGTACATACTGATCCTTTCCATAGCTGTGCAGAACAAGCTTGTCAGGATCCTGGGGTGGTAGTTTGGAGTATCCATTCAGGCAACACCTTTGTTGTGATGGACCACTGTTGTTGTACACTGCTCTTTGGGTACATATCCTGTGGTAAGGCTGACATTGGCCAGTAGTGAGATTTTGCATTCCATTACTCTTGGGGTCCATGTTGGCCTCAGCACAGGACACCATCACATACCTTTGCTGCTGTGTGTTCTGCTTTGCAGATGATGGCTGTTACCTCAGCATCTGCAATGTCAGGGGACCATCTGCTGGGATAGGTATTTTGCACTCGGGGGGGGGGGGTGTTTGCACTGCACCTGACAGGTTGTATGTTAGCAATATGTGTGTGTGTTTGGTATGTTGTTTGTAATATCTGTGTGATTCGGAGCATATCTGTGGATGCCCAACATGGTTCCTACCATCAGTTGGGTAAGCCTTGTGATTATCCTTAGTGCCCTGTACGTGTTGTATCTTCATAGGTTCATGGGTTCATAGTAGGCTAGACACCCTAGGCCATTAGTAAGCCTAGCTAGAGTGTGTGTGTCTTTCGCCACCCCTTGCTATGTTCAATTATGGCCATTTATGAGGTTCTTCACTGTGCCTCTGTCTGGTCGTGACACAGTGGGGACCCCCAGTGTACATGTATGGTCATCCATCCACTTAGCAATATTCCTGTTGAGGGGTGTCAGTGAGGGGCTCTGCCTACCATGGATTGGGATCCTGTTTCTGGGTGTGGTGAGCCTATGGGTTATGTATCTGTTCCTCCAGCACATCTTATTTCATTATGTGTTGAGGTTGACATCTATGACCCTCACAGCTCCAATGGCTTTGATTTCCTGTGGTGTAGCATGTCCATTACTCCTGTGTTGGACATGGCCTGGTACAACAGACATACAATGCTTCTGTGTAGGCAGTGTGTGACTGCAGTCAGCTGGGGTGTCTACAGCCAGGCAGCATATGACATATATTTCACACCCTTTATCCTGTTGGTGGGGTAACTATGAGGTCTTCCGAACTGCTGCAGGTGTCACGTATGGTACATTCCATATGAGTCATTGTACTAGATTATGGGTCTGATAAGGGAACAGTACAGCGGCACAGTGACCTCTGTTGATGTTGGTGTGAATCCTTTCATGATACGGTGTCCAGTATCAACAGTCTTCATAGCCACATTGGCATTGTGGCTGTCACATGACAGATTAATGTTGACCTGTGTCCCTAGGTCCCTGATGACTCCTTGCATACATAATGGTTTGACACCTATGTGTTACTTTGTGTACCTTGTCTGGTATTTGGTGGGACATCCATACTCTCCAGTGTCTTTGGATGTCTGGGTGGGGTTCTTGTGTGTGAGAGTGTGGTCTGTCGCATGCTACAGACTGTACAGCAGTTTTGACTACAGTTATGTGCACATGTGTAGTGTCCGCTGCTTTGTGCATTGTCAGTTACCTGGCTATATGGGTGCCTGTGCTGCATATGGATACTCCCCCTCCTTTGATGTCTTGGTGCAGGTGTTGGGGCCATAACACATGGTATGTGGTATAACCTAGTAGTGCTGGTGTGGTATCACTAGGCCTGCAGCAGGCTTCTGTCACTGGACAGGCATCAATGTTCTCCATAATGGGAAGTGCCACAGGGGCATGCATATTGCAGTTTACACATCTGGCATTGGTCAGCATTACCCTTATGTTTCCTACCACTTATGTTTTCTAGGGTGGTGGGTAGTCTTTTTGGCCTTGCCTACATATGGCTCTATGGAGGCGGCAAAGGCCTTATCCAGTATCCAGACGCACACGGGTAACAGCTGGCAGCCACCCCTGTAACAGCAGCATGGCTTGTCATGCTTGACATCTCAAGCAGACACACATTGCACCCTCTTGGACTGACAGCTGTAACTGTGCCAGTTGTTAAACATGAGCATTCTGTGTTTGTACTGTGGCATCATTCTTGGTGAGGGTTGGATGATGCACACAGCCAGTGTCATCCCCGCCCTGGGGTACATACTCGGAGGGACCATCCATGTCTCATTTGATGTTGACCAGGGAGGTACATCTCAGGTAATTCACACCAGCATGGACATTGAGTGCATCCTATTTCTGCTTGCTTTGGGGTGACCTGCGTACTTGTGTTAAGTGGCAGTTTGTGGCTACCTACAAGCAGCTTACTCTACCCTTTCCCTTGTTCAGTCTGGTGAGTGGGACAGCTGTGTTTCTGCCTACACAGACACCTATTACGATTGTATCAGGCATGTTGTTTCTCCTTCGGGCCTGTGACTGTTTGGCACACCAGCTTTGCATACTATTCGTTGCATGTGCTATGTTTGAAGGTTGTGGCTGCTTGTGATCTACTTTGGAGGCATCTGTTGGTGTGGTGTGTTTGGTATTAAGGCCTCCGGAAATATTTGTCTGTGTTTATGTATTTAGTTTACAGTTGTGGTAGGTCTATGTGGGACTGGGTTTGTGGTGTATGTGGTTGCCTTCTCCTCCTGACTAGTGTTGACAGTACTGAGTTGTTGGAGCTCAACCTCTGCTTTGGATACATGGATGCATCTATCACATATGTTTCTATTTATTGCGGGGGTGTTGTGGTTGTCTGTGTACTTGGTACTGGCGTTACATTGCCTCTGGATTCATAGGTTATACTTGTTGTGGCTGGACTTAGTGGATTGTATGTGTGGACATATGTTGTTGCCATAATACTGGTCAGTGATTACTTCCCTTTTTATGTTTGCTCTATCATGTGGTATCTTCCTCATTCTCTTGCATTGTTTGGTAATGGCTGGATGCCAGCATGCCAGATGCCTGCGTGTATGGCATTGTGTGTTGTTGTTATTTGTGAATGCATACTCCAAGCATTCCTGGTTGTGTTCATGGAATGCCTGTATAACATGTTCTGTGGTGTGTCCCATATTCTGCACTTGCACAGGGCCTTTTATGGATTCAACATCGGTTTTGAGGGCTGCAACCTATGCTTTACACATGTTTTTCACTGTGGTATTCTGGCCAGGGACTGGGGTCAGGGTGTGTATATCCAGTGTGCTTACTCTATGGTCTGGTCTTACCAGTGAGGGGTACACTTCTCATCTTGCCATCCAGTACACATGTTGATGATTATCACATCCAGTATGCTTACCCCTCTTGTGGGAGTAGTACATTGTTCCTGGGCATTTTGGTTTATGGAATCTGGGTAATTTTCTCCTACTGTGTTGGTGCTAGTACAATGCTACCGGTGTATGTCTGGGTATTTTCAGTCAAGCAATATAATGTGGTTTGGGGGGCTTAATATATTCATGTATTCCGACATAGGCCAGGTGCTGTTCCTGGTATTAGGACAGTGGTCTGCAGCAGGCTATATACTGCGAGGCAGTTTTAGCCATTGGTATTTGACCATGGATATTCCATGCTGCTTCTTGTTGTGGTACCAACATGGGGGTGTGGTTATCCTTGCCATTTCTTGCTAGTCACCCTGCTTTTGTAGCTTGTTCCATGTTTTGCCGCTGTACAGCACAGTATGAGGTGTGACCTGGTAGTGTTAGGGTGCTGATGTGAGCCTTGCCCAGTTCTCTATTACAGGACTGGTATCTACATTCTCCTTACTGTGTGCGTTTACACTGCACACATCTTGCTGTTTGTACATCTGTCATGGGGTAGTATTACATCTAGGTTCCTATCCCTTGTAGAACCTATGAGGTTGGGTTTGTGTTTTGAGACTTACCTATTCAGAGCATGCTGTGGGTACTGACAGCCTTTGCCAGTATCCATGGGGCATGGCATTATAGGTGCATGCCACCCCTAGCAGGTGGTGCATCATGTCAAACTCCACATATCTTCCCAGCCTGTAACACATTGGCTCCGCTTTGACTGACTGCATTACTTCAGCCAATTATTGTACTTGATCTTCTTATCTTCATAGTGTGGCATCATGCTTGGTGAGGGTGAGATGTTAGGCAGGGTCTTCATGTTTGCATATACTAGATGGTGTTACATTGCTTAACACATGGCAATCATGCCTCAGGTGGTGCTGCAGGGCTGCCTCTGTCGGATGCACATACTACACTCCCTGTACATGTTTGAGAGCAGGTTGTGTCATGTTAGGCATCCCTGTTACTATATGAGTGAGTCAGAGAGGGGTATCATTCCCAGGGTTCCTACTGAGCCAGTGTATGTGCTATGCGTTGCCTCTTTGCCAAGGCCAGGGCATACTGGGCATGCCTCCTTCTGCCTATTGGGGCAGGCTCAGTTTGTTCCTCCTCCAAGTCACGCTTTGCCTGTGATGGCCTTGGCAATAATGGGGGGCTGTTTGGCCCGGCCCTATGCTGGTCCTGCTGCAGCTGTTTTCGCAAGAACATATTATGTAGCATAGCACATACCATGACAATTTGGGTACATGTAGTTGGTGTGTACTGCAAGGCTCTACCAGATGTGTCCAGACACCGGAACCATGACTTGAGCAGCCCAAACACATGTTCTATCACATTACGTGTTTGTGCGTGTGCCTCATTATGGCGTTCCTGTTCAGATGTGTGTGCGTTTGAGATGGGTGTCATCAGCCATGGCTCCAGTGCATAACCTGCATCCCCCACTAGGTGTCCATGTGGGATGTCCCCATTGGCAAATGTCTGGTACAGCTGCGTCAAATGCCAGATGTGGGAATCGTGATAACTCCCAGGGCAGCCAGCACACACATTCATCATTATGTCCTGGGCATCACACATGACCTGGCAGTTGATGGAGGGGAAGCCCTTGTGGTTAATGTAGGCCCTACCCCGCTCACCGGCTGGTGCTTTGATGCGTATGTGCGTGCAGTCTATAGCACCCAGTACCTCAGGGTATTCCGTTATTTGCTGGAAGAGACGCATATTGCTGGCCAATACCTCACGGGCATTGGGGAAATATACATGATCACCGACATGTGCTGACATGACATCCAGGAACTGGTGTAGTACCCTGGAGGCTGATGCCTGTGATATCCCCATCATATCACCAGTTGGTCTCTGGAAGGTACCTGTTGCTAGTATTCTTAGGCCAACACATACCTTGGTTTCCACTGGGATGGGTTCCCCTCTGTTGGTTCTGTGTGTGAGGCGTGGCCTACAACAGCTCAACAATTTGCTGCAGGAGCTCTCTGTCCACTCTATAGCGCTCTACTATCTCCTGCTCATGTAACCCGTGGTAGGTGACCCTGGGCCTGTACACTCTTCTCCATCTCCTCACTGTGGGTTGTCTGGCACCATCTGCATTGTCACCACCCTCAGCAAGTCGCCTATGTCTCATTATGACAGCTATGGCAGCCCCTAACATTTCTGCTCTGAGTGAAGCTTTTTCAGTTTTCACTTCTATTAGCTTACTCCTGTCTTGCAGTGTCTCTTAATGGGAACATCCTGCACTACTGTTTGCAGAGTTTTAAGTGCTGGGCTGGGCTACTATTCTGCCTGTGTAATTGCCTGCTTCTAATTGTTTTCACCTGCTAGCTTCAGCAGTTATCCCTGCTAGCTCCCTATTAATTCTGTTGCTTCCTATTTCCTCTCTGTTTCCTCAGGGGGGAGCAACTTGCATACTATCTGAAACACACTCACAGTGGCTTACATGCGTGCACACATACTTACACGGTTCAGAATCTACTTATTTGAGTTTAAACGCGCGTACACCCATGCAAACAGTGTTAAACATCTCCCAACACGCTCCCACATGCTCACACTGCCTTACACGTGTGCACACTGTCCTACTCGTGCTTCATGGTGTGCACACGTGCGCATGCATGGCCAGCAAGAAACTTTGGTGTAGGTTACAGTGTGCACCTTCCATTTCTTGACTTTCCATGACTTATCTAGTGGCACACCTCTTTCCATGATCTGTGCCTGTCATCTGTCATGTTACACTGGCCTCCAATGAACTGCATTTATTTCTACCATTGCCCCTATGATGTCACCTATCTCCTACTCTATTCCTACCCCTTTTGTATCTCTTACATTACTCAGACTGTGCTCATTTGGTATGTGTCTGTGAGATTCAGTATCCGAACCCTCATTTACATGAGATTGCCTACTAATGCTTAGTTACATGTCTTAGACTCAGCTTCCCCCCTTAGCAACCACTACACGGTGGCCATGTTGGTTTTAGTCTGCTGGTCCCTGCATTGTCATTCCATGTATTGCATGAAACCCACATTTGTGGGTTTATAACCTTCTTTTTCATGGTTTTATACAGCGCAGCCCGTTTGCACGGGGCTGCGCAGGGTTTAAACATGGGCAATCGCCGAAAAAAAATTATATTTTTAATATTTTTGCATCGGGTTATCTTGCCAATGGCCACATATTTGACCATTGGCATGCTGCCTGAATCATATGCAACCTTTTTTTGGAGCTGACATCGCTCCGTTGTGGATTTTGCAGAAATTTACTCAGTTGTCAACTGAGTACATTTCTGTAGCTAAAACGTCTCCTACACGGACTGGTTTCTGCTTCGTGGATTGCTAATATACCTCATTTGCATACCTTTCAGATGCAAGTGAGGTATTTTGCATGTCCACGCCCAGTCCGTGTAAGAGACGTTTTAGCTGGTCTCTTACACGGAGTTTAGGGCTGTTCCTGGATCGCGAGTCTTGCATGGAGTGTTGCACGTCTCTTATACTCCGTGCAAGCCTTCGTGAATCCTGCCCAATATTGGAAGAAAATAACAAAGGCTGAGCATAGGTCAATGCTAGAAAGATAGCTGTAATACAGATAACAACAGACTCCTTATAGATATAACTATGGTAAAAATCTACCAGGTGATATGCACAATGGCATTTTCTAGCTGAACAAATGCGGTCAGTCAAATGAGAATCAAAATAATAATTAATGGAGTATTTTGGGTAAGAATCAAATGGTTAGGATTTAGTGAATACTGGAAGTCTAAAGAATAAAGTAGATAAAGTCCTAAAGATATCAAATGCTGACTGGTCTCCTGTAATGTTGTAGGAAGTAAAGTTGTCAATTATATTACAAAGGGTGGCTAAGGCAAACAAAATCAAATTGCCAGGGAGATATGACTGTATTTAAATCTCAAATAAGTCTTTCCAAAGGCTCCCTAAGATATTTATATTGGACTGTTAATATATGAACGATGTTTGGAAAACCATTAACCCTGATTGAAAAGAAGGGTCATCACCTGTTTAATAGCAAGGATGAGAAGAAATTGCATGATTATGGATTATTGTTTTAACTGCTATGTATGAGTTATGGGTACAAAGATGATACTTTTGTTCGATGCATTAGGACTGTACTGTGAGTAAAGTATGAAGTAAGAGTAAAGAGTTAAAAAGAGTTTTGAAAGAAATATATGAAGGGCCAAGATACACATTGTGGAAACATGAGAGGATTAGATAATGGAGACATCAAGTTTTATCTATTTTACAAAGAGGGAAAAAAGAAAGAAAGTAAGATCAGGCAATATCCAACAGATATCCAATTTGAAAATTATGAAAAAGTAATACATTCACTTCCTTGAAGCTTTGTCTTATTTTATCTTGTATAATCTTTCATCACAGCATTAAGCATGGTGTACATAGTAAATAGAAAGTAAATGATGGTATAACATTTTAAAAGAGAAACATATGGAATCTATCAAATGTAAGTAATACACACAACAGCTTATGTTGCTGTTCATGTTGAGAAATAAGCTTGATGAAACTCCTATGTGTATATATATATATATATATATATATATATATATATATATATATATATATACATATGGGTGTAGGACTCTTGCACGAACGTACTTTTCACCGAATCGTTAATGAGCGGGCATACTTACGCGAAAATGCTTTGCACCGAAACAGCATTTTTGCGTAAGTATGCCTGTTGTGCCAGTCGTACTATGATGCGGATAAGGGAAAATTCCCTTTTCCTCACTGTAGTGTGATGTCAGAGTGAGAATATTAAAGTGGGGGGGGTTAGCACACTTTAGCGAAAGCGCTTTTTCAGTGAAAGTGCTTTCATTAAAGCGTGTTCGGTGATGGTGGATTCGGACTGCTGAACTTTCATTCAACAGTCCTAGATATATATATATATATATATATATATATATATATATATATATATATGTACCATTGTAGGAACTGTGCCCCTATATTTGCAGTAGGGTGTGCAATAATCACAAGAAACATATAGCCCAGTATAATGCTTATCATTACCAACTGAACTGACATTACAAATAATGAGTCAGTGAGTATGGAAGGGGAAAATGTTAATGTTGTATGTAATGTCAAAGTTAGTTGCTAAATTCTTTTGATCAAAAACTCAAAACATTGAAACTCAAAATGTTGATAACTCAAAATATTGAAATGTTATACAGGGAGCAAGCCCCCCCCCCCCCCTGCACTCCTGATATGTCCTGCTAAGTATATATATATATATATATATATATTTATATATATATATATATATATATATATATATATATATATATATATATATATATATATATATATATATATATATATATATACACACACACACACACACACACACACACACACACACACACACACACACCAATACCTGTATAATACATCAGTTGGGAAAAATGGAAAATATGTATAAACACACAGACACACACACACACATTTATATATATTTATATTAATATTAATATATATGTGTATGTGTGTTTGCGTGCATGCGTGCATGTACGTGTGCGTGTGTACGTGTGTGTGTGTGTGTGTGTGTGTGTATATATATATATATATATATATATATATATATATATATATATATATATTATATATATATTTATATATCCCATTGAATCATTAAATCAGTTTAGTGCTTATATATTTCAAATTGATAATACCTTTCTAAAATGTAGGCAGAGAGGAAGTTTGGTTTGTAACATTGATTTGAGCTATGTTACAAGAAATGGGACTACAGGTGGAGGAAGCATAGGCAGTGAGAGGATGTGTAGATGAAATGCAGTGATGCAGGAAGAAAGACAAAATGTGTTTTATCAGTTTACCGCTTATATTTTTCAAATTGATAATACCTTTCTAAAATGTAGGCAGAGAGGAAGTTTGGTTTGTAACATTGATTTGAGCTATGTTACAAGAAATGGGACTACAGGTAGAGGAAGCATAGGCAGTGAGAGGATGTGTAGATGAAATGTACTGATGCAGAAAGAAAGAAAGACAAAAAGTGATAAATCAAAGGTAAAAAGAACGGGAAATTTGTGGTAGCAAAAACACATGTATATTTTTAAAGATAGTTAATGTTCAGAGTAGTAGACATGAGGTGTAAAGCTCATTAAAGGCTAAAACAGAGCTTGGCATAAAACTTAAAACTCTGGAAAGAAGGGGACAATAACTGTGGGTGAGGAACATAAAGCTGGGCCTGATTGCAGCAGAAGGATTTCCAACACAGCCAATACAGAATGGATTTGGAATGATGGCAGATACAATTTTGTCATATGGTGGTGACACATTAGAAATACACTGTAAATGGTATTGAAATTATAAACAGTATATAAATCTCAGAGCAATAGTTTATCAATAAAATATGCATTGTGACTAGTTTATAATGCAAAAGATTTAAAATCTCCCCTCTTCATAAAATATTTGTAGGAAAATGGTCTTAGCACAACACATATAATCAACAGCTTTGCACACACTAAAAGTATGAAGAGAAAGGCCTGACATCTCTTTTCAATATAAGGATAGGAAGGGGATATTATGATAGACATTTGAGCATCTAAAAGAAATTATTGTCTATGGAGACATTCACGTTCTGATATAACAGCCAGTATTAAATACAAAATAGCAGTACTTTAGAAAGTGATGAATATTAAAGAAAGATTGTTCTGATCAAAGCAGAGATGCAGTATTTTAAGTAAGTAAAATATTTACGAAGGCCTCAAATACCAAGTTATTCATTAGAACTAGGCATGGTACTACAATTGTCAAATTATTTTAGTCTGTCTTTTACAGGGGTGTGATTTTTAGTGGTGTTATATATATATATATATATATATATGTAAAAGAAACTCAAGACAAAATATTTTGTGGTCTTATTGATCAAAATGGGAACATATCTTAAGTTTGTGCCTTGCATCATTTTTTACAGAAAGCAACATGTTTATCCAATACAACTTATATAGAACGGGAATCTCAATAAAGGAAAGAGGAAGAAAGATAAAACAATGATTGACTGGCTAAAATATACACATAGAGAGAAAGAGAGAAGTCAGGCAGGCATGAATAAGGATATTAACATAGCGGACAAGGAAAGAACATTGCATACACACATTGATCTGAAGATAAAATGAGGTTTGGGAACAAACCATTTTGTCCACAGACATCTTTGGCAAGGATATATAGAGAGTTAAATAGGGTAGGGGATGGGCGTTATAGGTTAGGGATTTAAGGTTATAGAATAGAGAGGTTTGTTTAGTTGGAAAGGGAAGGGTTTATTTATGAGGAGACTGTAGAGGAAGTGTGGTAGATGTAGAGTGGGACTCAGGAGTTTATAGGGGTGTAACTGTTAGGAGTAATTGCATTTGGCATGGCCTTGTTACCTGCCCTCCCTGTAGATCAGAGTGTGTGCTGTACCTTTAAGAGCCACTGTAGTTCGTGGGCACGTGCATATAAGTACTGAGCATGTGGTGTTCATAAACCTGTACCTCTTTCCTGTGATGCTTCAGAGTTTAGTTTTGGTGCAGTCATTCTTAAAGAAGACAAACCAGTAGCCTGTGCATCCAGAACTTTAACCCAAACAGAGATGTATTATGCACAAATAGAAAAAGAACTCTTGGTAATTGTGTTTGCTTGTTCAAAGTTCTATGAATATATTTATGGCTCACCTATTCAAATAGAGACTGATCACCAACCTCTGGTTACTGTTTTGAAAAAAAAAACAAGATGCACAGCTCCTGCTAGACTGCAATGTATGATGTTAAAGTTGCAAAAGTACAATTTCAATATGGGCTATACAAAAGGTAAACTGCTTTATCTTGCTGATACATTATCAAGATCACCCAGAAAAAAAACAGTGAACAGCATGAAAATGAGAAACTTGATTTTGAAGTCATGGAAGTGAGAAATCTTTCTTCCACATGTCTTGATGAGCTTATAAATCTCACAGTTTCAGATCCAATTCTCCAGGATGGCTGTCAAAGCAATCTTGTTTACCACTAGACGTGCAGTAATTTTTTCTTTAAATTGACAAGATTTTGATAGAAGATGGTATCATCATGAAAGGTCCAAAAGTGGCAGTTCCGAAATCCTTGCAACAAGAGTGTATTAAAAGTTTGCATCAAGGTCATCCAGGAACTGATTCTACCAAAAGAAGGGTAAGAGGTCTAGTATTGTGGCCTTCTATGTCAAAATATATTGAGACAGAACTCTCAGCTTGTTCAGTTTGTAATAGTACCAAACCACATCAACAAAAAGAACCACTTCAGTTAAACCAGATTCCTGAATTACCTTGGTCGACAATTGCTACAAATATTTTGAATGGAATGGTCAGCATTACTTGGTGTTAGTAGACTCTTATTCAAATTGATTTGAGGCTGACCTACTTCCTAATCTAAGATCCAGTACTGTCATTACGAAATTGAAGAGACATTTTTCTGTACATGGTAGTCTGCACAAAATCATTTCTGATAATGGTACACAGTTTGCAAGTAAGCAGTTCAAAAGATTTGCTGAAACATGTGACTTTGTTCATGTTACCAGTAGTCCTGAATATCCACAGTCTAATGGCTTGGCTCAACATGCAGTTCAAAGTGCGAAAGAGTTGTTGGAGAAATCCAGAAGAGACAATACCAATGTTTTTCTCAATTTGCTTAATCTGAGTAACATGCCTTGTGACAATTTACTTGGTTCACCTGCTCAAAGATTGATTTTGAGACAAATCAGTACCACACTAACAATCAATAAGAATCTGTTGATTCCAAGTGCTAAAAACAACAAAGAAGTAAAAGCTCAACTCCTAAAGAAGCATTTGTCCCAAAAGTCCTACTATGACAAAACCAACAAACCTCTGAATCTGTTAAAAGAAGGAAAGATAGTGAGGATGCAGACAGCAAAAGGATTTGACCAAATAGGGCTTGTGAAACATCTGTGTGAGGAAGCATGTCATACATCACTGAGTCACAAGGAATGGAATTTAGGCGGAACTGGAAACATTTATTGCCAGTGTCTGAGCCAGTGTTACAGCATCTTGCCTGTAATGGAGACTCTAATTCTCAGAGTATGCTATCCAATGTTTCTGCTCCAGAGGACATTTCATCGTCTGTTCCTGTTCCTGAATGTATCCCTGAAATTCCTAAAGAAGAGCATTCCCCAGTGTCTGCCCCTGTTGCTAAACCCAGTACTAATTATTATATTATGAGGTCAGGTTGTATCTCAAGACCTAGTCCCTTATACACAGCAACCTGGACATGACTGTTACTGTTTATATGTGTTTGTATAATATGCATGCCTATCTGAATGTCACTTTTCATTTGCATGACAAAAGTATCAAAGAGGAAGGATGTAGATCAGAGTGTGCGTTGTACCTTTAAGAGCCACTGTAGATTGTGGCCATGTGCATATAAGTACTGAGCACGTACAAGCTGAGTGCCATTTTGTGTGAGCAGCCAGAGTGAAAGCATGTATGTATGTAGCAGTCAGTCAGTCAGTTAGTTCGTTTAAGTTTTATGTTCCAGTCATCCATCCTGATGAGTTTGTGTGTAATAAACAACTTAAACAAGCACCCAAGCCTCATCATCTTGTTTGAATGCACAAGACAAGTGACAATCCCTTCCCAATTTTCTTTTATTTGTTTGGTATGGTTATGGAGGTGGATATTGGGTAGAGAAGAGGGGCAGGCTTGTCCCTCTTCTGTTCGCCCTTTTGGTGTTGGGGTTGATGCAATGATATGGGGAAATAAAGTGAGTGGTAGGATGCTACCTGATTGATAAATAAGTGAGTGGATGTATGGATGTTGTTTATGGACGACGCTTGACAGCTGAAGTAAGTGAGCTCAGATACGGACGCTGCTTATTTGGGTAGAGTGAGTGGGGTATGCTGCTCCGATGTATGTTATAAGGAATTTTACATGTTGTGATTACAAGTTATTGTGTTATAAATAGCATTTGAAATGATTTAATACATTTATATTTGAAGTTAATAAAGGTTGTCAAATATCGACTGGTGTCATGTGTATTTTTGAAGGGGACTGGGATAAATGAGATTGTGACTACTATCAGTCTGAAGGAGAGATACTTCCATAGGAAAAAAGTGAACATTTATGTAAATGTTTAAGATACACTGATTGTGGCAGTGAACATGAAGGATATTTCTGAATGCAGCCAATGGATCAACGGCATAATATAAAGAAAATGTTTAGTGTTGATAATGTTAAACTCAAATAAACTTCTTTTTAAAATTTGGATGGCTTAGATTTACTGACTAATAGGGGTTATAAGACAACCTTTTAATAACAGATTATATATATACTGAAGAAGGCAGTACAGTAATCATTTAAAAACAGAATCAAGTGAAGGGATGCATAGTATATTCAGCATGCAAGCAGCGATCACAGAACGCTAATAATCGCTAATCTACTCACAACCATACGAATCCAAAATGGGGATAAATATTGTCCAAACTCCACAAATAGTATAAAAAAGATTTAATACAATAAAATAAGAACCATATGTTGAGCGCTTTCACCCACTAACCATGGGCTTCATCACAACATACAAACAGCTGTTCGCTACCATTTAAATATCCAACTTTGGCGCCTAAAATAATGAATTGCTCCTTCTTAAAGCTATACCAAGTAAAATGCACATAAATAAAGTTGATCATACAAAATATTAGTCAAAATGTAGGCAATACTCTTTCATATACAAAATACATCCATATAGTGGATAAAGATGTTGATATGTATTAAGCTCTGTGTTTACAAATAATACATCACCTTATCATTTCCAACATTGGTTTAATAGAAATGTACTCGTTTAACCCTGGTGGCATCATAGCTTCTGTTAATAATTGCCACCACATCTCCTTATACCCAAGTATATTTTTAATATTCCCACCTCTTGGATTATTTAGTACATTTTCTAAAATTGCAAATCTAAAATAATGGTCATCTCCTTGACTGCTAATGTGTTTGTATAAAGCATTTTTAGGGTCTTTTGTTTTGATACTGTAAAAATGTGAGTATATCCTTTTCTTAACATTCCTCTCGGTCTTCCGTGTATAACATGAAGGACAGACCATACAGTTCGCCATGTAAACTAACATTTTGGTTGCAGTTACTTAGTTTGAATTTAATTTTAGTTTTGTTAATATTCTGCAATGTAGTTTCAGCCTCTTCGTTTATAGCAAAACATTGATGGCAAGCACCACATTTTGAAGTGTGCATACGCCCCCCCCCCAATTCCACCTGCTCCATAGCTATACTCCAGTAATTTTTTCAAATTACTTCCCATTTTGTAAACAATTTTTGGTTTTGACCCTAAGATGTCTATTTTTATTTGATCGGTCAAAAGAATGTACCAATTCCTAGTTAAAATTTCTTTGATTTTATTAATATGGGGACCATATTCTAATATACATGCTCTACCATATGATTTGTCATCATTGGTTGGTTCCCCTGCATGTGTTGTTAATGAAAGAATCTATGTTCTGATTTGTTCCTAAAAGTGGAACATATTTCTTCCCCCATTCACTGATGACATAAGTATTAACATCATGCATCATATTCCTATCATATCCCCTTTCTTCAAATAATTTAGAAATGTATCCAATTTCATTCAACATATCATCGTATCTAGATGTCATTCTAAGAGCTCTTATACATTGCCCTTTGTATATATTGTATTTTAAATTCCTAGGATGGTTACTGTTAAAATCTAAATAGGAATTGGAAAAAGTAGCTTTTCTATGTATTCTTGACTTAAATCTGCTACCTTCCGTAGTATTCAATGTATCTAAGTACGCTACCCCCTTAGTGTTGCTTTCAGAGGTAAATTTCAAATAAACTTTTTTATACTATTTGTGGAGTTTGGACAATATTTATCCCCGTTTTGGATTTGTGTGGTTGTGAGTAGATTAGCGATTATTAGCATTCTGTGATCGCTGCTTGCATTTTCGTATTTGAACTGAATGCTTGATTTCTGTTGTTGTCCATGGATTCTACTCACAACTCTCCAGGGGTAATATCCCCTTTACAGTGTAATGAACTATCAGAACTTCGGTCGGAAGTCACATCTCTGAGGGGTGAAGTCAGCAAACTACTTAGTCTATTCAACATGTTGGTGTCTTCAAAAGAGGAGGTGTTGAACAGCGAACTGGCAAATAGAACGGAAGGTAATAACAATTTGTTCAGTGACGTTTTACAGTGAGTGTTCAACACCTCCTCTTTTGAAGACACCAACGTGTTGAACAGACTAAGTAGTTTGCTGACTTCACCCCTCAGAGATGTGACTTCCGACCGAAGTTCCGATAGTTCATTACACTGTAAAGTTGATATTACCTATGGAACAGGTGGAATTGGGGGGCATATGCACACTTCAAAATGTGGTGCTTGCCATCAATGTTTTGTATAAACGAAGAGGCTGAAACTACATTGCAAAATATTAACAAAACTAAAATTAAATTCAAACAAGGTAACTGCAACACCAAAATGTTAGTTTACATGGCGAAATGTATGGTCTGTCCTTCATTTTATATAGGGAAGACCGAGAGGAATTTTAAAAAAAGGATATACTCACAATTATACAGTATCAAAACAAAAGACCCTAAAAATGCTTTATACAAACACATTAGCAGTCAAGGAGATGACCATTATTTTAGATTTGCGATTTTAGAAAATGTACTAAATAATCCAAGAGGTGGGAATATTAAAAATATACTTGGGTATAAGGAGATGTGGTGGCAATTATTAACAGAAGCTATGATGCCACCAGGGTTAAATGAGTACATTTCTATTAAACCAATGTTGGAAATGATAAGGTGATGTATTATTTGTAAACACAGACCTTAATACATATCAACATCTTTATCCACTATGCGGATGTATTTTGTATATGAAAGAGTATTGCCTACATTTTGACTAATATTTTGTATGATCAACTTTATTTATGTGCATTTTACTTGTTATAGCTTTAAGAAGGAGCAATTAATTATTTTAGGCGCCAAAGTTAGATATTTAAATGGTAGCGAACAGCTGTTTGTATGTTCTGATGAAGCCCACGGTTAGTGGGTGAAAGCGCTCAACATATGGTTCTTATTTTATTGTATTAAATCTTTTTTATACTATTTGCGGAGTTTGGACAATATTTATCCCCATTTTGGATTCGTGTGGTTGTGAGTAGATTAGCGATTATTAGCGTTCTGTGATCGCTGCTTGCATTTTCGTATTCGAACTGAACGCTTGATTTCTGTTATATTCAGCATGGAATGACATGATCTGGTTTTATAATAATCATTAGAGGTAAACAGTGGGAGATAAATAAAGTGATAGTAGTTCTAGTAATGTCAGGGTTTATAGAGCTAAGATAAAGAATGTAGTATTATTCTAAATGTTGTATGTAATCATTATACTTAGAAGTGTATTAAGGGTGCACAAGCATATTATGCAAGCAATAATACCTAAAAGGGTGTGTGGTATTGTGTAGAAGGGTGTTATTCACACAATAACAAATATCTTGGAGGGCATTATTGGGCTGAGAGACTGTGCTATCTGTTAAACTGTTTTGTATTTGTTTTTCTGTTTGTTGTTGGTTTTTACTACATAACTATCTGTCTATCAACCTATTTATCTATTTTTGAAATATATTTTGGTGCAAAATAATTCCTCTGCCTAGTGCTTTAAACTTGCTGCAGCACATGTAACTATTGTTGAAGGAGGCATTTCAGTTCCAAAATATAATTTTAAAATAATTTTAAATAGTTTTATGCAAGTAATTACAATCTAAATACATTCACACAGACACACACACACACACACACACACACACACACACACACACACACACACACACACACACACACACACACACACACACATTCAGAAGGAGAGATTGACAGACAAATGTACACTTAGAAACATACACAAATACATTCAGAAATACAGACATAGACACTAACACATATCAACTTTCACAGAAACACACACACACATGCACAAACTTAACCCAATTGCAGCCACTTTGATGAGAAAGCACATAATCAGATATGTCTTCATGCTCAGAAGAAGAATAAAAACAAAATCATGTAATGCAAGCATTGAAACTTCCATCTTTACTATTATTTATGTTCCCCATAGTGGTTCTGTGTACATTGATTTAGAATGTCACGCTCTGAAATGACTGGAAAGCATGGAGGATTGAAGGCAGTCAATAATGCCAGATATTAAATGTATAATTCCTCTTATTTTTAAGATATCTCTGCTTTGGGACTAATTCATGATGTTGTGAAGGAATAATAACCTGATGTCAATGATTTTCCTGAAGTGTGTGTGTGTGTGTGTGTGTGTGTGTGTGTGTGTGTGTGTGTGTGTGTGTGTGTGTGTGTGCATGCATGTGCGTGCACATGCGTGCGTGTGCGTGTGTGTGCATGCATGCACGTGTGTGTGTGTGTGTGTGTGTGTGTGTGTGTGTGTGTGTGTGTGTGCGTGTGTGTAAATAGGTAGATAGACAGATAAATAGAGAGATAAGCACATTCACTTGCATACAATTGAGTGTATGTACTCCTCTGGAGCCTGCGTCATTGCTGAAAAGGATCAATAAATCAGCCCGGCTATCCAATCAACAAAAAAAATAAATAAAAAACTATACACAGACACACAGACATACAGGCACACAGACACACACACACACACACACACACACACACACACACACACACACACACACACACACACACACACACACACACACACACACACCATCATAAAATGAGTACATGCATGTAGTATTAAGAGAATGATGGGGAAGCAGGTTATTGACAGAGGGATACAGAACACATGAAATGAGTTGAAAAAATGGATAAAGGTTTAGGAAAGTGGAATAGATACAGAAGAAAGAATGTATTGAAGAAGTGATTGATGAGAATGATTATTAAAGAAGTGGCATGTCACAAAAAACAATGGAGGGAACCTCAAAAGACTGCCTATGGAGTATGCATGTTTAATATATGTGGGTGATGATGATGTGCATTATTGGGGAGAGAACAAGAAGATGGGAAAGGTGGAAGCAGAAGTTGTGGAAATTCAATAAAGTTGGTTAGGTGCAAAATAGAGACAAACACATAAGGAAAGACAGACAGGGGGAGACAGAGAAATAAAGAGGAGTCAGTGATTTGGGAGGGGATTGAGACAAATCCAGGCAGGCCCAACAGAGTAGGCTAGGAAAACTGGAAGACAGAATGATAGTACAGACAAGGAGATCTAGGCAAGCATTTCTAGAATGAATGACATGATGGTGTGGGAAATGAACTGGCAGAAAAAGAACAGGGAAATTAGAAACAGTGGTTAAATTAAAGGAGGAAGATAGAAAGTGCTTATGTGCTAAAGAAGGAAGAACAAGTGAAGAACAAAGAGGCCAAGGTTGCTTGACTGGTAGAAGGAAGGTAATGTTAAGGTGGTACAGTAGAAAGCAGACTGCCAATATCCTAGGAAGAAGATGGTGTAGGAGAAAAGGTGGTTAACATGAGTGGGACTTGCTTGTAGTTAAGAGTATCAATCAAATCAAAGTACTGAATGGCAAGGTCAGAGAGAAGACTTGTAGCTCTAAAACTCTGCCCATGAACTAAACCTTGTCAGTGTAGGCCAGAGCGTGGTCAGCCAATCAGCAGAATCAAGAGACTATTGCATACCATCATATTTTTGTTTATGGGGAAACAGTCAATACAGTAGAGATGATAGGCATATATGAAACTTGTTCATACTGATATTTTCATAATACAGTCCAGAAGGGCAAGATCAGTGATTTCAAACAGACAGCAGACAGTAATGGAGTAAACTGAATTCCTAGTGTGCAAGAATGTGAGTCCAACACTGGGACAAACTGTATGTTTTATTCAGATTTTATCTCAGCCTCTAGGGCAGTTATTACAGTGTGGCTTAGAAGGTAGAGCTGTAGAACTTTATCTTTATAATGACTTGCAATGATGCCTCAGACAGAGGCAATGACAACTGTACAATGTAAAGCTTGGAATGGAAAAAAGAGCTAGTAGTGATTGCAAATGGGTGTAATAAAACAAATAATTCACAGCTACAGCTATTATGGCTTTCAGTTTAAGTGAGTCGAGGCACCTGTTTGAATTCTGGCAATAGATGTGTATTGGGCCAGAAAACAAATTCAGCTTAAAGAACATGGCTCATCGTCTTTTGTTTTCTTTCCAGTGATTAGAGTAAAATGTTCATTTATGCCACAAATTTGACTCATTTAAGAAGACCTGATGAAATCAAACCACCTCATGACTAGCAAATTTTGAAAAAAGTTTTGTGCCGAGCAACATTCTGAAAAATAAGCACATGCTGACATTGTTCAATCCAGTGACTGCTTCCTTGTATGAATTACTTTAAATCTGATTTTATACTGCTTGAACGAGCGTTCGCCAGTTGAGCAGCAACCCTCGCTATTTTCTTTAAATCTTTGTTCAGATATATACAAAGCTGTTAGCAAATCACTTAACTATTTAAATGACGTTTTGAGTCTACACTTGTTTATAATAGTGGAAAAAAAATAATTTTAACATTTGCAGCTGAAAGACCATTGAAATTGTGACTCAGCATGAGTTGAAACAATGTGCAACAAAGTATGATTCTGGTTTAAATCTTGATGAAGCCCAGTGAGAGATTCATTGGCGAGGTTTTTATTTCCATTGCCAGAGAAAGCTGCAATGTGACTCAGATATGATGCTTCCAAGAATTTTCTGGACAGCAAAAGGAAAGAAACAGCAGACAGAGATTCGCAGCTGCTGAATTGTAAGGTACATGTTGGTGCAGCAGATAAGGTAGACACACTCATGACAAGAAGAGTAAGTGATTTTTGTTCCACACTAACAATAAAATCTAAAGTCCATAAATCCGTAACTTTAGAGACCTAAATCCCATAATTGTAGGTGGCTGACATATAATAAATAATATTGTCACAGTAAAAGGTAGTCCCAAGTAAAGAATAAAAGTGAACGTTTTTTTATGAAAAGAATATGACATATGCTCTAAAATGGAGACAAATTAAAAAAAATGATAAGATTATCCCCGGGATTCATGAACCTTGCGCCAGGCGCCAGCATAGCGTCGGCGTTATAACGCCAAATATGGCTGCTTAGCGATTCAGGTATGAATGAATTCCACGTGCACTACCGGCGTGCGCCGGACCGTCCCCGCCCCCGGCGTAGGTATGCAAAACACACTGTGTGCGGTATTGCACCATGCAAATGAGAGCAAATAGCGATCCACGAAGTGGCGCAGGCGTAGCGTAAGGGCACGGCAATGTAAACCAAAAAAAACGGTTTACATTTACCCAAACATACCGGAGGAGTAACGGAAGGCTGTCAAAGTCAGGTATCATATAGGTGCAATATGCCAATGTGGAAAGGCACCGAGAATGTCCAAAGAAAATATGCACAAAATGTAAAAAATGACATAAATGGCACGAACGTAGAAAGAACAGCAGACCCCCGGGATATGTGCACAGAAGTTGTAAAGCAATGAAATAATATGACAATGTCCGAAAAGAGCAGTAGAACACAAATCAGCTGCACAGCCACCACACACCATAGTATGTATGTAAAGCTGCAACCCCAGCGCAATGGTTGTCAAGGAGTGGTGGCGGTGTCCGCCGTAACCAGGTATTAGTAGTCAATTCCATGCAAATGAGGCAGATAATAGTGAATCGCAAAAGCGCCAGCGTAAGGATGGAGCAAACGGCGAGCGGTACTACACCGAGGAGTGGCCTACACGAGATACATGTCAACCACAGAGTGGTGTGCCACTGTAGGAGGAAGGATATTGGAGGACAGCAAATCTGGGCTGTACAATGCACATCACAGCATCAGGACTGGCGTGTTAGGAAATAGATGCGCTGAGAGTACAGAATGCGCGACAAATGCATGTGCACGAGGATGACTACGTTCCCTAAACCAGTCATGTGGACGGCCTCACCGGCAACAACCAGGGATATAGGAAGGTAATGCAGAGAATACGAGGAAATGCGGAAGCAGTGTAAATGGATCCGTAACGAGCAATTAACACCAATCAATGCAGGAAGGGCAAACGCCGGCAGCTGATAAGTCTGCATGCAGACTCCTGCAGAACGGGAAAGGGGAGGCATATGAGTGCAAAGATAGTAGGGCATGTAGTAGAAATGCAAAGAGCAAAGAACCGAAATAGCACAGCCAAGTACAGAGGTAGCATAACTGCGGCT
>NC_056741.1:987943191-987950691 GCF_019279795.1 Protopterus annectens | reverse complement strand
TTTGCCAGTTATCATAGGTTTAACTTGGACAGGTACCGCCTTCTCTATGCAGCTATGAATGTGGTTATGCACTGCTTTTGTGTACAGCTCATAGCAGGCCTCAGTGGCATCCGGGTTTGGAGGGGCTTAGAAGTTTTTTACGTTGTCACTTAGTTTGAGGTATTTGGCCTTAGCAAGGTTCTTAACAGGTTTGAAGTTTGAAGGGGGTTCTAAGTTAGTTTTAATTCTAAAGGAAAACATTTCATGGTCAGATCTTACCAGGGAGGAGTTAATGCATGGGAGGGAGGGAGCATCATTCCCCCATCTTCAATAGTACTGGGTGTAGGATATTTGTACCTCTAGTTGGGGAGCTAACTAGTTGCTCCAGGGTGCTTGCATTTATGAAGACAAAACACTGAGTAAGTGAATTATGGGTCATATAAGTCTTCCAGTTTTTGAAGTGGTAGTTGTAGTCACCCATAAATATGGTGCTAGGCTGAATGTTAAGAGATTACAGTAGGTTTAGGGAGGTGGTTTTCCAGAATCATGTTAGGGAATCTGTAGCTAGGAAGGATATGATAGAGGTTGCACCTATGGTTAGTTGGGCATAGAGCAGCTCAAGTGAGTCATTTTGTTGGACCAGTCTATCAGTGTACTTCTCCTTTATGAACACTGTGACACCTCCTCCCTTTGTTTTATCCCGAGCTGAGGGGATCAAAATGTATGAAAGGCATTGTAGCCTTTGATAGTTGGGGTGCTTTCTATGGATTTGAACCATGTTTCTGTGACTGCACATATGTCTGCATTCTCCAGGGTGAGGAGTGCCTCCAGGGAGTGCAGTTCTTTATTTAATAAACTCCTAGCATTGAGCAGCAGTACCTTTGGGTAGTCATGAGTGATTGTTGTTATGTTGGAGGGCTTAACAACTTGGCATGGCCTAAAAAATGCACTATGGGGATAGATAGTTTTTGCCAGTATCTGGAAGCCAAGTGGCAACAAGTGCAATCCATATAAGGCAACACAGTCAGTCATGTCTCCCCAGGCTGACAGACATTGGATACCCTTGTTGTGATAGCAGAAACTAAGCCATTTGTTGAATTCAATAATTTTTTGCTGGTACTGTGGCATCATCATTGGTGAAGGTAGGATCCTACTCAAGGCTAGATTCATACCCATGTGGGATGCATATTCAGAGCACTCCATGTCTCTTTTCATATAGTCCAGTGAGGTATATCTTAGGAAATGTATGCCCACATGGACTATGACCGTGTCATACTGGTACTTGTGGTTTAAAGACCTAAGTGCACGCGTGATCTGGTGGATCCTGGCTCCAGACAGACAGATCACTGTGATCTTCTTGTTTAGCCTGGTAAGGGGGGCAACAGTATGTCTTACAATGGACTCCCCAATAACTACAATGTTTGGCTGTGTGGTGTGTTGTATTATGGGCTCAGAAGTGGGACTACTTTGATTTTCAGAAGTATATGCCGTGTGAGGTACTGTCTTTTTAGAATGTGCATGATACCAATGAGAGATTCTTTTAGGAGGTCTTGCAAGTTTGGGTAGATTAGAGTGAGTACCTCTGACTATGTGGGTTTATATGTTTGTTACTTAGTGTTAGTAGTGAATGCTTTGGGTGTAATGCTGACAACCTGGTTAGCATTTTTCATGTGTGTATGTGAGAGCTTGATCTACAATAGCATTTGTATCTATATCTCACATACTGTGTTTGTTCTATAATTAAATGGTTGTCAGTGAATATGAAGCAGTTACTACACTGCCACCAGATTTATAAATCTGTTAAATTCCTTTGATCTAAAGTCAAAATATCTAAAAGTCAAATTATCTGAAAGTCAAAATATCAAAAAATTGGAATTTGCCCTTTCTTTACTATTTTGCAATCCCATACTTGGTCTATATAGTTTCACAGGGTGTGACTGTATGGGGTGGGAGGGCTTCCCCTGCATAAAATAAGTTTTATTCATCGATATTATGATTTTCAATATTTTGAGTCTAGGATTTTATATGTAAATGTATAAAAAAGATACATATATGCACACACATGAACACGCACACCTACACTATCTAATCTGACAAATGGGTGCTTAAAACATTAGTCTGACAAAGAGTTTGCATATTTGATTGCCAATGTGCCCTTATCAAGCATGTATTTACATTCTCCTTTCATCTTTACCCAGTTTTTGCCATCCTCAATACATTGCCTGTTTCAATCATAATCCGTACAATTAATGAACTGAATGCGAACGAAGGGGATAAAAGTAATTCAATATAGTAAAGCATTTACTCAACAGCATGTGATGTAAAAAAAAAACACATAATACAAAAAATATGCGTGCATACAAAGGTATATGCTTAGCACGCAAACAGATAAATGCACACATATGCATACATTTATATACATATTTGTATGCATATATTTATAGACATATAAAAATGCTCACCTCACCTAATCTCTATAAAAGGTCATACCGAAAGACTGGTTGCTAAATTACCACAAAGCTTAAAACAAGCCCCCGTGTAAGAAAAATAACCCACATTAGCATAGTGAACAAATAGAACTAAAGAAAAATAAGGTTTACTGTGTGAGAAAATATTTAAATAACTGCTCACACAAAGTACAGTAAAACTGGTAACTGGTAAAATATGAAACACGGAGTATAGTAATTTAAGGACAAGTAGCATTGAAACAAAAAGTGCATTAAATATATAGTTCCAGCTTATTTGCTCCTCCAGTAGTTACACCTTGCACACGGGACATCAGACGTGATTCATCACACTTTAAATAAGAATTTCCCAAACATAAAAAAATGCTTCCTGGTCTTTAAAGTCCAGTCTCATGAAGGCCATCTTCTTTCATAAAGGTGATCACTTCTATGAATGACCTCCAGAAAACAATCACTATCTCTAACATCTGCCACAACAGTAGCCAAATTCAAAAGTTGACTTTTACAAAATCCACTGAGTCTAATTTATAAGCCCACCATCACCAGCTTAAAACAACTCCTAAATAATACAAATTATTATTAGAAAAATAGTGTCCTAACCTCACTTTCAAGTGTGACAGTACATTCTCAACTCAGGTGAAGTCAGTGGAAAGTGACAAACATATACCATTGCCTAAAGTGTATACACAACCACCCCAATCCATTCAAAAAAAAAAAAAAAAAAAGAAAGAAAGAAAAAGAAAATATAAGGAATGAAAAGAAGACCTACCCCATTTTCTTTAGTGCATTACCAAGTTAACAAAGTTGAATGAATAAATGCATTGAATGAATAGATACATTTTATCAAATAGATCTTTTAGCGTTGTCGCCTCACAGTAAGACGCTGTCCGGTTTGACTCTCAGTTAGAGCGTCTTCTACGTGGAGACATGCATGAATGGGCATACCTTCGTTGAAGGTTGTGCGTCAGGGCTGGCAACTCGGTACGTAAAAATCAACTGCCAATCATCAGTGGACCGGAGTTCCGCTGTGGCGACCCCTAACCGGGAAAAGCCAAAAGTCACAACAACATTGATTTTCAATATAACAACTTCACAAAACAATTGCAGAATAAGAATGTCATTCAGTTACAAGCTAGCAGATGAATACTATATATATATATATATATATATATATATATATATATATATATATATATATATATATATATATACACAGCAGTGCTGCATGGGGATATACCCCTGAAATGACAAAAATGATATGCACATAAGTTAGCAGATCAACTGTACTAAAAGTATAATCATTTTTATTTATTCATTTATTTATTTATTTATTATTTATTTATATTTGTTGACCGGGAGTGTCCGACTGGACGTAGGTCCATTTTCAGCGGAGGCCCGTGGAGAAAAGCTCCAATCATTTATGTAGTATCTGAAGAAGCAAAACAACCCAACATTTAAGCTTTTCAGTCAATGAACTGAAAATTATGATCAAAGCAGATTGCATTGTAATCAGTGCCTCATCAAGCTGAATATGATAGTTTCCACCTGTGCTGGCACCTATTGTTTAACACATCAGCAAGGATGATGGACAGAAGTTTACCAGGATGTTGTGTGCAAGCCTCTTATCATATACTGTGTCGGGGGGGGGGGGGGGTGAACAGAATATGTAACTATTTTTAAGGTTTTATTCGTCCTTTTAGTTCATGTTATGAGACTGAAATCTGCGGATGTGTGTGTGTGTGTGTATGTATGTATATGTGTGTGTGTGTATGTATGTGTGTATGTATATATATATATATATATATATATATATATATAAAACATTCAGGAATTCAAATACATCATTATACTCTCATACATCCTACATTGTCTTAAACTCTTGCAGCCCAGCTTATATAACGTAACCTCACTCACACTCCTCAACACTCACCCTAACCTCCCCTCATTAAACACTACACAGCTATGTCTCTTATTCAACATCTTTCTCCTCACATTTACTTTCTATCTCGCTCTCCTTCTAAGACTATCTTCATTTCACTCAAGCTATCTACCTCCCCCACCTTCCCCTTCTACATCACCCCACATTCACACTCTCCCCAGCTATACTGCAGTCTGTTCTATTCTCTATGGAACTGACATAATCTTACAAGAGAAAATGAGTAGCATCCTGCCATCACCCAGAATGATACCACAGTACAAGGACAAAATAACTGATTTCAACAATTGGCTAAGCTTCTGGTGCCATTCTAAGGGGATCCAGTATCTATCTGCCTGGGATGACATGATCAACAGACCATGATGCTTTGCCAGAGATGGCCTGCACCTGTAACCCTTGGGATTCCGGATACTGGCTAAGGCTCTTGCCACCCCTATAGTGCCTTTTTTAGGCAAGGTTCAAATGACAAATTCACCACCTTAACAGGTACAACCAAGCAAAATCTGAGGGAAATGCTACTCAATGCTAGAAGTCTAAACCTCAAAATGCATTCACTTGAGGCACTCCTTAAAATGGAGAACATTGATATCTGTGCAGTGACAGAGACCTGGTTCAAGGCTCCAGAGAGCACCCCGCATTACTAGTCTATAATTCATACCACACCTTTCGGCCACCTAACCTGGACCGAAACACTAAAGGCAGAGGCGTGCCCATATTCATTAAGGATATCCACACCTCCAGGCTAGTTGCTCAGCATAATGCATCTGAGATTATCCAAGTGCAACTAACTCTGGGCAAGACCACAATCCAAATTGTAACTTGCTACAGATCCCCCACCATGCCCAAGGATTCCAACTCCTTATTTCTTGATACACTGGAAAATATCAGGGTACAAATCAATACCCTAATAATGGGTGATGTCAACTACCCCACCATTAACTGGGAAAACTACTCGTGTACCAACACTTTGCTCAACATTTTCTGGAATTCATAAATTCCAATGCCTTGGATCAACTTATCCATACCCCCCCCCACCAGGGGCAGCAATATCCTAGACCTGGTCATTACCAACATGTGCGACCGGTGTTTCACACTAGACGTCAATTTTTCATTGGTCAGATCCGACCACAAGCTAATTACCCTAGACATCCACATCCTGCCCAAACCCCCAACCATTAGGGAAACCACCGTAAAAAATGTCTCCAAAGCCAACTTCATGCTTCTTAAGACAGAAGTGGCAAACTTCAGACACCCATGCAGATGGACAATGGAGGTACAACTGAAGAATCCTACACAAATGCACTTTATAAGCACTTACACGAGTGCATGGATCATGCTATCCCTAACAGAACCAAGATGCTATCCTCCAAAAAAACGAAGCCAATCTGGTGGCCCCCTGCCCTAAACAAACTCTACAACAGAAGAAAGAAACTGTTGCAAAAAAGAGTAAAATCCCATGATTGGAGGAACTCCCTGGTCAGCCTCAGCAAGAAGCTGAGATCCCTCAAAATCCTCCAAAGCTAGTTATGCAAACAAAATTGCCACTGATTCTAAAGACATCCACAAAGCATTCTATAGCTATGTCAAGACTCTCTCAATGGCAACACTCAGATCTGCTCTGAGTTACAGCACAATGACACTAAATATACAGAGCCAACTGATATTGACAACATCCTGGCAGATAGGTTCAGTGCTAAGTTTACCCCCCTCTCACCCCCTAAAGGGCCCATCTTTATACTGGAAGGATGCAAAGTTCCTGTAATCATGGCTGCACAGGTAAAAGCCACACTCTCCAAAGCCAAGAACACAGCATCCATGGGACCTGAGAACATCCCAGGCTGCATTCTACATGGACTGCAGAATGAACTGGCACCACACCTAAGTACCATGTTCAATCATAGCCTCACCTCCGGCTTTGTGCCCACTGAATAGTGCACACCAACGGTTAACCCACTCCACAAAGGGGGAGCAACCACAGACCCCAGGAACTACCACCCCATTCGCCTAATGAGCCGGGTCTGCAAGGCCATGGAACGTATCATCATAGAACATATAAACAAAGACATTGGTAATCTCCAAACTCTGGACCCCACATAGTTTGAGTTTGTAAAAGTGTTAACATGTCTTCTAAATCTGATAGACTTCTTTGAAGCAGTCACCAAAGCCACAGACGAGGGTAAGGTAGTACACGCATCCTATCTAGATCTCGCCAAGGCTTTTGACACCATCCCCCACTCTGGAATTATAGATAAACTTACTAAACTAGGTATAAATCCCTATGACACAAGATGGATTGCCAACTAGCTCACTGATAGAACCCACACTATGAAAGTAGCAGACTCCAAATCTGACTTCAGACCAGTGACAAGTGGAGTACCACAGGCTTCAGTCCTGGGTCCTCTCCTGCATAGAAGGTCTTTGGCTAATGAAGTTTGCAGATAACTGCAAACTAGGAGCCATAATAGAAACTCCTAATGATGTGGACATCCTACAAAAGGGCCTCACGGAGACAGATGCCTGGTGTCAAAGCCATAGCCTCAAGCTCAATGCCAAATAGTGCATTGTCATCCCCTTTGGTAAAAACTCTGTACCCATGAGCTACCACATAGGTGGTAGTCTACTTAACACCGAAAGTGTGATAAGAGACTTTGGGACACAGGTGGACAGTAGTCTCTGCTTTGATAATCACATCACCACAGTAGTCAGGAACTCCTTCTACATGGTACACCTCATCACAAAACATTTCTCAACCAGGAAAAAAGAGGTCATTGTTCCCCTCTACTCATCAGCCATTACACCCATTATAGAATATAACACCCTTTTTTGGTATGTTCCTCACAAGACATCTACAACAACTGGAAAGGCCACAGAAATACCTCACAAAGAGGATTACCAGCCTCAAACAGATACCCTATACAGACAGTTTCAATAACTCCAACTTTACTGCATCGCATATCACCTACTCAGAGGCGATCTCTGCCTAACATACAAAGCTATGTCAAACCCAGAGCTGTTGGACATGTTCCACTTAAAGAAATCCCAATCCCTCCAAGCTACATGCTCTAGGGACCTAAACCTTGTCACCACAATAAACAAAACATGCTGGAGGGATAGAATCCT
>NC_056741.1:987810691-987935691 GCF_019279795.1 Protopterus annectens | reverse complement strand
CAGTGATGAGAAATGTTTCAAAACGGTCTAATGGAGACAATGCAGTTTGGTAAGAAAAATGATTTCTGAAGCATATGTATTTATTTTATTTGTAACCACAATTCATGTAGGTGCTATGAACTATGAAAACATGTATAAGAGGTAACGTGAAAGAAAGAATGTCTTGGAAATGAGAATTAGTACCATAAATTAATTAAAGAAAAACAGTGGCTATGGCCAGAAATGCCCATCAGTAGGTTGCTGTCCCTGTAGCTTTCCTTCAGGAGTCTAATCATAATATCATAGTAGAATACTAGGTTATTGACCCAAAGGGCCTTGTTGCTAATAAAATTTAATAGGAATCTGTTTCCAAGGAATTTGTGTGTGGTGTCTGTATGTGTGTGTGTGTGTATGTGTGTGTGTGTGTGTGTGTGTGTGTATATATATATATATTTATAGTTTCTCAGCCACTGATCCTGGTTTTACTTGAATAATCACCAAGGAATGCTGAGAACAAATCACTTTATAACGCAAAGCTTTCGGGTATGAACCCTTTCTCAATACTAAAATCATATTTTAGTATTGAGTAAGGGTTCATCAACTTCTATAAAAGTGATTTGTTCTCAGCATTCCTTGTGTGATTTTGGATCTTTTTGCAGTTTACTTGAATAATTGCAGGGATGAACTCTGCTTCACATGAATGGAAAGACTGTTTCTGAGAAGTGGAAACCTCTGAGACACATACTTGTCCCTCCAGCATGTCCTGTTTATGTTACACAAAATGTTTAGGTACATGGATCAGATGTTCCTGATGATATTTGTTTAATGGATGTGTAACAGGTTCATTAGGGCTGAATCAGTGATTGCTTTGTAAGCTTGGCATAGGTTGTTTGTCAGCAGCCTACAGAAAGACCATGTGTAAGGAGAAGATTTTGAGGTAGTCAGCATAGAACTTGTTTTCCCCACTATGTATTCTTTGTGTGAGGAATATGAGTGGAGGGGTTATTGTATTCAATGACTGATCTTACGAGAGCAGAGTACAATGGAACAATGACATGTTTAGGTGCAGATGCCATATCCCTGCTTATAAGTTGTGTGACATTGAATGATCTCCTCACCGCGGTAGACATATGACAGTCAAATGTTAAATCACTGTCTATATGCATTCCCAAATTCTTGGCTTCAAAGTCTACTCTTTGTGATGTATTGTTTATGTAGTATTTTGCATCTTTTGGGAAAAAAAGGCCATCCCAGCAAAGCTATACTTTTTAGCAATGAGTTTGAGACCATATTTCTGACAACAGTTATTACTCTGTGTCAGGACTTCAAGTCTACTCTTTGTGATGTATTGTTTATGTAGTACTTTGCATCTTTTGGGAAAAAAGGCCATCCCAGCAAAGATATACTTTTTAGCAATGAGTTTGATACCATATTTCTGACAACAGTTATTACTCTGTGTCAGGACTTCTTCCATCCAATTTGCAATCATTTGCAAACTTGGTCAGCCAGAGGTACTTGATACTAGTCTTGACCTCATTGAAGGTGATGCCAACAAGAAACGGACCCAGCAATGAGCACTGATGTACCCCACTAGTAACTGGTATTTTTGTGGAAGAAGACTCCATTATTCTAATTTCTAGGATCCTGTCTGTAAGCCAGCTGGCTATGCAGATAATGTAGGAGAGTGACATACTGTGTCCCATCTTGCCTGTAGACAATTACAGTCAGTTACTCCCCACTGCCAAACAACCTCATGTGTGGAATGGAATAATGAGACATATTAGAGTGCTAAAGTTGTATGGGCAATGGGTTGTGCCCTCCCAAGTGTCTGAAGCAATGGCAATCCATTTTCACTTAAAAGAAGTCATTACAGGAACTAGCAAGAGTAACATGTTTGACATTGTGCATTCTGCCACTCATGTTTGGGGTCAATGTTCGAAGCATTTGTCATGTATATCCACTTCAAACCACTGATTATCTTGCTATCCTATGGAAGCATACACTGGCATGAATGTTGGTGTTTGTGTGTGTGTGTGTCTGTGTGACATGCATGCTATTGTCCCTCTAAATCAACCCTCATATCCTCATTCTGTGCACTTTCTTATACATTTATTAAATCACACCACACTGTGCTACAGTATCCACTGCTGTCCCCCATACTGCACCATACTTAGGTTACCCAGATCCCTTCATAACTGGGATCTTACAGGGTTCGTAGGGGTTGATGTGCACATTTTATAGGTTACACATGAAGCTATATTGTGCACCTTCCATCATCAACAACCTGTATATGCCTTGCCCACTTCCTCACTTGTAGTGGCATGTACAGCATACATGGTACACTGTACATAGACAAGAGGGACCAGCTGGACATGGCGAACCTTTACTGTAAATTCCTTTAATGAACTGTTGTAATGGCTGCTTTACATGTCAGACTGGGTCTTCTGTATGCTCATAGTTTCATAGGATGATATTAGGCTATTGGCCCAGATGCCCTTATAAGCCTAGCCAAGAATGTTGCCTATGTTCCCATATGCATCTGTCAGACCATTTTTTTGTGAGTCTAAGTTGTCAAAATAAAATGGTTCTGTTGTTGAAGTGAAAACTTGAACATGTATGTATGCATACACATACACTTTACATAAATATGTGCATCTCTCCCTTTAAATAAATATGTACATCTCTCCCTTAGCTTCCCTATGCACTTAGCCAGCTGAAACTCAAAGGACACCACGACACTGAGGGCCAGAAAACTTGCCCCCCTTTCATTGCTAGCTTCCTAGCACCTGCTATCCTAAGGCAGTTGTAGTAGTGACCTCATGCTCACTAATAATGAGCTCATACTTAACACACAAAGTTGAGTCTATGAGAGTTGTAAATACCGACATAACATGGAGATGCACCCTTTCATGACTAACAAAATGCACTGAACATCACAACATTCATACCCACACCTCAACCACTACCACATTCTCATTCTCATACAGTGCACACAATAATTCAATACACTGATGCCATAAAGACATCCTTGCAAAAGCCTCCCACAGCGTGTAAGAACAAACCTCAGTGGATCTTCAGCTTACCTTTTCGATGCACACCTACATCAATGACTTAAAAGCACCCAAATTATTCCCAGGTAAGTGTTCATAAATTAACTTCTGACAAAAATATTGTAGTGACGGGTACCACAGTTGTTAGGCATACAGATTCCCCACTCACCATGCTGGACAAGGATATGATTACTGTCATCTGGCTTTCAGGTATCAAGATCACAGACATTACAAGGGCCCTCAAGGCCCCTTCTTCCGACAAGTATTACTGCAATTTGGTAATGATCCATGTAAGAATGAATGACCTGGGGCAAAAATCCTGCAGAACATGCAGATATGCATGTCTGAACTTTCTATGTATGTGATAGATGCAGGTAAAACTCTGATACTGATCAGAATTCTTTCTTCACCATGAATGGTCCCTAGGTATAGGAGATAAGTGGGTTTAACAACTGGCTTTATATCTGCAGGGTGCTACAGTATGTATCAGCCTGCGACATGATGATGAATAGTCCTTCTTGCTTTGCAATGGATGGCCTATATCTCTCATTCAGTAGTTTCTACATACTGACAAAAATCTTTGCTGCACCTTAGTAACTTTTTAGGCAGAGTCCATCTAATAGACATCCCTGCTTAGCAAATTCATTTAAGCCTAAACTGGACTGCATTAAGGGGTCTCCTTTCAATGCCAGGAGTTTCAAGGACAAATTGCTTTATCTTCAGGCTCTCCTGCAGCATGCCCATATCTGTGTAGTTACAGAAACTTGGTATTAATGTAAAGATAGCACTTCTTCCATATCGGGTTTTGCATCTACCATGCCTTCAGACATGATGGAAACTGCAGTAGTGTCTCCATATTTGTCAAGGACATCCATATAGACCGATACCCTGAGACCCATATATTGAACACCTAGGACTTCAGTTTACCACAACAACAGTGCAGGGTTACAATGCCTTCTACACATTTAGACCAGCTACTTCACAGGCAGGATCTAAAGGTGGAGGTGTCTCTATTTATAGGTTCATAGGTGTGTACTAGGCTAATGGCCCTGGAGCATTTACAAGCCTAGCCCATAGAAGTGTCCTGGCAAGGCTGGTCAAACAGGACAATGAACTTGAGCTGCTCCATGTTCACATCACCATAGGTAAAATCCAATACCACTTCCTTGCAAGGTATAGTTCCCCCTCTATGACCCAGGAAACCCATACCATGTATTTAAACTTATTAGAAATACTAACTATCCAACCCAATACCATATTCATAGCTGACTTTAATTAGGCCACTATTAACTGGGAATATTATACAACATCAGGTGTACATGCACAGAGATTCCTGGATTTTGTAAACAAAAACTCCCTGGATCTGATAGTTAGTACACCAACCAGAGCTGCAACCATACTGGAGCTGGTCCTCACTAATATGGGAGAGTGCACACCCCCTACTGTGATGCCTTCCCTGGTAAGGTCAGACCACAAAATGGTCTTCTTAGAAGTAAAAATAAAACCTGGACCCCCAGCTAAACCGAGAATATTCAGGAACTATTCTAAGGCTAACCTCCTGCTATTAAGTGCGAACATGGCAACATTTCAAGCCCCTATAAACCCTGAGAACACTTCTGCCTATGCAGAACTGTTCACAGAAATCCTGTACAAGCATGTTAATAGCTGCATAGAGGCAGCTGTACCCATCAGGAAGAAGTACAGAACGAAAAATCAAAAAATAAGCCACCCTGATGGAATCACAAAATCAATTGGATGTATAACAGGAGGAAGAAAATCATGCCAAAAATTAGGAGATGCAGCACCCAGTTGGATAAAAGCACTCATTAAACTAGACAAACAACTCAGAGGACAAATAAAGTCTTCCAAAGCCAAATTTGAGGTAAGATTGGCCTCCCAAGCCAAAGGACAACCACAAAACATTCTTTAGCTATGTCCACAACCTCAAAGGCAATACACAATTGTGTGCAGAGCTCATTGTAAATGGAGACACCTATACTGAGCCAGAAGATATAGCAAACCTCCTGGCTGATAAATTCATCTCCAACTTTACTCCTCTCTCTCCGTCTACCTTCTTCAGGAAATATCAGATATAACTCCCCCTACTATCACTAGAGAACAAGTCCTTAATGCTCTCTCTAAGACCAAGAACACGGTATCAGTGGGCCCAGACAATATCCCAGGATGCCTTCTAAATAGCATAAAACATGACCTATCAGGGCCTCTAGAATTACTATTTAACTGTAGCCTCCAAACAGGCTTTATGCCTCATGAATAGAGAAAGGCAACAGTCATCCCTCTGCACAAAGGTAGGCCATCTAAAGACCATGGAAACTACAAACTCATAAGTCTCACTAGTCTTATATGTAAAGCCATGGAAAGAATTATCATGGAGGTGATCAGTAGAGATATAATAAACCTCCAGACACTGTACCCAACCCAGTTTGGTTGCATCAAGGGCAGATCATGCCTAATCAACCTGGTAGACTTCTTTGAGAAGGTCAGCAAAGCAATGGATGATGGTAAAATGGTTCACATTGCCTACCTTGACCTGGCCAAGGCATTTGACACAATACCCCACTCTCAGGCATTGACAAACTCAAGAGGTTAGGTACAAACCTATATATCAGCCAGTAGATAGCAAACTGACTGACAGACAGGACCAAGGAAGTTAGAAATGGGGTGTCCACCTCTACAAAGAAGCCAGTCAAAAGTGGGGTCCCTCTGGGATCAGTCCTTGGATCGCTCCTTTTTGGCATTTACTTCTCAGAAGTCAAGGCCAATGTCAGTGTTCTCTGGCTGACTAAATTTGCAGATGATTGCAAATTAGAAGCTGTCATTGAATCTCACACTATCACAAATGTTCCCCAGGATGGGCTGACAGACAAACAACTGGTGTCAGAGTCACAGACTAAAACTAAATTGCAATAAATGCATAATAGTATCCTTTGGAAGTCATCCATCCCTGGTAACTATCATATTGACAATACATCCCTTATAGCTGACCCAGTATTCAAGGACTTAGGGACACACATAGTAATCCAGCCTTTGATCATTATGTGTCTACAGTGGTGAGGAAATTATTCTATGTTACGCAACTTATAAACAAAGGTATGGCATCCAAGTCAAAGGAAGTCATTGCTCCACTGTATTCAGCATTCATCAGATCTATCATTGAGTACAATGGCCGCTTTGGTATGTACCTAACCAGGCATATCCAATAACTGAATGTCCACAGAGGTTCCTCACTAAAAGAATACAGTGCATAAGTAATATGTCCTATGCAGACTGCCTAAAGGCCCTATTCCTGTATTCTGTCTCCTACAGGCTTTTGAATGGAGATCTATACCTGGCATACAGGGCATTGTCAGACCCCATTCTGATGGACCTCCTGCATATCCACATAACAAACAGTACCAGAACTGCCCATTCTAAAGACTTAAACCTTGCCTGTGATATAAATAGGACCTGCTGGAGAGATAGATATGTATCCCAGAGACTACCCAATCTATGGAACAGGCTCCCCATCCATGTGAAGCAGAGTTCCTCCCTAATCCAATTCAAGTGCAACTTGGACAATTAGATGGTCAACTGGAAATTCCTCCCTGGTTTGGCACCTATGTCTCTGATGCAAACAGGTAACCTGTAAATGGTTTATCTCCCAGGCCTATGCTTACACTTATCAAGGATATCAGAACTTGTCAGAGATTTGGGATACATGGCTAGGCTTAAAAAGGCCCTTGTGGTCGTTGGCCTAGTAAACACCTATGAAGCACGGGCAAGTCAAGCTTCTAATTTCTAGGACAGTCCAGAACTCCCTCCATGTCCCCAGATAATAATCTTAAACTCATGCATGTTTTATAATAAATTCCTATTAGAAACAACTCAATAATCCAAGGTGGCTTCAATCACCCTAACACAGATTGGAGCATCTATACCTCTAATGTAGAGAAGGAAAAGAGATTTTTGGATTTGATAAACATAATCCTCCACACCCCTTTGTCTCCAGTATCCAGTATACAAATATTACACTCCTTCGTTTTTCTCTGAACACACTGCTTATTTCATTGTAACTCCATGGGTGGGCTACTACATCAAATGTAAATATGTACATCACATGTAATGTATACATGTAAATATGTATATATTAATCTCTACTTTAACTATCTTCGCCATTATAATTTAGCTCTATTTTAATATCTTCTCTTAAGACATGTCATATAATAACACTGCTTTTCTTTTTTCCCCCTCTCTTACCTAATATCACTATTCTTTTTTTTTTTGTTAAAATTTTTTCTCTCTTTTTCCCAAATATATTAATTATAACAAGTTTATTATGTTTTATTTTTTCTGTACTCATTAAAATCTTTTGTGTATATATTGCTACCTTTGGTCTGTACAGCTCTGGAGCTTTTCTCCTCCGTCTCCAATGAAAATGGGCTGCTGGCTGAGTTGGTCCAACCCATTTAAGAAATGTCTAATAAATAAATAACTAATAAGATAAACTAAAGGTGTTACTACTCAATGTCAGGAGTCTCAACAAGAAGCTCCAATCCCTGGAAGCACTCCACTCCTCAGCCTGGAGAGTGTTGACATCTGTGCAGTTACTGATACCTGGCATAAAGCCATGGAAAGCACCCCAGCAGTATGAGGCTATAATGCTTCCCCACATTTAGACCAGCTACTGCACAAGAAGGGACAAGAGTTGGAGGTGTATCAATCTGCATAAAAGGTAAGCACACTTCAAGATTGGTCAAACAAGATAATATGCTTGTGGTAATCAATGTCCAATTAACCTTAGGTAAAGTCCCATATCATATACTTGCTAGCTATAGGCCCCTGTCTATAACCCAGGATAACCATACCACATACCTACATGTACTGGAGTCACTCACAATGAAGTCCAGCACAATATTCATAGGTTTATAGGTTTATACTAGGCCATCTGCCCTAGGACATCTATAAGCCTAACCAGAGTGTGTTTGGCTTTCGCCACTCATTTTAAATTAATTTTGCTATGCCTTTTTTCGAGGTTAGTATACTGTGCCTCTGTCTAACAGTGACACAGAAGTGATACCCGGGGTAAACCTACTATCTCCCATCCACTCATCAAGATTCCTCTTGAAGAGAGTCAATGAGGGACTCTGCCTAACCTGGACTGGGATTTTATTCCAGAGTGAAGGGAGCCTCTGGGTTATGAATCTGTCCCTCCAGCATGTCCTATTTATTTCAGTGCTGAGGTTCAAGTCTCTGAGCGTAGCTCGATGGGATTTGGATTTTCTGAGGTGCAGCATGTCCATTAATTCCGGGTTGGACATGGCTTTATACGTCAGGCACAGATCGCCTCTGAGCAGGCGGTATGCCACTGAGTAGAGCTGGACTTTCTTTAACCGGCAGCATATGGCATCTGTTTCAGCCCTTTGATCCTCTTGGTGAGGTACTTTTGGGGTCTTTCCAGTTGCTGCAGGTGTCTGGTAAGGTACATCCCAAAAGGGGCATTGTACTCAATTATGGACCTAATGAGGGATGAGTAAAGAGGCACGATGACCTCCCCTGATCTAGATGTGAATCCCTTCATGATTAGGTGGGCTATATAAAATGTTTTTCTAACCACTTTGGCCACATGGTTGTCAAATGAGAGATTGCTATCAACTTGGGTCCCCAGGTCCCTAATTACTTCTTCCGTACTTAATGGATTACCACCTATGTGGTAATTTGTGGGCACTTTGTTTTTGCCAAAGGGGATGACTATACACTTCTTGGCGTTTAGCTTGAGGCCATGGCTCTGGCACCAGTTGTCTGTTTCTATGAGGCCCTTTTGGAGGATGCTTGTGTCGGCTGGAGAGTCGATTATAGTGCCCAGTTTGCAGTCATCTGCGAACTTGGTCAGCCACAGTCCTTCCGTGTTGGCCTGTACCACCGAGAAATATATACCAAACAGGAGAGGTCCCAGGACTGAGCCTTGTCAGATGCCACTTGTAACTGGTTTGGAGTCTGACATGGCTCCAGCAATTCTAACCATGTGGGTTCTGTCCTTGAGCCAGTTTGCAACCCATCTAGTGACATAAGGGTTTATATTTAAGCTGGTGAGCTTATCTATAATGCCTGAGTGGGGTATTGTATCGAAGGCTTTTGCGAGGTCCAGGTAGGCTGTGTGGACCACCTTCCCCTCGTCAATGGCCTTGGTAACTGTTTCAAAGAAATCAACCAGGTTTAAGAGGCAGGATCTGCCCTTAACAATGCCGAACTGGGTAGGATCCAGTATCTGTAGGTCCCCAATATCTTTTTGTATGAGGTCCATGATGATCCTTTCCATAGCTTTGCAGACCAAGCTAGTCAGGCTTATGGGGCGATAGTTTCCAGGATCCATTGAGGCACCACCTTTGTGGAGAGGGACCACTGTTGCTGTACGCCACTCTTTGGGTACATATCCTGTGGTAAGGCTGAGATTGAACAGTAGTTTTATGTTTGGGTTTAGCTCTTCTTGGAGTTCATGTAGGATGCAGCTGGGACACCATCTGGTCCCATTGATGCTGTGTTTTTTGCTTTGGAGAGTGGCTCTTACCTGAGCATCTGAGATGTCAGGGGCAGCACTCTGCTGGGATAGATATTTGCCCTTTGGTGGGAGGGGGAGAAGTTTGCACTGAACCTGTCAGCTAGGATGTTGGCAATGTCTGTGGGTTCGGTGTATTTTTTGTCATTTTGGACCAATTATGAGCATATCTGGGAATTCCCACCCAGGTTCCTAACATAACTAAAGAAAGCCTCGTGATTATCCTTAGTGTCCTGTGCAATTTTTCTCTCGAAGCTGGCCTTAGACGATTTTATGAGTGCCCGTAGTGTTTTGCTAACACTGATCAGAGATGCCTTCCCTTTTTGGGATTTTGCTCTATCATGTAGTAGCTTCCTCCTTCTATTGTATAGTTTGTTTATGGCTGGGGTCCACAAGCCAGGACGTCTGCCTTTGGAGGATTGGGTCTTGGTTTTATTTGGGATTGCATGATCCATGCATTCCTGAAGGTGTTCATAGAATGCGTTTATAAAGGATTCTGCGGTCTGGGCCGTATTTTCCACAGGCCCGGGGGCTTTGAAGGATTCCACCTCAGTTTTGAGGAGTGTGAAATTTGCTTTTGAGAAGTTTTTCACTGTGGTTTTCTGGGCAGGGGGTGGGGTCGGAATGTGAATATCCAGTGAGATTAGTTTATGGTCTGATCTTGCATATGAGGGATACACTTCTGGTCTGGAACATAGAGTCCCCATGTTGGTGATGTTCAGGTCCAGTATGTTTTCCCCTCTTGTGGGAGTGGTAACAAGTTGTTCCATAGCATTTGAGTTTATAAATTCTAGGAACCTTTGAGCTAGGGTGTTGGAGCTAGAGTAATGCTCCCAATCTATGTTTGGGTAGTTGAACTCGCCCAATATAATGGTGTTTGGAGAGACCTTAATATTTTCCAGTGTTCTCAGGAAGGCCGAGTGGGATTCTTGGGTTTGGGAGGGTGGTCTGTAGCAGGCTATAAACTGGAAGGCAGTTTTACCCACTGTTAGTTGCACATGGATAGTCTCTGATGCTTCGTGCTGTGCCACCAACCTGGAGGTGTGGGTATCTTTGACGAATATTGATGCTCCCCCCTCCTTTTCTGGTTCGGTCCAAGTTTTGGGGCCGAAAAGCATGGTATGAGGTATAACTTGGCAGTGCTGGGGTGCTCTTGGGAGCCTTGAACCAGGCTTCTGTTACTGCACAGATATCGATGTTCTCCATGCTAAGGAGAGTTTTGAGTGTGAGTAGCATTACTCTTAGTTTCTTATCCCTTGTGATACCCATGGAGGTGGGTTTGTCTTTTGAGCCTTGCCTAAAAAAGGTACTATGGGGGTAGCAAGAGCCTTTGCCAATATCCAAAAGCCCAGGGGTGACAGGTGCAAGCCGTCCCTAGTGAAGCATCGTGGCTTGTTGAGCATGTCATCCCAGGCTGACGAGCATTGGATCCCCTTTGAATGACACCAATACTTAAGCCAAATGTTAAAATTGATCATCTTGTCTTCATATTGTGGCATCATGCTTGGTGAGGGTAAGATGCTACTCAAGGTCATGGTCATACCGTCCTGGGCCACATGCTCAGAGAGCTCCTCTGTCTCTTTTCATGTAGTCCAGGGAGTTATGTCTCAGGTCATTCACACCAGCATGGACAATGACGGAGTCATATTTGTACTTGCCTTGGAGTGACCTGAGAGCTTGTGTTATGTGGCGGATCCTAGCACCCGACAGGCAGCTCACCGTGACCTTCTGGAGAGCGGGACGTCAGTGTGCCTGACGATAGATTCACCTATTACAAGTGTATCAGGTGTGACAAAGCAGCATTCCAATAGGTTCATAGGTTAGTACTAAGCTAACTGCCCTTGCGGGCCATTTTAAGCCTAGCCAATTATCCCTTGTGAGACTCGAACCCTGCACCTTGAGTTTGTAAGGCAAACACCTTAACCATTAAGCCACCCGCCCAACCATGGGTTACTTTAACTATTCCACCACAAACTGGGATACATACTCAACCACTAATATGCAGACTCAAAGATTCCTACATTTTGTCAATGAAAACACCTTGCAACAGCTAATCAGCACACCTTCTAGGGGTGCAAATATCCAGAATCTGATACTCAAAAATATGAGGGAATGTTGCTCCCCTCCTTGTTTATGTCATCACTGGTAAGATCAGATCATAGATTGATCACTCTTGAAATAAATATAAAATATGAACTTCCAGTAAACCCTAGAACCTTTAAGAATTTTTCCTAGGCTAACCTCCTCCTATCAAGTGATGGTATAGCTAGAGTTCAAGGCCCCCCCCCCCACTCAGAGAATACTGTGGCCTGTTTACAGAAACCTTGTATATGCAAGTAAATAACTGCATAGAAGCATCAGTGCCAAACCGGAATAAACTTGGGACAAACTACTTGGTGGACCCCCCCCCCCCATATAAATAGTTTGTATAACAAAAGAAATGAAATGCTGTCCAAAAAAATAAGAAGGGCTTTATCCAAAAGACAAAAAAATGCCTCATCAGTCTCAACAAGCAACTCGGGGGACTAATCAAGTTCACCAAAGCCAACTTTGAGGCAAAAATAGCCCCCTAGGTTAAAGATAAACATAAGACATTTTCCAGTTATGTACACAGCCTTAAAGTGAACACCCAATAATGTGCTGACCTAATATTACAGAGAACTTCCTATACCGAACTATGGGAAAAGCAAATTTGCAAGTTGATAAATTTTATTCCAATTTCACCCCCTGTTATCCCCCCACCCCAGAGAATATCTCTACCATTTTTCCCCAACCATTACTAAAGAACAGGCCCTCACTTCACTCTCCAGAGCTAAACACTGCATCAGTAGGCCCTGATAATATCCCAGGAAGACTCCTGAATAGATTGAAACACAACCTGCCAGGCCCACTAGCATCTCTATTCAACTGCAGCCTCCAGACAGGGTTTATCCCTAATGAAGTTAGGACTGCAGTGGCAATCCCACACAATACACGACGACGGACCATCAACAGACCCAGGGAACTGCAGAACCATAATTTTGATTAGTCTTAGATGCAAGGCTATGGGTGGACTTGATAAACAAAGACATAGAAAATCTTCAAACACTGGACCCATCCCAGTTCACTTTTTTTCAAGGACAGGTTATGCCTACTAAACCTGGTGGACTTCTTTGAAAAGGTCACTAGAGCATGGATGAGGGCAAAACAGTACATACTGCTTAGCACTACCTGGCAAAGGTATTTGACACAATACCTCACTTGGGTATTAAAGACAAACTCATAGATGTAGGCATAAATCCCTATGTCACCCAATGGATATCCAAATGACTCCTGGATAGGACACATGAAGTTAGGGTGGGGGGATCCACGTCCACCAAGAGGCCTGTTACTAGTGGTGCCCCATATGGCCTGGTACTGGGACCTCTTATGTTCAGAATATGTCTGTGGAGTCGAGGCAAATGTAGATGGTCTTTGGCTGAACAAATCTGCTGATTACTGCAAGCTGGGTGCAATCAATGAATCCCCCAAAGATGTAGATATCCTCCAGAAGTGTCTGACACAGACAAATAACTGGTGCCAGATCCATGGTCTAAAGCTCAATGCAAAGAAAAGGCTTAATTATATCTTTTGAAAATATGATCATCCATGCAAATATTAACACTGATAACACTTCACTAAGAGTAGACCCAGTAGTAAGGGACTTGGGACCTCAGGGTGACAGCAACCTCAGCTTTGATTACTTTGTGTCCATGGTGGTAAGAAAATCTGTCCATGTGGCACAATTTATAAGTGCATGGCATCCAGTTCTAATAAGATCCCACTATAATCAGCTCTCATTGGACCAATAATTGAGTACAATGCACCCTTCAGCATGTACCTGACCATGCATTTGCAAGAGATGGAGTGGCCACAAAGGTTACTCATTAAAAGACTACAGGGTGCAAATAACATATCCTAGGTGGACTGACTCAAAACCCTGTCCCTGTACTCTGTCTCCAACAGACTACCTACTGAGGGGTGATGTATGCCTAACCAACATGGTATTCTCCAATCCATCCCTGTTGGATCTGCTACACATTCTCAAAACAAACAGTACTATAGATGAACTTAAGGTGAAAGGAGTAAATAAATATTTGGGAACTGATGAAGGAACACCAATAAAACATGAGCAAATGCAAATAAAACTCTGTCAGAAATACTCCAGAAGACTAAAACTAATATTCAAAACAGCCTTGACATCCAAGAATAAAGTCCAAACTACAAACCCATTTGCTCTTCCTGTTTTATTTATTTATTTACTGGCATTTGTTTACTGGGAAAGTCCACAGGGCCACACTAGGCCATTTTCATTGGAGGCTCGGGGAGAAAACTCCACAGTAACAGGTAGAAATGACAAACTAATTTCAGTATTGTTCACAGTAATTAGTATCAATGACACAGAAATATAACTTGTCTATATACATATAAAGACATAAATTGCACAAAAAGCAGTACATAAAGGTTTCAATAGCCTCAGTATTTGGCTAGAAAAGTAACTATATAGTATAAAGTGAACCAATGACACAAAAGCACAACCTGTGAAAGTACATATAAACTAATAAGTTGCATCACAAAATATAAAAGTTTCCTAAACTACTATTTACATAGTATAGAGTGACCATGGAGAAAACCATATAAACCTAGAGTAAGGGATATAAGTTACAGGGGAAAAAGGAGGTGAGTTTGAGTGAAGACAGAGTTTTAGATTAGAATTTAGGTAACTGCTGAAGAAGGAGTTGAGCAAGTTACATATCCACAAAGAGGAGAGGTGGCTGTGGAGGGCAGCTTTGAAGATAGCTGGCGATGGTTGTAATTGGATTGGAGCTGGAAGGTTGTTCCAGATTTTGGAGATGGTCCATGAGTATAATAACTGGACTGCAGGGAGTTTTGGCTTGTGTATTTGGAGCAGACATTGGTTCTCAGAGTGAAGAGGATGGACTGGATTATACAGGGAAAAATGGAGCCGAGAGCTGGACAGTCATAAGGTTTATAGATCAGTTTATGAGTTGTGGAAAGCTAGAGAAGGAGAAGATAATGGGGGAGTTCAAGCCATTTCGGTTGCTTTAAGGCAGTACAGTGGTGAGTGGAGTGGCAATTATTTGTGGCGAATTTAGCAATTTTGTTATAGCAAGTGTCCAGTTTGGCCATTAAGGAAGACTGCAGATTGGTTAATAAGGGGGCAACATAAGTTAGAGAAGGTAGAAGGTAGGATTGTGCAAGTGCTTGTTTGGAAGGGATGGAGAGAAATTTGTTATTTCTACATAGCAGCCCAAATTTTTTGTGGGTCTCACTGATATTGTTTTGGATGTGGTGATTGAATTTAAGATTTTCATCAATTATTACTCCTAGCAGTTTAATGTGTGTAACTAGCTCAATTTGGGTGGAGTTGTGGGAGAAAATTTCAAGGTCAACTTTATTGATGGGTGTGTTTCTTTTGGGAGTGAAGGCTATAAGTTTGTTTTTTTGTGGGAAGGATTTAGGGAGAGGTGATTTTTGTGTAGCCAGAATTCTACTGAGGGAAAAGTAGCTTGGGTAATTTGTTTTAGAGTGCTAATATTGTTGGTGAACATACTATAGTGGAGTTGTCTGAATTAGGGAGCCCTGTGAAATAACTTGTTGCAGATTATTGATAAATATGTTAAAGAGAACTGTTAAACAAACCGTACAACAGAAGGAAGAAACTGTTGCAAAAGAAAGAGTAAAATCCCATGAGTGGAGAAGCTCCCTGGCCAGCCTCAGTAAGAAGCTGAGATCCCTTATAAGATCCACCAAAGCTAGCTATGAAAATAAAACCACCACCAATTATAAGGACAACCACAAAGCATTCTATACCTATGTCAAGAATCTCAATGGCAACACCCAGATCTGCTCTGAGTTACAGCACAACGGCACAAAAATTACTAAACCAACTGATATTGCCAAAAACCTTGCAGATAGGTTCAATGCTAACTTTACCCCCCCTCACCCCTTAAAGGGCCCATATCTATAAAGGAAGAATGCAGAGTCCCTGTAATCACAACTACACAGGTAAAAGCTTCATTCTCTAAAGCCAAAAACACAGCATCCATGGGACCAGACAACATCCCAGGCTGCGTTCTACATGAACTACAGAACGAACTGGCACCCCACCTAAGTACCATGTTCAATCATAGTCTCACCTCAGGCTTTGTGCTTGCTGAATGGCACACAGTGATGGTTATCCCACTCAACAAGGGGGGAGCCACCACGGACCCTGGGAACTATTGCCCCATTAGCCTGACGAGTCTGGTCTTCAAGATCATGGAACGTATCATCATGGAACTTATAAACAAAGATATTGGTAATCTCCAAACTCTGGACCCCACCCAGTTCAGGTGTATAAAAGGCAGATCATGTCTCCTAAACCTGAAGCAGTCACCAAAGCCATAGACAAGGGTAAGGTGGTTCACACAGCCTAGCTCGATCTTGCCAAGGCTTTCGACACCATCCCCCACTCTGGAATTATAGATAAACTCACTAAACTAGGTATAAATCCCTATGTCACAAGATGGGTTGCCAACTGGCTCACTGACAGAATCCAGACTGTGAAAGTAGCAGACTCCAAATCCGACTTCAGACCAGTGACAAGTGGAATACCACAGGGTTCAGTCCTGGATCCTCTCCTGTTTGGTATCTACTACTATGAAGTACATGCTAACAGAGAAGGTCTTTGGCTAACAAAGTTTGCTGATGACTGCAAACTAGGAGCCATAATTAAAACTCCTAACGATGTGGACATCCTAAAAAAGGGCCTCACTGAGACAGATGCCTGGTGTCAAAGCCATGGCCTCAAGCTCAATGCCAAAAAGTGCATTGTCATCCCCTTTGGTAAAAACTCTGTACCCATGATCTACAACATAGGCGGTAGTATACTTAACACCGAAAGTGTGATAGGTTCATAGGTTCATACTAGGCTATCTGCCCTAGGGCATTTATAAGCCTAGCCAGAGTGTGTATGGCTTTCGCCACCCATTTTAAATTAATTTTGCTATGCCCTTTTTCGAGGTTAGTATACTGCGCTTCTGTCTAACAGTGACACAGAAGTGATACGGGTAAACTCTACGATCTCCCATACACTCATCAAGATTCCTCTTGAAGAGAGTCAATGAGGGACTCTGCCTAACCTGGACTGGGATTTTATTCCAGAGTGAAGGGAGCCTCTGGGTTACGAATCTGTCCCTCCAGCATGTCCTATTTATTTCAGTGCTGAGGTTTAAGTCCCTCGAGTGCATAGCTCGATGGGATTTGGATTTTTGAGGTGCAGCATGTCCATTAATTCCCGGTTGGACATGGCTTTATAAGTCAGGCACAGATCGCCTCTGAGCAGGCGGTATGCCACTGAGTAGAGCTGGAGTTTCTTTAACCGGCAGCATACGGCATCTGTTTGAGCCCTTGATCCTCTTGGTGAGGTACTTTTGGGTCTTTCCAGTTGTGGCAGGTGTCTGGTAAGGTACATCCCAAAAGGGCATTGTACTCAATTATGGGCCTGATGAGGGATGAGTAAAGAGGCACGATGACCTCCCCTGATCTAGATGTGAATCCCTTCATGATTAGGTGGGCTATATAAAATGTTTTTCTAACCACTTTGGCCACGTGGTTGTCAAATGAGAGATTGCTATCAACTTGGGTCCCCAGGTCCCTAATTACTTCTTCTGTACTTAATGGATTACCACCTATGTGGTAATTTGTGCATTTTGTTTTGCCAAGGGATGACTATACACTTTTGGTTAGCTTGAGGCCATGGCTCTGGCACCAGTTGTCTGTTTCTATGAGGCCCTTTTGGAGGATGCTTGTGTCAGCTGGAGAGTCTATTATGGTGCCCAGTTTGCAGTCATCTGCAAACTTGGTCAGCCACAGTCCTTCCATGTTGGCTTGTACCTCCGAGAAATATATACCGAACAAGAGAGGTCCCAAGACTGAGCCTTGTGGGACGCCACTTGTAACTGGTTTGGAGTCTGACATGGCTCCAGCTATTCTAACCATGTGGGTTCTGTCCTTGAGCCAGTTTGCAACCCATCTAGTGACATAGGGTTTATATTTAAGCTGGTGAGCTTATCTATAATGCCCGAGTGTGGTATTGTATCGAAGGCTTTTGCGAGGTCCAGGTAGGCTGTGTGGACCACCTTCCTCTTGTCAATGGCCTTGGTGACTGTTTCAAAGAAATTGACCAGGTTTAAGAGGCAGGATCTGCCCTTAACAAAGCCGAACTGGGTAGGATCCAGTGTCTGTAGGTCCCCAATATCTTTATTTATAAGGTCCATGATGATCCTTTCCATAGCTTTGCAGACCAAGCTAGTGAGACTTATGGGGTGATAGTTTCCAGGATCCGTTGAGGCACCACCTTTGTGGAGAGGGACCACTGTTGCTGTACGCCACTCTTTGGGTACATATCCTGTAGTAAGGCTGAGATTGAAAAGTAGTTTTAGGTTTGGGTTTAGCTCTTCTTGGAGTTCATGTAGGACACAGCCCGGGACACGGGCTGGTCCCATTGATGCTGTGTTCCTTGCTTTGGAGAGGGCAGCTCTTACCTGAGCATCTGAGATGTCAGGGGCAGCACTCTGCTGGGATAGATATTAGCCCTTTGGTGGGGGAAGTTTGCGCTGAACCTGGTCAGCTAGGATGTTGGCAATGTCTGTGGGTTCGATTTTTGTCATTTTGGACTAATTCTGAGCATATCTGGGAATTCCCACCCAGGTTCCTAACATAACTAAAGAAAGCCTTGTGATTATCCTTAGTGTCCTGTGCAATTTTTCTCTCAAGCTGGCCTTAGACGATTTTATGAGTGCCCATAGTTTTTTCTAATACTGATCAGAGATGCCTTCCCTTTTGGGATTTTGCTCTGTCATGTAGTAGCTTCCTCCTTCTATTGTATAGTTTGTTTATGGTTGGGGTCCACCAGACAGGACGCCTGCCTTTGGAGGATTGGGTCTTGGTTTTATTTGGGATTGCATGATCCATGCATTCCTGAAGGTGTTCATAGAATGCGTTTATAAAGGATTCTGTGGTCTGGGCCAGATTTTCCACAGGCCGGGGCTTTGAAGGATTCCACCTCGGTTTTGAGGTGTGAAATTTGCTTTAGAAAAGTTTTTCACTGTGGTTTTCTGGGCAGGGGTGGGTCGGGATGTGAATATCCAGTGATTAGTTTATGGTCTGACCTTACCAGTGAGGGATACACTTCTGGTCTGGAGCATAGAGTCCCCATGTTGGTGATGATCAGGTCCAGTATGTTTTCCCCTCTTGTGGGAGTGGTAACAAGTTGTTCCATAGCATTTGAGTTCATAAATTCTAGGAACCTTTGGCTAGGTGTTGGAGCTAGAGTAATGCTCCCAGTCTATGGTTGGGTAGTTGAAGTCACCCAATATAATGGTGTTTGGAGAGACCTTCATATTTTCCAGTGTTCTCAGGAAGGCCGAGTGGGGTTCCTGGGTTTGGGAGGGTGGTCGGTCTGTAGCAGGCTATAAACTGGAAGGCAGTTTTACCCACTGTTAGTTGCACATGGATAGTCTCTGATGCTTCGTGCTGTGCCACCAACCTGGAGGTGTGGGTATCTTTGATAATATTGATACTCCCCCTCCTTTTGTGGTTCGGTCCAAGTTTTGGGGCCGAAAAGCATGGTATGAGGTATAACCTGGTAGTGCTGGGGTACTCTCGAGAGCCTTGAACCAGGTTTCTGTTACTGCACAGATATCTATGTTCTCCATGCTAAGGAGAGTTTCGAGTGCGTGCATCTTGCGGTTTAGACTTCTGGCGTTGAGTAGCATTACTCTTAGTTTCTTATCCCTTGTGATACCTATGGGGGTGGGTTTGTCTTTTGAGCCTTGCCTAAAAGGCACTATGGGGAGAGCCTTTGCCAATATCCGAAAGCCCAGGGGTGACAGGTGCAAGCCGTCCCTAGCGAAGCATCGTGGCTTGTCGAACATGTCATCCCAGGCTGACAGGCATTGGATCCCCTTGAATGACACCAATACTTAAGCCAATTGTTGAAATTGATAATCTTGTCTTCATACTGTGGCATCATTCTTGGTGAGGGTAAGATGCTACTCAAGGTCAGGGTCATACCGGCCTGGGCTACATGCCCAGAGAGCTCCTCTATGTCTCTTTTCATGTAGTCCAGGGAGGTACGTCTCAGGTCATTCACACCAGCATGGACAATGACTGAGTCATATTTGTACTTGCCTTGGAGTGACCTGAGTGCTTGTGTTATGTGGCGGATCCTAGCACCGGATAAGCAGCTCACCGTGACCTTCTCCTTGTTCTGCCTGGTGAGCGGGACATCAGTGTGCCTGATGATAGAGTCACCTATTACAAGTGTATCAGGTGTGTTGTTTAGCCTTAAGGGCTGTGACTGTTCGGCACACTGGCTTTGTGAGCTATGTGTTGCATGTGTTTTGTTTTGGGGTAGCGGTTGCTTGGGTGTCTGCTTTGGAGGTCTCTGCTGCTTAGGCAGATTTTTATTTAGAGCCTCCAAGTATGTTTTGTGTGTTTATGTGTTTGGTTTGCTGTCGGTAGGTCTATATGAGATTGGAATTGTAGTGAGTGTGGTTTCCTTCTCCTCCTGCCTGGATTACGCCAGTACTGAGTTGAGAGAGCTTAGCCTCCAGTTTGGCTATATGGTTGCATCTCATGTGTGTTGGAATTTGTTGGGAGGAGGAGAGGGTTGTCTGTACATTAGGCAGTTGTAACATTGCCTCAAGATTCCCAGGTTCACCAGCTGGACCGAGAGATTGACAACTGACCTTTGGACATGCTAGAATAGTATTGGGAATTCCTTTATAATTGAAAAAAAGGGCCAATGGGGAACAAGTTACTCAAGGGGAGTTTGTGAGGGTGTAGTGCTTTTAATTTTTTTAGTGCTGACTTATATAATTGCTTTAGTGAGCAGGTGCTAGGCTTTAGCATAGGAATAGGGTGTTTATTATGAGAACTAGATCAGTTCCAAGGCTCAAACCCAAATAAGCGGCGCTGCTCGATGAAGCGCTATGCACAAAATCACGCACAGCCACGCTACAGCGGGTTTTATACAGGCGAACTTGAAAGAGCTAGAAATTGGCCCAAAACAGCCAACAGACTACCAGATTCCTGTGCTGGGAACACTCCTCCAGGGACAGATGCCACTGGTGAACAAAGAAGCCTCCCTCTATCCAAGAAAGGAAATGGCAACACAGGAACTTTCCAAAAGTCCATAATACAGCAAAGCCTGTATTTGGACTACTCTAGGTCAGGAAAGATGGGAAACAAGGATAACTTTTTTTTTTTCTTTTTTGCAACAAACAGCAGGAAATTGCAATAAATATGTAACACAGGCTAGCGCACTTGAGTGTGTAGCCTCAACAAGTAAATGCAACAAACAGGACAAACTTTAAAAGTGCAGGTGCAAAAACAACTTTAAACAGTTTAAAACAGTTCAAGAAGCAGAAATACTTGCAGTTTAGCTAGATCAGACAGTCGCCCAAGTGGTAGCAGGGGAAAAAGACTTTTATCAGGTTAGCAATCGCTCTTTTAGCCTCTCTGCTGCTAGCACCACTCTGCAGGACCACGAGGAGCTTGGCTGAGTAGTAACAAGTTAAAAACCTTGCCAAAGCGGGTTTTATACAGGGATTTGAAAGAGCTAGAAATTGGCCCAAAATGGCCAGTAGACTACCAGATTCTTGTGCTGGGAACACTCCTCCAGGGATAGATAGGCTGCTGCTCCCCACTGCCACTGGTGAACAAAGCAGCCTCCCTTAATTCAAGAAAGGAAATGGCAACACAGGAACTTTCCAAAAGCCAGAATACAGCAAAGCCTGTATTTGGACTACTCTAGGTTAGGAAAGATGGGAAACAAGGATAATACTTTTTTTTTTGTTTTTCTTTTATTCAACAAATAGCAGGAAAATGCAGTAAATATGTGACACAGGCTAGCGTACTTGAGTGTGTAGCCTCAACAGGTAAATGCAAAAAACAGGACAAACTTTAAATTACAAGCAAAAGTGTGCTAAAGCTGGCTTTAAAGCAGGGGGTTAGAAAGAGATAGGAAATGGCCCAAAACGGCCCATAAGCTACAGGTCACTGGGCTGGAATCACTCCTCAAGGGACAGATAGGCTGCTCAGAGCTCCCCACTCTCACTGGTGAACAAAGAAGCTTCCTCCTATCCAAATAAGGATATGGGCAACACAGGAACTATGACACAGCCCAGAGATCAGCAATACCTGAAGACTGGACTATTCTAGTTCAGTAAAGGCGGGAAACAAGGACATTTTTTTTACACAGTAGCAGAAATTAGGTACAGAAACACAGTAAATGCTTTAATTCGGCTAGTGCACTTGAGTGTGTAGCCTACCAATTAAACTAAGCAAAAACAAACTTTAAAAGTGCAAAAAAAACTCAGAAATACAGGCAGAAATGCAATAAAGCAAATTTACAGAGCTTATTTAGTAAAAGAAACAGAAAAGTCTATATATACAGAAAAGCAGCTAAAACACACAAACACTTCAGATGCAGTGCAACCTAGAACACTTGAGTTGTAGCAATATTAAGGCTATTACAGTTATAATAAATGCTCTGAAATATACTGTATAATTCCAAAATGTTTGAGAAGCACAGTCAGAACACAAGGAGGTTCAGGCGAAAAAAAAAAAAAGTTTTGTTTTACTTTTTGAAAGGGAAAAAGGAGGAACAGAAGGCCTTATCAAATGTTCTCTCTGTATTAGGCAGAATGAGCTAATGACACTAGACTGGGAGGAGTGTCACAGTAGGGGCGGGCAACTGCAAAGCCACCAAGTATAAGAGCAAGACACAAACAGGGAGGGAGTGTGGGACAAAATAGCCTACAGTCAGCAAGCACTAGAGACACAAATGAAAGTTTTTAAACAGATAAGGATTTGTAAAGATACAGAATAGACAAAGTGCTATATATGTATATTAAATTTTAAAAAAAGTAATCTGTAAAAATAATCAAAAAAATCAAGATACTTATATTTTCAGCTCAGTTGCAGTCAACAACTTCTTTTCCAGTCTGCACTGTGTGTAAAGACAGAAACCCTATCAAAGTTAGGGCTTAAATACCAAAACAGCTTTTCAGAACACAAAAGAACCAGCCCCCACTAGCCAAAAGATAATTACACAGAGGAAATGCTTCAGTTAAAACAATAGCCTACAGCCAGCAAGCACTAGAGACACAAATGAAAGTTTTTAAACAGATAAGGATTTGTAAAGATACAGAATAGACAAAGTGCTATATATATATATATATATATATTAAATTTTAAAAACAGTAATCTGTAAAAATAATCAAAAAAATCAAGATACTTATATTTTCAGCTCAGCTGCAGTCAACAACTTCTTTTCCAGTCTGCACTGTGTGTAAAGATGATAAGAGACCTTGGGACACAGGTGGGCAGTAGTCTCTCCTTTGATAGTCACATCGCCACAGTAATCAGGAAATCCTTCTATATGGCACACCTCATCACAAAAGGTTTCTCATCCAGAAAAAAAGAGGTCATTGTTCCCCTCTACTCATTACTCATTAGACCCATTATAGAGTACAATACCCCTTTTGGTAAGTACCTCACAAAACATCTACAACAACTGGAAAGGCCACAGAAATACCTCACAAAGAAGATTAGTGGCGGCCTCAAACAGGTGCCCTACGCAGACCATCTGAAAAAACTCCAGCTTTACTCCATCACATATCGCCTACACAGAGGTGATCTCTGCCTAACATACAAAGCTATGTCAAACCCAGAGCTGTTGGACATGCTCCACTTAAAGAAATCCCAATCCCTCTGAGCTATACGCTCTAGGGACCTAAACCTAGTCACCACAATAAACAGAACATGCCAGAGGGATAGATTCCTGTCCCAGAGACTTCCCATACTCTGGAATAAACTACCTATCTATATCAAACAAAGCTCCTCAGCACCCTTCAAGAAAAATCTTGATGATTGGATGGGAAATAGGAAATTCACCCTGGGGATCACCTCTGTGGCTCTGCTCGACAGTGGCACAGGAAAATAATTTTCTTGGGTGGCAAAAGCCAGGGTACCTTTTTGGCTGGGCTTGTATAGGCCCCAGGGCCGATAGCCTAGTACCAACCTATGAACCTATGAAATAGTTAGACTATGTTCACTCCATTTTTTTTAGAGAGATGCTATCCAGATAACCTTATTATTCCTATTAAGGAACAAGTTCTACAAGGTTGGAGGACTACATATACACCCCTACTTCAAGTTGAGCCTTTAACAAAAAAAAGGAGGTCCTACAACCAATATACTTTCCAAAACACCTTATTTAGAAAACAATTAACAGGGTTTGGGCCATGTTTAAAATAATGCCCAGTAGGTTAGACATTTTTAACAAACACCTTAGGCACAGTTTTAAGAGGAATTCTAACATTGATGAGTTGTTAGAAAGGAAGGGCACTACAGTTAATGGGACCACTGGTAGAATCAGCACATACAAGTGTGGTACATGCTCCCAGTGCACTTTTATGGCAAATTGTAAATATCTGCAGATTCCCAGTATACCTATTAGATTAAGGGGATCAAGATTCTGTAGTTGTTATTCAAAAGGGGTTGTATATCTGGCATATTGTGCATTCTGCTGGGCATATTACGTTGGTAAAACTGAACGTAACTTGAGACAACGTGTCTACGGACATATGTATGACATAAGTAGGAAGAAGGAAACCAATTCCCTTTTCCGACATTTTATGCATTGTGCCCAAGCATATTTTAAATTCTGGGTCCTTGAACAGGTGGTCACCAGTGATAGAGGAGGGGATTTGCAGAAAAGGTTGAAGTACAGGGAAATGATGGCAGTTACGCCTTCCCGCACTAAAACTGAAGGCTTCAAAGCCAAAAAGGATAAACAACTAAAGCTAGAGTAAAGGTTAATATAACAACAAATTCTTTTATTTGCTATATTTTATCTGTTGATTTTGTTTTGGATTTTATGTATGGATGGCCTTCCATAACAGTTTTTTATACTTTAGACCATTTTTATGTCTGTTTTTTTACGTTTTTATATGTGTAATTTTTATATACATTTATATATATATATATATATATATATATATATATATATGTGTGTGTATGTATTTATTATATATACCTATTTATTATTTTTTAACTAGACACTAGGAGCTTTGGGAAAAGATTTTTATTGAAAAGTTTCTCATGGATGTGTTTTGTGATGTATTACTATTTCCTGAATTAAGTCAGAACCAATAAGATGGAATGGTACTATTTATTAACCTCTGGTTGCCAGTTAGTTTTGATTCTGATGAAGTCTTCTGTAAGGAGATGAAAGCGCTTAACCCATTTTGTTTTTAAGTCACCGTTTGCCCGTGTTTTTTGTTTATAGTTTTCATAAAAGTTTTCATTGGAGTCATTGTGGTCTATCCGTGACATTATTTTTGCTTTTTACTAAGGAGGGACAGCCTTTATTGAAGCCCTACTTTGTTCGAACTTTGTTTTTTGTTCAGCATCCTAAAGGACAAGGTTCGCTTGTATTGATATGAATGCCATGGTAAGATACTTAGCTCCTATTAGAGCAAGACACCTGCAAAAAGGCACACAATCACTGGTGTGCAAAGGTCAGTAAACAGTGTCACTTTATGAATCTAGCTGAAACACACTTTGTTGCCAGCAAAGATGGTGTCACATTCACAGGTGTACTCTGCAGAATATGACATCTAACAATGAAATGTATGCTAATTTGTTTTGACTTCAGTTTTTAACGGGTTGCCAGTGATGTGCCAGACAATACTCAACTATCTAAGGCATTGACTACAAATATGAGACAGACATGTGGTCTGTCTACAATACTCTGGACAGTTGTCAGGTATGGGCTCAGTATATCACACACAGTTCACACACATCTGCTGTAGTATGCACATACCCCATGTACATCTCTTACATTTGTAAGACAAGCATATGTATCAGAGTAGCATTCACAAGTGATATATTTTTAATTACAACATCCCAGGTAGCTGGCTTACCAGTGACACACTCAGGATTGAACAGAGACACCAGTAGTAGTCATACTTGAGCTGACCTTTGCTGGGGTGACTCTGGAGCCAGAGATGTTCTCCATGTCAATGCACACAGGGCAAGTGGTAATGGCCATAGGTGCTGGACAGCAGCATGTAAGCCCAGCAGGTCTTGTTGTGGTCTAATGTTTAATGTCCCATTTGACATCAATGCATCCCCTCTTCTGCATTCCATTACATGCTTACATGATTGATATACCTGTTATAGTGCTCAGGAGTTCCCTCACAACAATGCAAATGGTTAAGTTTGTGTAGTCACAGTCTGTCTGTGTAGATGGGTTTAGACCTGTGTTGCATAGGCAGCAGCTTGCCTTTTGTAGATACTGCTCATGAGCAGGTGATGGCCTGTGCACCAATCGGTGTCTCCCATTTGTTACGTTCATCCAGAGCAGCTGTGTTGTCTTTCCATTTGCCAGAGGCATAGCAACACAGTGCTATAATTACAGCATTCATGTGTGTCTTGCCCCTTTTCCTTCCCTGTGTGGAGGACATTATGAAGGTGTAGTAGCTACAGCTTCACAGACAGTAGGTGGGTATACCTCTGAGAAGAGGACATGTGGAGACAGCCCAGCAACATGGGGAACAAAGCTCCAGAACTGGGTACAGATTGCAAGTCAGTAGTGTTGTTATACACATTGAGGGTTGCTAACTTAACAGGGTTCATCTGGCCATGCATTTTCTGTGTAACGTGATGTCTGACAGTGACATATCACTGACATACCTCTAAATTGCCCTGATGTCAACACACTGCCCAGGGGTTTTCCTGTTATGTTTGGTGTGCTCCTCAGATAAATCTATTTTTGTGGAAGCAGTGGGATACTGTGAAGATTGTTGTCAGAGTAACTAGTGACATCCATTGGTGTTTCAGACATCATATCTTTCAGGGATGTTATGCTACAACAAAGCCCGTGACACTGTCAGCTGTTTCAGTTTTACACCATTATGTGAGATGTCCCTCTTTCTGTCCCCCAAATATGTCATGCTTTGTCCAGATGTCTTGCAGTAAGAGGGTCAGGGGTATGTGATATCATTTACTGACTGCACTCAAGGTCTTATCCCATTGACTTAACTCCTTGAAGTAGTATGCAGCAGTGGCTATGAATATGATCTCACACCATGGACATTCTGTGCAAATCTGCACATATGAGAGCTATTTATGTCTGACCATTGTGAAGCAACTGCCAAGATTGTGTAGCAGTGTTGTGTGTAGATGTTTGTTTGGCTGGGTAGGGAGAGTAGCAGATATGAGCATAACAGATCCATGTGATTGTGCATGCTGCTACACCTGCTGGAGGTTTATCAGGTGTGTATGTTTGTTGGGGCATACAGAGAAGGGTCCTGTAACACCTCAGGACTCCCAGCACACTGTGAGCTTGGCCAGTATCTGTCAGTGTATTGTGCGACTGGGAATCGGCATATGCTCAAACATTTGTTCTACTCTAGAGTTCATTTGGGTTACTGGTATGTTGCTGTGACTGTGGTGCAAATTGTTGTGAGTGGACATTTATGCACCTCTATCTGCTTTCCCTATGATTCCATCCCTTTAGTGCATGATATATTTGGATATACATGGGTAACTGGCCAGAGCTGATTTAGGTTAGTGTCATGTTGGTCTCTTACTGTGGTGCAGAATGTGCTGGTTGACATGGTTGGTGGCTGTCATGGGTTTTTCCATTCTGTTACATGACTGCAGTCATACTTCTCCACTGCCAGATATTTAGACACTGTCCTGATGTGGCTCGTGTTTTGTCTGTTGGCTACAACAGTTGTGGGTTTCTGAGAAATCACTGGGATGATGTGAGCATTGACATCAGTAAATTTTGACATTCATTTGTGCTTCAGACTGGAATCTGTCTGGCATTATATGTAAAAGCACACCATGCCACTCTAGCAGACTTCTATGAGTATGACAGCCATATTTCAAATATATCACTATTGTTTGCCCTTTATCCCCCTCCCCCATTTGTCAGGCTTTTTGCAGATATGTTGCAGTAAGAGGTTGGTTGTCTGTCTATATATCTATGTATGACAAAAAATAAATTTCTCTGTCTCTCTCTCTCTAATATATATATATATATATATATATATATATATATATATATATATATATATATATATATATATATATATATACACATATATAACAGTACTATGGATATATTATTCCCCCTTATGTTGAATGACTGTTATGCATGATATGCTTGTAAAAACATTAGAAATTCCTACTGCTCAGACGGTGTAGAGGTATGTTGCTGTGATAGTTGTGGGCAGGTTTCTGGGTTTCAGACTAGGAAATTATTATTTTTCTTCATTAATGTTAAATGACCAGAATGAATGATATGTTTGCAAAATCATTACAGGTTTCCACAGCTCAGATGGTGTAGTGGCACATTGCTGTGATTGTAGTGCACAGCATCCTGAGTTTGGGACTTGGCAGGGCTGATTATTTTGTTGCTGGGCAGAACAAGGGCTGATGGAGACAGTGATTAAGGCACTTTTAAGCAGTTGTAAGTGGGTTTATGTGATTTTGTGCAGAGCTAAGTGATGCTAACAGATGGTTAAGGCCTGTTAGCTTTGCTTGGCACTGCTTACTCCCGCTTACACCCGTGCTAATTTTCTTTAAAGAAAAGAAAAAAGGGTGATAGGAAAGTGGTGAAATGGTGGCAAGCAGAGGGTAAAACATTATGATAAGCAGTTAGGGATGTGCAGGATGGGTGTGGGAAAGGACCATAGAACTACATTTCTTTGGCAGCAACAGGTGTGCATTACATGTATAGAATTTGGAATTTACAGCATTACACCCCAGAGGGAGGGTTGCTGTTGTCAGAGATTTGCAGAGTAATCAGCGGGTTGATTGATTAGTTTCACTGGGGCAAAATGTAGAGCTATGTATGGGGCAATGTTTTTTTTTTTTTTTTTTGCGGGACAGATGCCCTTTTTTTTTAAGGTGAGAATGGGATGTTAGGGAAGGGCTGTGTGTATGTTTGGTGAGGTAGGATGGGTGGGATTGGTTGCATTTGCAGACAGACAAGACAACAGACAGCAGTGGTATATGACTCATGAAGGTGTAAACACCTTTGAAAGGGAGGGTGGTTGGGAATCTGAAGCCCATGAGCCTCCAAATGGATACAGTGGGACTAAGGTCCTCACCCATGGGCAGTCACCACTGCTTCTTCACGGCCCTGAAGGTGGCTGCACTGGGGGATGGAAGGAGGGGCGGCCTTGCCCCTTGTGGTGTGCCAGGTGGCCCTGAATCTGGTGCAGCTGCCCACCCAACTCTGTTTGGATGGTGTTGCACACCAAACTCTGGACATGACTGCGGGTGATAGGTTTCTGTCTGTGTCTGCTTCCCGGAGGAGAATGGGCCCCATTCCCTGAGGCTGTTCCACCCGAAGGTGGTGCAGAACTAGTGGTGCATAACTAGTGGATGTGGAAGGCCTCAGTTGGGTCCAGACATGTTGGGGCCTGGTGCCATGGCCATATTAGGCGGGACAGGCAGATCTGCTGGGATCTACCTTCCCAAACATGCTATGGTGTTGAGGTTTTAAAGAATATGTTGGCTAGTCGTGAACAACACATTTCTAGATTAGTTACAACAGCATGCATGGGTGCAGATAGTTACTGTACTGTGCATTCATCCTTTGGATTACTACAATCTAGAAAGCAAACATTAACACAAGGCAATGTTGGCTGGAGCACAGTCTAAACATTTACACATTACTATTCAGAGTTCAGAGCTTAGTGCAGTATATATTTCACATTTCAGTTATATCTTGTTTTACAGCTCCACCATCTACAGTTTTCTAACAGCAAGTTCACAAAAGATGCTCAGTCAATGTATACTGTTACAGCCACATTTGCTGGGAAGTATCTGTATACATTCTAAATGTCTACAACAACATACCAGAATATACGCAACAGTTTGTTTTAGTTAGTTTTATTGCATGTCAGTATTACTCTGTATACATAATCTGTCAAACTTTTTTTATTTATTCAGTTCACACAGTAACAGTATACCTACTAGCAGTAAGCAATGTACTCCTTCTTCTTAGCTTTTTGAAAAATATACTGCAAAGTAGATATGTACTCACCAGGATGTCGGTGCAGCCTCAGTAGTCTGTCACCAAGGGCTTTGATGTTCATAACCCTCTCTGTTGCAGCTGTAGAGGAGAGAAACCAACATTATGCATACCTGTCTATCACATTCTGAGGCTAGTATTTGCTACAACTTGCTTGTTAGTGATACTGACCCACTATTAGAGCATTCTGTGCCTGTGCATGATTGGATCCACTCGGCAAAGAGCCCCCCTTCTTCCACTTTAGGTCAGCATAGTGGTGTTGTATCTGCTCACCAGTCCAGGGGATGCCAGTAGCACTGGTATGATCATGTGCGGGATGATCCCAGGCCTCTGTTTTGTATTGTCCGCCCTGGTACTGGCCCTGCAGCAGTCTCTCATCATGGTTTTGAGTCCAGCCATGATCCTGGACTCCTGAATGCTCTAGTGCTGTGCCTGAAAACACGTTCCTCTCCAACGCCAGACATGCTCCTGCAGAGATCAAACTAAATAAGTTATGGCTGTATTCCCACCTGCACTGTTTAAATAAGTCCATATTCCCTCCCTTTAACATAATTGGACCATTTTGAAAATGCTGAGCACAGCTTAGCAATGTGCAAACCCGCTAAGCTGGGTTGAACAGTGCTTAAAGGGGTAATTGATGAGCACTGCTTAACAATGGGCAAATCTGCTTAGCTGAGCTACCTGCTGCTTAGCAATCAGAGGTAAGTGATGCTTAAAACCTGGTAAGTATAGCTGAGCATTGCTGACCATTGCTTACTTTTCATTTTAAAAAAATATCAGGATGATGGCTTCATTTAGTAGGTGTATATAATTTACTTTACATGACATCCCTCTATGTGCTTTCATTACATGAGCAAGGGGTGTGACTATACTTTATGGGACCCTTGTGTATACATGGGTGATTTCATATGTTATATGCACTCTCATTTCCATTTTATACCAGCTACACTTCCCTGTTTGACAAAAAGCAGTTACTACCTCATTTAAGTGTAAAAAATAATTTTAACACTGCTTTCCCATATAAAAATAACTTGCCTGTTTTGGTACTCGAACCATGAACCCCTGCATGTAAAAAAAGGATTATAACTACTACACTATCTTGGCTTAGCAATTGCAGCTGTATATTTTTATTTATCTCCTATGTGATGTTTAAGCAATACTAAGAGGAGGGCCTTAACACACACACCCACTTAGCTATGCTTAAACATTTCTTAGGATGTAAAAAAAGAATTATTATTGTTATACTATTATGTTTTATAGTGAGTATTGTGGTTTTCTGATACGTCATTGAGGACTGCAGTCAGGAAATAATGGCATACATTTGACTTTCAGGCTTCTATCCTTCAGAAATTCATGCTAATGCATATCCTGCTTTCTATACACATTTCTAAGTGTGTGAGGGCAATATTTAAGTGCTGCCCTATTTTTAGTGTTTTGCCCCCCCCCCATTATTTGTGCCTTTGTCCACATGGACTGCTGTCAGGGAATATTGGTATACATTTGACTTTCAGACTTCTATCATTCGGAAATTCATGCTAATGCATGACCTATTTTCTATCAACTTTCTAAATTTGTGAGGGCAATATGTAAGGTGTCTCCCTTTCAAGGGCTTTATTCCCCATTATTTGTGCTTTTCTATATATTTCCTGCTTTAGCAGGTCGCAGGGTGTGATATGGCACTTTTACAATGCAGGGGGTGTGTCACAGAAGCTGTCACTTACCCCCTGCATTGCTTTCCTGCTGCCATATGTATTTTAGTGTCCATGGACACTGAAATGATCATTTATTCATTTTGGTGTCTGTGAACACTGAAATACTGGCATAATATTAGAGAAATTTTCTAATATAATGCCAGATCATGATTAGAAAGTGTTGTACAGCACTTTGAGTGCAGGGGGCATGTTCAATGTCCATGCACTACTTGAACATGGCCCCTGCACTCATTCATGGTTCATACCCATGTAGCTTAAACAGCAGCGCGCCTTCATGAATATGCTATGGCTACACAGACACAAACCACTCAGTGCAGGAATAGCACTAATAGCACTATTCCTGCATGGAATTTATTTAATCCAGGGGAGTGTGTTGCATAGAAGATATTTGTATTAAAAGTGGGCTAAAGTGCAGAGGGATCTGTGTTAAGTTTATTCTCCTACATGGAAGTAGACCCAGCACATTGAACACTAAGGTGTTACCTATATTTGAACTTTGAATGGGAATTAGCAGTACTCTGTGGTGCTTCCATGCTAACCTTCATATAGGTAAACAGTATGTACTTACAACCATTTCTGAATCTGGCAGAAAACAAAAAGATATGTGTTATGGTCATGTTTTAAGCATCATGAGTTACATATTTGTCATGACAGTTGCAGTTTTTCAATGCTGATATGTAAGATACAGGTGTAGTCTGAAATATATGAGGGACAAAGCATGTTATTGCTGATGGAAAAATGGCTTATGGGAACCAGTTGCAATTAAGGAGCTTTATTAGATGACACAGAAAGGATGTGAAAAGGGGGACAGTTGGTGGCAGGAATACAAATACAGACACAGTAGGTAGGACATTAGTTTATAATTCATTTCTGCACATATTTCTATTGTTACTGTTTACTTTAAAAGCATAACTATTCAGACAAAGGCAGTGAGCAGATTAATACAGCAGCAGGATAATATTTATTAGGAAACGTGTCAACAACAGATACACCCACAGGAGCCATACCAAACATCCAAAAACACTTTGGTGTACATTTGGATTCAAACCTTGACATTATACCAAGAAAATGTACAGACTTAAGTATTATCTAACCACAGCACATAGGAACACCTGCTTCAAAGTTCAAACCTGACAACATATTGAAGTACAGGAGAATGTATGTATTACTCTTCATTACCCTCATGACAACAGAATGCTGCAAATTAAATTCTTCAGCGTGTTCAACAGAAGATTAATCTGACTATGCATAGCTAAGAGCAGTAGCCGAAGAGAACCAAAATAATGTGACTAAAAGCCAAAACTCACAAGATTATGCCATAAGCTGTGTACTTAGCCCGAGTTGCAGTTGGTATTTGGTGGTAGAAAGTAATGACACAGAAGGGAGAAGATGCATAGAAAGAGGGAGGAAGGGAGCAAGTAGCTTCTGACAAAAGCAGGATAATGATGGCTCATAACAGAATGCAAGCAATAGCTACATATCAGTGTAATAAAAACAACCAGTAACACTTAGCTAATGCCTGGATTAGAACTCTTGAACATATACAAAAGTCAGTCTATAGATTTGAGCATTATCTCATCACACCACAGAAGAACTTCTATTATAGGTGTTTTAAATCACACAATTGAAGGAACAGTGAAAACCTACTGAAGCAGAACGGGTGAAGAGAGAGTAAGAGAGGGAAATGGAAAAAGAAATAGCACAGTTTCTAGGATATGTTGGACATCTTTATGTCTTACTTGTTTCCTCATTATTAATCTGTCATGCTCTGTACAATAAAATGCTTGCTATAGGAAGCAAGAAGAGGTAGGAGACTGTAACAAACATTAAGACATAAGCAGGGTAATGGTGGCCTACAAAGTCTCCCTGTTGGGGATGGAATGATGTTCTTCATCTCACATTGCTGCAGTCCTTACATATGGGTAGTCCGCTGTCCTGACATCAGAGCGTCAGGGTATAAAGCGCATGACCACGCCATATCCTCAGTCTTTTGCCGCATGGTCCGATGCAGAAGCAGCATTGCTGAAATTTTAATATTTTTGTTTTTCTTGCCTCAGTTACTTACCGGATGTCAGAAAAAGTGAATAATTGTATTTTGATTACCACGTATTCCTTGTTTGGGACGTAGGGTGTCGGTTTTGTGCTAGGTTTAATAAGCGCACTATAAACGGAGGTTAGATTGCACTAGGTTAGTCTTTGGCAAGAGGTGTAATTATAATATGCCGCGGATGGCTTCTAAAAGACAAATCTTTAAAGCCTAGGCAGGATGATTCGTCGGACCTTTAGAAGCTACAGCTGAACAGGTGGATCCGGCTGAAGTTTCTGTTGAGTCCCAGGGGGAAACTTTGATTTTACAGGATGTGGCCTCTCAGGAGGCAGGTCAGGCGGAAGGGGCCTCTCAGGTTACTATTCTCCCTTCTATGCCTAAGGTGGTTAGGCCTTCTGCTACTGTTTCTAAGGCTCCTTCTAAGGGCAGGTCTGTCTTGCCTTCCTCTGGTGTCAGTTCTGGTTCTTCAGGGTCTGTGCCTAAAAGCACATGCTTAAAATGGCAGAGGATTTGATTACTTTAATTAGAGGTTCTATTCCCCCTCCTGATAAAAGGCCCAGGATGGAGCCAGAGTTGGAAAGTTTGGAGCAGGCCTCAGATGATTCAGAGTCTTCTGCTGAAGACATTCAAGATTTCCTCCTTATTCTGATTCTGATGCAGAGGATTCCACTCCTTCTGCTTCTCCTCCACAGGATTTTTCATTTTCAGAAACTCTGCATTCCATGAGGGAGCATTTTCAGTGGGGGGACAGGATTACTCTGATTCACGGAAGAGACTTAGGGAGTTCTTGTTTTACCACAGCATAGACCCTTAGCTATACCTCCGGTTTTGGATGTTGTTTCAGATGTTTTTGAAGCTTCCCTTAATCCAGATTCTGTGCCTCCTGCCCCAGTTAAACCGGACAGGTATTACAGGGTGCCTGAGGCTCATAAATATCTGTATAAGAGTCCTAGGGCGGACCCAGAAACTATTAGTCAGGGGTGTTAGAGCCTCTGTTGTTAAGTTCCTCTGGATAAGGAAGCTAGAGCTTTGGATAGATTGGGTAAGAAGGTGTATACCTCTTCTACTTTAGCAATGAGAGCTTTGAACTGCCAGTTTCATATGTTGAAGTATCAGAATTTCCTCCTTTCTCAGCTAAGGTCTAAAGTGGATGCTTTGGCAGAGGGCATAGAGTGTAAAGAATTGCAGGATTTAGTGCATGTTTCTGAACAGGTGGGTAAGCACTCTTTGCAATGTGGTTTTGATGCTTTACAGGCTTCTTCTAGGGTGGCTGCCACTGGTTCAGTTATTTGGCTTAAGGATCAGAATTTGTCTGAGCATGTTAAGTCTAGAATTCTGGATGCCCTTTACAGTCTGAAGTTTTGTTTGGTCCTCCTGTGGAGTCAGTCTTAAAGAAAATGGAAGACAAGGCTAAGTCTATGCAGGCTGTTAAAGATTTTCTGTAGGTACAACCTCCAAAGTTTAGTAGAAATTGGCCTACTAAGGTGGACGTACCCTTCTTCTGATTCTCAGTCTAGGGGTAGATCTAGGCGTGGTAGGGGCAGAGCTCAGAGTACTTTCAGGCCGAGACAATGGAGTTCGCCTGCTCAATCTGCTGGTGAGGGCAGGGGCCAGTCCTTTCGTAAACAGGCCCAATGACCTACATTTTCAGCTGCCAGATTCTTCTTGCCTGGCAGCTCCTTTGGGAGGAAAGTTGGCTCTTTTCAAGCAAAATTGGCATTTAGTCACCCAGGACAAATGGGTATTGGACATTATAAACCGAGGTTACAAGTTCTATTTCCATACCATGCCTCCTTTCAAAGGCATGCCAGACGTCCCTCCTCGGCAAAGGATAGAGGCTCGCAGACAAATTTCTTTACTTCTTCAAATAGGAGCTATACAGCCAGGTTCCTCGGTCAGAAGTGGGCCTAGGATTTTATTCTCGCCTGTTTCTAGTTCCAAAGAAAGGGAACACGTGGAGACCAATTTTGGATTTATCTATCCTCAACACTTACCTGGACATTCCAAAGTTCAAGATGCTGACTTTACAACAACTTTTACCTCTGTTGGGAAAAGATCACTGGATGGTTACTCTGGACCTCAAAGAGGCTTACCTTCATGTTCCTATCAGGCCCAGTTGCAGGAGGTACCGGCTGGAAATTTACATTATCAGTTCTTTGCATTGCCCTTTGGCTTATCTACTGCCCAGAGTGTTCACAAAGGTTCTGGCTCCAGTGATAGCATTTTCAGACTAAGAGGAATACAGATTTATCCTTATTTGGACGATTGCCTGATTATTGCACAAGAAAAGGACGAACTTCTTCATCATCTACAGTATGTGATGGCAGTGTTAAGATGCCTGGGTATTCTGTGAACGAAACAAAGTCCAGTCTAGTACCCTCTCAGGACATGTGCTTTCTGGGTGTGAGACTGAATACAGCTTCCCAGATGGCCCTTTTGACCCCGGACAAACAAAGAAGCCTTTCTCTTTATTTCCATCAAATGTCTCTACGGTCCAGGCTGACTGCAAGGACAGTCCTTCAAGCCTTGGGGTTCATGGCATCTTGTATTCTGGTGCTTCCCAATGCCAAATTGCATATGAGGAAGCTTCAATGGTATCTCAAAATGTATGGACACAGCACTGCCAAGATCTAGACACTGTCATTCAGATAATACCTTGCATTCGGAAGGAGTTTTTGTGGTGGGCTCAGGAATGTCACCTAAACAAGGGACTCTCTGTGACCCGGCCAGAGGCGAGTCAGATTCTAATGACAGATGCCTCGGACAAGGCTTGGGGAGCACACCTCAATGGAAAATGGGTGCAAAACACGTGGCCTGTCAAACTCCAACATTTGCATATCAACTTGAAGGAAATGTTAGCAGTCCAGTTTGCATTGATGGCTTTCAAAGATTTACTTCACCCAGGGCAGGTGTTGATTCAAACAGACAACACTACTGTCATGTGGTACATCAACAAGCAGGGGAACCCATTCTTACCCTCTTTGCAGGCAAGCGATGATTCTGTGGGAAACTGCTCTCAATCTACAACTCAATCTTCAGGCAAGGTTTCTACCAGGAGCACAGAACTCCTTAGCAGATGTATTGAGCAGACAAATAGTGGATCCTCACGAGTGGAAATTGGATCCTCATGTATTTCAACAGTTGACAGTGTTATGGGGAACTCCAGACATAGATCTGTTCGCTTCTCCACTAAATTACCAGTTGCCAAAGTTTTGCACAAAATGTTTCATCACACAGCTTGGAAGGTGGACGCTCTATCATTCAGTTGGAACAATCTGCATGTATATGCCTTTCCACCTCTGCCTCTTCTTCCCAAGGTACTCTTGAAGGCCAGACAAGACAAGCCAACCATGATTTTGATAGCACCGGATTGGCCTCGACAACACTGGTACCCACTACTGAGGAGCTTAGTACGAGAACCTCCATGGCCTCTGCCTTTGATTCCGCACCTTTTGTCACAAGAGGACAGTCACTTCCTCAATGTCAAGATTCAGTCTCTGCATCTAACAGCCTGGCATATTCTGTTTTAGACTCTGGAGAGTCTCAGCTTCCACAACAAGTTTTGAATGTTATTTTGGAGGCCAGGAGGCCTAGTACCAGGAAAGTTTACACTGATAAATGGAGGAGATTTTTTATTTGGAGCAAAGGAAAGGACTTTGATGTCTCCAAACCTGATTTAAGTGTTGCTCTTCAATATCTTACTGAGTTATTGGACAAGGGTTTGTCTTTCTCCTCAATAAAGATCCATGCTGCAGCCATTTCTGCTCACTATGATTGTGACCCTCCTTTATTCTCTCATCCTTGGTTTAAGCAATTTCTTAGAGGGGCAAAGAATATAAGACCCCGCTCCTACTCCTGCTTGGGATCTCAATTTTGTGTTGGAAAACTTACTCTACAACCTTTTGAGCCTGCAGCTACTGCAGAGTTAAAGTATTTGTCATGGAAAACTGCTTTTTTGTTGACCATTACCTCTGCAAGAAGGGTTTCTGAATTACAGGCCCTCATGGCAGTGGAGCCTTTCCTGATTTTTCATAAGGATAGGGTATCTTTGCGTACTAATCCTTCCTTTATGCCTAAGGTGGTTTCTAGTGTGGCCTTAAATCAAACTATTCATTTGCCTACTTTTTATGCAAACCCCAAAATAAAGGGGAGAAAATTTTGCATACTTTGGATATTCACAGGCAGTTCGTTATTATTTGAGCAGAACCAAGGAGTTCAGACAGTCTCAGCAATTGTTTGTTTCTTTTGCTTTGGGTTAGGGTAAACCTGTTTCAAAACAAACTATTTCTAAATGGATTGGGTTTTGTATTTCTTTCTGTTATTCCCATCATGGTAAGGAGATTCCTGCTGGAATCAGGCCTCATTCCACTAGGGCTACTGCTACTTCTACGCCTTTCTAAGGGGGTAGCTACAAAGACATTTTGGAGGCAGCTACTTGGAGTTCAGTGCATACCTTTTCTAAACATTACCACCTTCCTCTTTATTCTAAGTCTAGGGCTGGATTTGCCACTGCAATTTTACAGGGCATTTTAGCGGCCCCTAATGCTTTATGATTTTTACCATTCTCCCTTAACGTTTCTTTGGGATTCTACCCATAAGTAAGGACTGCAGCAATGTGAGATGAAGAACATAGTACAGTTTTGTACCTACCATAAATGTAGATGTTCGAAGATCCACATTGCTGCAGTCCCCTCCCTCCTTCCCCACTGTAGTTAGACTTGGTGTTATGCTTTAGGTGATGGTTGTTGTTGGGCATGTTTTGGGAGGTATTCTGTTTTGGCTGTGGCCTTTCTGGTTTGGCCTTCTGACATCTGGGGCAAGAAAAGACTGAGGATATGACGCCGGTCATGCTTTATACCCTGACGCTCTGATGTCAGATCTAGGCGCCCATGACCCGACCGAGGACAGCGGACTACCCATAAGTAAGGACTGCAGCAATGTGGATCTTCGAACATCTACATTTATGGTAGGTACAAAACTGTACTTTTTAGCAAATGCTTTCTTGCTGTATTATTCAAATGGAATGTTAATGAAATGCTGTACCTGTATTGAAATATAGATGTTTGCAGTTAACCGTATGATAGGGATAAAAAATCTCATGAAATAATACATACAGCTGAAATTGAACCCATGACACTATCAAAAAGCATATATATATAAAGAGGTATTTATCTCAGCACACCTCAAAAGAATTTTTAGTTTATTACACTCAGCGGCAGCAGCGAAAACACTGTTACAGTAAATGTTTTAAAGTAGTGCCTTTACTCTGTATTCCCATAGTGCAGTGGATTTAAGCACATTTGCATGAAACTAAGTGTACTACTGCAGCATTTGCCATAAGAAGTTAAATGGCATGCACCATCAATCAGCAATGGTGCATTATGCCAACCACTGTGCAAACGCTGAGGACAAAAGATGAAGGCTTTTCAATGGCCCATTTCTGGTCGTATGTGTTCTAAGTGATTGTATTTTTGAACATATTAAATAAGTGAAAAAAAGCCGTTTTGAAATTTTGGCAGGGGGAGCAAGCAGAGAGTTGATTACAGGGGAAGAATACAAGAATTTGTAGGAGGGTGCTGGGAGAGCATCATAGCTCTCCACTACTTCAGAACATAAAGTGAGTACTGTACACACAGTTTCATGACTTTGGACAGTTGCCACACCAGAGATGGGTGTCAATAACAGAATAATGTTGTATAGCCAACCAGACTAAATCAAGTGTGTCAAGACACATAGAAGTAGAGAGCTATATATGGGGCATAATTTTTGGGGGGAAATAGCAGGTGCCCATTTTTTTTGTTGGGAGAGAGTTTGGGGAAGGTACTTAGGAATGAAAGGGTCAGGTGGTAGTGTGTATTAGGTGGCAGGTACAGACATACAAGACAAACAGGCATGGTAATGGACATAAAACACTGGGGGACACCATGATTGGGGATAGGTAGGGGACCTCAGAGGTGCATCTATGTCCATCCTGAGAAAAGTGAGAATCTAGTCCTCACCCTCAGAGGACTATCACTATCATCTTTGTCAGTTGCCTGGGTCAATGCCAGACATGGCATTGTTTTAACAATACAAAGCAGGACCTTTTCAACCCTGCTAATTTGATCACATAGTCTCTGGTCTATAATGCCCTCCACCAGCTCTGTTAGCCCCTGATTGGTGACAATATCACCACCTTCATTACTACTCATCATGAAGGGTACCACTGCAACAGCTGCCAGGGCAGACTAACCGGATGCAGGTGGAACAGGTAAGGCAGGAGTTGTGTAAGTCACACTGACAGGTTGTGTCCCAGATGTGCTGCCTGTGGTGGTGCTGCAGAAGCCTCCTGAGAAGGTGTGGCTGGCAGAACACCAATGTTCGGTCTACCTTCCTGTGCTGATGGCCATTTTGTTTTCAGCAGCAATGTGTTAACATATTATATATATATATATATATATATATATATATATATATATATATATATAAACAAACACACACACACACACCGATGGCATGACACATTAGTTTATTATTTAAATTCATAAACTGATATGAGACCCTGACCACATTCAGATATGGTGGGAAGGCATTAATGGGTCATCAAATCAGTCAGTCAGTCAGTCAATCAGAATGGTATGATATGGCTAATATATAATGTATTTCGCTGTGCTATACCAGATATCCACTTTCAAAGATAATACTTGCATTTTCCAAAATATGGTTGTTAATATCAGGCAGTATTGCAGTTAATGTCTTCTAAATATTATCCTAAAAAAATTCTAATGTGTGTTTCTGGGTATTGAACCCACACACAGTTAAGCTGATGTATTCATTGTCTAATGCAATCACCAAGAACTACTGAAGCAGGCATGTAAGATTGCTATAAAAATTAAGGTTTGCCTGCTCAAGATGATATACCGTGATGGACTGAGTATGCTTCTCTGCCTTGCATTCAGACCCAGTGCATATTTACCTCATGCCTCATTAAGGGTAGTCTTTCATGATGTGCCACATTGTTTTTTCTGCTATCTCTACTGCAGCTGTACAGTACAGCAAACAAAAATAGATATTTTAAAACATGATAAATACCAGTGTTGGTTGGCTAATTAATGCCATATCATAGACCGGTGATGGATCGCTATACTTGCACAACTGAAGAGTGTTTGCAGTATTACATTCATAATCCCATTGGCTCTAAAGGTCTTACTTGCACTTCTTCATGTCACTTTAGTAGTGACAATATTGATCCCCAGTGGGTGGTATGCCAATTAGACTGGAGACAGCCTTGGCCAAGATATTCAAAGTCTCAGCCTTACACGGAGACCAGGTATAATGCCTCTGCATCAGAGTCCAGCTATAGTCCTTTAGGTGACTATTGATGCAGTCTCTGGCTTCAGCATTTTGGGAGGAATGCCACAAAAATCCTGGACTTCTCAATGCCCCACTTTGTGCTTTAAATGAAACACCATCCCTACCATTATCATGTCTGCAGTAGTCAGACTAGAAATATGTGTCTGAATTGGCACACAATTCGGATCTCACTTGCAATAACTTGTGCACAAAGATGCACATCTTGTCAACTGCATTTGTGCAGTTAGACGCACTGCAATGGCTTGCCAAACACATTGCCACTGATTACATACAAAAGCAAAGACGGTGTGAAATGTGGCAGTGAAATTTTGCCATGTGTTTTGCTTCGACTATTGACATATGTTCCAGTGTTAAACAATGGCATGCTTTATGGTGTTTATAATAATCATTGTTGGTTGGAGGAAAAATGGCATGACTTGTAACATATTGGGTTGCTGGAAGTTACACACTGGTAAAATTGAATAGTACCACCTGGGAATCCAACCCAAAAGAAAAAGGCTACAATATTAAATTTTGCTCATTAACTGTCAGTGCCACAGGAGAATTTACTTACTGGTGTGGTAATTACAGGTATACCAATTTAAGACTGAATGGAGCAGTAAGAGATGCTTGTTATATCTGTTATTTTACTTAGTCATGGGACTGTGTTTCTATGTAAAAGGCAGTATTTGAGTTTATAAATACATTTCAGGCGGATGCAGTTGCATCAACTCAGTAATACATTTTGGGTTAGGTTACATACATACTTCACAAGACATGCTATCATAAACACATACTTATGATATGTAATACGTCATACAAATTACAACAAAAATATGGTGTACATTATATCTATGTATGTGCATTCCAATGTAAAAATCATCATTTTATGTTTAATATAATTTACACACATTATATTATATTGTATTTCTATAACAAGCAAAAATTAAGTTATCACAATAAAAATAGTTATGATACTCATGCATTTACTGTGGCTTTCCTAATCAAAATGTTGTGACAAATGGCATTCTAATTCCCTCTGTAAAACTATCTGTTAACTGGATATGAACCCTGTATCAACTATCTTTGTTTTCTTAAATCAATGCATTTAAGCATTGTGCCACAGAGAAAGCAAGCTAGTAGGTGGAATTTATTCACTGACTACTGTACAAAGAGCTGACATCTGCACACAACAGTGTAAGATTTGTGTGTGCTACAGTAGGCAGCCCAAATTATTTGTTTATTTTTTTCATTAGGGAATGAGCCATATTAGCACACTGTGGAGGAGAGCACAAATTCAAAAAGTATTTAAAAAAAATGACAGAAAACAAATCTGACAGGAAAATGAATTCAGTCAATGGGTATACCTAGTAATGAACAAAGCAAAAAGAGCATTTCAGTAACATTCATCTTTTTCACATCCCCTTGCAATATCAGAAGTTTCATTTCTGGCACATATTATCAGAACTGTAGTTAATGCCAAATCATGTGAAAGTGCACAAACAAAAGCTCACATGTTAGCAATATTGAGAGTAGTGTTGAGTTTTAAACAACACGCTGACTAACAAAATGTGTGTAAATATGTATCCAGATCACCATCTGTAAAATTATCAATTGACTGGATTTGAGCAATGCATTACCTGTCTTTGACTAAACTCACTTTATACCTTGTGCCACAGAGAAAGTTACCTGATGAGTGCATTTTCTTCACTGAGTACTATCTACAGAGCTGATGGCCACACATTGGTGCCAGGCTATTTTGTGCATTGCAAGGCAGGCCAAATTATTTTTTTCAGTTTTTCCTTAGGAAGTGAACTGTATTTCACTGCTAGGGCCTACTACCAGTCCAGAGTGGGCAATGACAAAGGGTGTACAAATGATGGAGAAAATAAAAATAATGTTTGACTTAAATAGAGGAAACATTGTGAAGCAAGTAGTTAAAATGTACAGCCCTGCTATTTCCTCAAACTTGTTGTCTTACAAAATACTCCTTAATCATCATTATGTTCTCACAAACTCTACCCTCTCTAGATTAGAACTGCAGGAAATTTTCAAGACGCACTTGAGATTATTATCAGTATGTGGCACAGATAGTTATCTTTTGAAGAAAAAAACGAGATTATAAATACTCAAGGTATAGTATCAGTATCTTATAGTATATATTGACATTACAGAAGCAACAGAATCAATTTCTGAAATGTGTTCTGTACAATTTGCAATTGGATGTGTGGATAACTGTGATGGTGGCAACAGGGCAAATGATCTTTCCTCACTTAATAGCTCTATTCATCGCTTTATTTTATGAACATCATTCTCACATCTCTCGTCTAGCAAGACTCTATGTGATTTATCTTGCATTATGTTTCAATTAATAATGTACTTGCTTAGACTTGCAGACAATGTAGTCAGAGACAGAAACTGTGGTCATAAATAATTCATATAAATGTTAGGAATGTTTCGCTCCTAAATCAATTAATGTACTCACAAACCATCTTGTAAATCCCTTCTCCCTGACATACTCTCTGCAAATATATAGGAAATAGGACTGACTGTGAAAACTTGATTGTTACTACAGTCAGACTAATCATTTTCACTTGCAAACACTTAGCAGGTAATGCTTCTCTGTGTTCACCCATACAGAGGTAGGACATGGGCATGCAGTCATGGTGGCCCTTACATCATGTTTACATTCCCTGCAGTTAGAACCCACTTTTGAATTCTTGAATGCAAATGAGTTCAAACCTCATTTGTATACGCACAATGCTGTGATGGCGGAATCTACACAACATAAAGGTAATTGTATAGGTAGGTCCCTTAGCAGGCAATGCTTCTCTGTGTTCGCCCTTACAGAGGTAGGACATGGGCATGCAATCATGGTGGTCCTTACATCATGTTTACATTCCCTGCAGTTAGAACCCACTTTTGAATTCTTGAATGCAAATGAGTTCAAACCTCATTTGTATACGCACAATGCTGTGATGGCGGAATCTACACAACATAAAGGTAATTGTATAGGTAGGTCCCTTATATCATAATAGGGGAGACTGTTTGGATCCAGAGAGCTTGACACAGCTACTTGCTTTGAAAACGTGTTGCTACTTTTATTTTTTATTTTTTATTTAACATTTGTTGATCGGGAAAGTCCGACTAGGTTCCACAGATCCTGTTTTCAGCGGAGGCCCGGGGAGAAATGCTCCAGAAGCATGTCTTTAGAATGTGGGAGGAAACCGGAGATCACAACTAACTTAATGTAAAGGCAGGTTGCTGTTATTTACAAATTGATATATTTTAACCTTGGTTATGAATTACATTCCACAATACAATTATCGGTTTACTTTCTGCATTACTCTCAGTACCTGTTGGCATAGGCATGTATACCACTTATTTCTTGACACTGCAGAAATATTCTAAATAATGTTGACATTTTAATGGAAATTTCAATCTGGGAAACTGACTGTTGTATTACTTATTATCAAGATCATAGGTTTTCCCATTATTAGCACAGACAAATGTGTTGAGCCTCTGATGTCTACCTTGGTGCCCTCCACGGAAGTGGATATCACAAAAAAATTAACCATTTTTCCTTGACAGGTGCACATTAGTTTTGTTAATGCTGTGATGTGCTACAGAGTTACAGAAATGCATTCCTGCTATGAATTTATTATCAAGTTATTTCCTTCTTTTGTGTATGGAGCTGTGAGAAAAAGTTCTATTAAGTTGTGTATATTGATATGGAGCCTCCTTTTAATATACATATCTTATGTATGATGGCCAGATACATTCATAAATAATTTTTTGGGAGGTTAACAATCAGTTTTATTCTACTTATGTATTTTTTCTTCACTGATATTTTTCCTCTCATACAGGGCTCTGATATCTAAGAAATCTGCACCGTCATAAATCACCATACACTGACCTTGAGAATGATGTTATCATTCAGGTATTACATTGCCATGGGTCACTTCTGTTAGAGAGGAAGGTGTGACAAGTCCCTCTGTGACTGTATCTGGGAGCAGGTGGTTAATGATGTGAATGCCGTCAGTGGTCATGGACATACATATTCCATAATAAGACATAGGGCCTGAGATATGATTATGGTGGCCAAATATCTAGCAGCTACAATTGCCAATGAATGTATGGCTTTGGGAGAGATCCAATAACTAAGCCACCACTGACTGAAATAGAGGAGTTCCTCTCACTTTCAGAGATCCAAACAGCTTATTACAGAGACCTTGATATCGGGATGATGTAGAAGGCAACTCAAGTGTGTCTACTGCAGAACTTCCAGGTATGCTGTATTATTAAAGAAGTGTCATTGCATATATAAAACCACAGACACAGGTAGGGTGGAAGAGACATTGAAAGAGAGTGAGAAAGAGGGGGGATGGGGGAGGCCATTGGGCAGTAAAGATTTGTATGAGAGGTGTCTTATTTTGCAGCTAAAAAGGCAATTGTTTACTGTATCTTTTGTCATTTGCTCTGTGTTTCTTATCATCCATGTTTCACCTCCATTTGTTTATATATCTCAGCACATCTGGGTCTATTATTGCATGACCACTTGCACATGGTAAGCACACCTTCTGTATTCTTATTAATGCACAAAAGGATGATGTATGTGTAACTGAATATCATTTGTTTTCATTACATTATCATCTCTTAAATTTTAGACACTTCACATAACTTAGGTTTGATCATTGTTTATTCTATTTCTCTTTTTTTGTGTGTAGCTTGTTATGATCCTACTCCCCAATATCAGAGTTTTGGCAGCCTATGATGATGGTGGTGATGAAGCGGCATAGTCTGGGGATGCAGAGAGCCAGTCTGACATGGAAATTGTGCCTCTAACATTTCCTGCCCCTATTTCAGACACAGTGAGTATGCTAACATATAATGTAGAGTCCTCAGACATAGGACAGGTTGAAGTTGGCACAGTTGATCAGGGTAGTGTGGTTACTCCGGTTGCAGAACTGGTTGATTATACATAAAACCTTGGTGAGGACAAGGTTTCTCACAGGCAAGTTGGTACAGGTTCTCAAAGGAGTCCTGCTGTTCACCGTCTTCCTGATGTTGGTGTGTCAGAAGGTGCAACATGATGTATATGTAGGACCATCACAAATGTAAAAGAATGTTCCACCAGAACCTCAGAAGAGATAGTCTGAGTGCTAAACATTCTGCATTTCGACACACAGAACTGCCTGATGACTTCTTGGACTAGATGAATGATGCAGCTGACCTTGCAGTATCTGTAACGGAATGTCTGCTGGGGGAGGATTGGCAATGATGAGGCTGTAGAGACACTACATTATTCAGAGTTAGGCACTGTGTCCATGCAAGATCCTGCTCCTGTAGTGGCACTACATGCACTGCTTTTTCAGTGATTGTGGTGTTCACACCCAGATGTGGCAGGCCATGTGGTCATGTTCCTGGGCTTAGTCATGATGAGGGCTTGTCCAGCAGATATCACTTATATTCAGGTAGCACCCCAAATTCTAGCCAGGACCAGGGAACTAACTGAAGCAGTTCTTGTTGGCAGGGCAATAATGCTGAACTAACTAGTCTACTATGCACGTCGTGCACCTGTATGCGTTGCCATAATGTAGTGTTACCACAGTGCTTGATTGTATTAAGGCAGACACACACACATATTCAACAAATACTTGCCTATAACACTCACACTCACACAATAGCAAAAGTACACTGGTGGAAACAGGTGAATTCTTTTAGCATAAACCAAATTTATTAATCCGTTAGTCATCTGAAGACTTCATCAGAAACAAACAACCACATAATATCGCAGCAATATTTAAACCAAATTTGTTAAACAGTTAACCAATAGTTAAGTGTTAACTCTTAATGCATCAAACAGAATAAATGACAGATTTTCTATACTTTAAAAAAACATTTGATATTTACAGATTCATTTAAACCAGGAGGAAGGTGAGCAGCCAACCGAATCTGCCACTCAACTTCCTTCCTTTCAATATCATTGCTAAAATCACCTCCCCTTGAGTCCATATGTACCATGTCCAAAACAGAAAAAATACATTTCTTAAAATTGGAACATTTTACAGAATACTTGTACAGCACATTATTCTCATCATGTGTCATAATAGCATATACATGTTCTCTAATTCTAGTATCCAGACTTCTGGTAGTCATGCCAACATAAAATACTGTGCATGACGTACATAATGCAACAAAAACAACCCCAGTAGAGGAACAATCAAATCTACCTGGCACTTTTATAGTTCTATTACAATGTGATAAATCTAAGAAGGGACCTTCAGAAGTAAACCTACACATCCCGCAGTTCAAACATTTGTAAGTATCGAAGACCTTATTAGTACAAGATGTTATAATTGTCTTCCCTGAAAATTCTAACAGTTGTTTAGTGTTTCCATTTTTCTTTTCTACAAACTAAGGTCTAACCCCCACTACTTTTGCCAGGTCCTCATGTCTTAGCAAAATTTTCCAGTTGTTTTTTAATGGTCATGGAATCCACCTTCATGTCCAAACAAAACCTTGAAGCAAATGGGAGTATCTGTTTACTAGTGAAACCATGTATAATAATGGGTAGAAAGTTATTGGTTCTAACACTAATAATTTCATCTGCTGCATTGTTAAATAATTCCAAGCTGTAACCTCTTTCCAAGAATAAATTCTATTTCATTCAAAAAATCTTGGTCATCACTGACCATCCTGGAGGCTCTAATGTAATGGCCACGTGGAATGTTCCTTTTAATGTACATAGGATGCCCACTTTTGAAGTGGACATAGCTATTGCTAAAAGTTTTTCTGTGAATTCTAGAAATAAATTTGGCACTATCCCACTCTAAATCTATGTCTAAAACGTTCACACGAAGACTAATGTTTCCAGTTATTCAATTCTAGCATAAAATTATTCAAATCAAAATCAGCTTCTAAAACAATAAAAAAATAAATTTACAAAATGGCAGTATTTTGAAATCTTATCATACGTAGAAATGTGTGGTTACAATTCTTTCTTTCTCCCACCATCCTAGAACTAAGTTAGCAAAGGAGGGGGCTACCATTACCCCCATTGCTACTGCTTTCTTTTGTTTGTAAAACTTAAGTGTTAAAACTAAAATAATTATTCACTAACACTATATCCATTAAAGTTCTATATAGATATACTTGGTGTGTCGTACTGCCCATAATTTTGTAAAAAATTACTTAAAAATTCTAACCCTTCTTCTACAAGAATTAATGTATAAAGGGAAGCAATATCCACTGTAATCATAATGAAGGAAGAAGAATTGTCAGAAATTTTTGCCCTCACATGAAATTCTCTAATTTGATTAAGGAAATACCATGAGTCACTAATATGCGATTCCAGTTTCTTAACCAATGGGTTAAAAACATAATCAAGAAACAGAGAAATATTCTCTGTATTAAACTATCAGTCTAAAGGGGGATTCTGAAAGTGTTTAGGAATACCAAACAGTACACCTATTTTTGGTTCATCAGTATACAAAAAATTGAATAATTCCAGATTAATATCAGCATTCATTGAAAACTCATATAAGTTGTCATATACATTCAAATGACTTTTCAACACATCACATTTTCTAACCTCCGTGTATTCTGATTTGTTGCTGAGCATTTGTTCAATTGCATTAACATAACTCTCTTCTGTCATTATGACAATCCTCCCTTGTCTGCCTTCATATATCTAAGATGTTTAAAACTCTTTAAATCATTTAGAGTTCTAATTTCACTCTGAGAAGTTAAAAAAACATTTTTATATTTATTCTTACAACATTGTCATATTTCTTCTTCATGACTTCTTTCAAGTATCTTAATAGTATGAAGTAGAATCGGGTGATAACTGGAAGGTTTACAGAACTTAATCTTAGAACTAATAAAATTCAAAATAAAACTTAAATTCAGCTTCCTAACATACTTTTTAAAGTCAACAATAGTGCTAGTTTCATTAGCACATTGACTAGGAATATAGTTCAAGCCTAAGTTTAAAATTTTGTAATGAACATCTTGCAAACAAACATTAGACAAATTATAAACATTTCCAAAAGTCTCTGTACTTATTTTTTGATGTTTTCTCTCAGCGCTTCCTGTTGCAGCTTCTCCCTCAGCTCCTGGTATTGTAAATCTGGCTCATCTGCTTCAAAAAATTACTGTTAGCTGAATGAGTGGTCAATATTTCAAATTCTTGTACAGAACCAGCATTATTGTTAACCAAACCTGACATGTCTTTAAACTCTTGAGCATTAGTACACTCAGAAGATCCTGGGCCTTCATTACTCTCTGCAAGAACTCTGTCATATGCCACTGCAGCCTCATTTATGCTTTCAGTGGTTCTTGAATTTAAAGAGACAGTCTAATCCCCTCCTAATGTTGTGTCTTTCGGCTTTTGTGTCTTTCGGCTTTTCCCGGTTAGGGGTCACCACAGCGGAACTCCAGTCCGCTAATGATTGGTAGTTGATTTTTACATGCCGAGTTACCAGCCCTGATGCACAACCTTCAATGAAGGTATGCCCATTCAAGCATGTCTCCACGCAAAAGACACTCTAGCTGAGAATCGAACCGGACAGCGTCTTACTGTGAGGCGACAACGAAACCTGCACACTATGCATGTTAGACATCTGTGCATTAAAGAATGTATTATTTCTATAACTATTCTGATAAGTATTCTTGTTGTCATTGTTGTAAAGTCTTTTCTCCTGATCTAACAGGAAGGCATTGCTAGAGTCATAAGCTGCCACATCCCTTTGAATTTTCTTCTGCTTACAAAATACTGTTGCCCTCTTGAACTTGGATACATTGTTAAAGACAGTATCATATTCATGCTGCAAATCCCTACAGTGTTGCAGTTGTGCTCTAATAGTAGTATCAGACTTTTCTTTAGACTGTCAATAATGGAAACATTGTTTTTATAAGCAAGGTTAAAAATTATTTTCCAGCTTTACTGAAAAAGGAAACCAACTCATGATAGAAAGGAGTGTCCTTGCTTACACCGTTGGGAAATTTATAAAATCTCAAACCCTTCGGTGTGATGTTTAGTCTTAGACAATGTTCAGAGTACTTGTTCTCAATCATTAAACTACGAAAGTGCTTTAAACACTTGTTCTCAATCATTAAACTACGAAAGTGCTTTAAACGCTTTTCCATTTCATAAAACAGTTCAAGTAAATTAGCTCTATTGATGTGGTTCCCCTATCTATTCCCAACAATTTGAAATGGATCATGATTGTCATTTAAAAAGAAAGTAACATCCTTGGAAGCTTCATTTCTTGTGGAATTTTGACCCATGACAGTTGGAATAACAGTTTCTTCACCATCATAGGAGTCATCTGAAAATTCATAACTGGAACATCGATCCATTTCATTTAGTCTACTCATAACATTTGCCAAGGTGATTTGTAACTCGCCCACTGCAGAAGTCAATTTGTTTAAAGCATTTTCATGCATATTAGGTGTCGAATGTACCATCATGTCCATCAGCTCATCATTAGTGGGGGTTCATATTACACCCCCTGCTAAATATATATTCCAACTCCGATATCACGCTACAGTGAGGAATGGACAAAGATCCCAATCTTCACTGTGCAGTGATCACACAATGCGATCTTCGAAATGCGGCCATTTTGAAGTTCTGAGCATTTGATTACATTATCTTTCGATAATGTAATAGGAACCCCATTAGAAGCACCTGACATGGTTTATTTGGCAAACAAAACCACCAACAATGAAAAACCAAAACAATCAGGAACCAGAGAGAAGTAACCAAACAGCAAAAGTACACTGGTGGAAACAGATGCTCGACACAATTCTTTTAGCATAAACCAAATTTATTAATATGCTAGTCATCTGAAGACTTCATCAGAAACAAACAACCACATACTATTGCAGCCATATTTAACCAAATTTGTTAAAAAGTTAAACAATAGGAAAACACTAGTGTTAACCCTTAATGCATCAAACAGAATAAATGACAGATTTTCTATACTTTAAAAGTAAAAAAAACTACAAAAAAATGACAGGTAGATTTGATTGTTACTCTACTGGGGTTGTTTATGTTGCGTTATGTACGTCATGCACAGTATTTTATGTTGGCTTGACTACCAGAAGTCTGGGTACTAGAATTGGAGAACATGTATATGCTATTACGATACATGATGAGAATAATGCGCTGTACAAGCATTCTGTAAAATGTTCATAGGGTCATAGGTGTGTACTAGGCTAATGTCCCTGAAGCCTTTACAAGCCTATCCCATAGGATTACCCTTGTATCATGCCACCTGACCTTAGTTCCCAGTGCCTCTGTCAAGTAGAGCCACTGCAGTGATCCTCGAGGTGAATTTTCTATTTCCCATCCACTCATCAGGATTTCCCTTGAAGAGGGCCACTGAAGTGCTCTGCTTGATATGTTGATAACTGCCTGGTGATCAACTGAGCAAGACAGTGGTTGGACAGAGAGGAAAACTCAAACATGGAGCAGGTGTCCCCTAGGAATGCTTAGCAAATGCTTCTATGCAGCACATGTTCCACCGTTACCTCTGGAAATCCCTAATAAAGCTGTGAAGGATGGAACATGCACTGCTAAGGTCCAAGGTCCAGCTGGACTGCAACAGTGCAACTGGCAGCCTATGCCAAAAAAGGTGTCACAATGGGGCCTGTTGGTGGACAGCACTGGGAAAGAACATTTCTGTACAAAACTAGCAGTGGGCTCTCTGGAACTGAGAGATAAGTAGTGACAGACCAGAAAGCAACAGCTAAAATAGTAGCAAATGTGAAGACTCGTGTTGAAGAGATTAAGAGCGATTATGGAGAACAACTTTTGAATGGCCTTAGCGAATTTCTGGCAAACCGTCTAGGAACTCCAGAAGGAGAGGCAAGGTACCACAAAGGATGTTCTCAGCTGCACCTGTAAAAAGAATCCCTTAGGAAACAGCTGTGGATGTTCTGTCAAAGGATGATAATATACAATGACTGGAGTTATTATCAGGAACCCTTTGTAAACTCTGCTGACATACTCTCATCTGATAATGCAGTGCAAACAAGGTTGCAGTCATTTTTGTTGAGGAGGTCACTGTGGTGAATAATGATAGTGCTGAATGCTGCTGAAACTTCATCCGTTACATGACCTTTTCAGCACCACTGGCAAACTGAGTTAGTGCAGTACTCCCCATATTTAAAAGCAATTATGTGATGTGTGCTCATATTGACATTGTGATACAATCCCACCCCACTCCCACTGTTTATTTCTTCCCATTACACTGAGTCCTAGAAGATGAAATTATTTTGCTCTCCCTTATGCCAAATCTTATATGCCTTTACTTAGCAGCAGTTCTGTATTATGACATTCTAACTTTGAGACTCTTTGGACAGTCTGTTTTGGGTGTGAAACCTTCTTTAGAGGCAATTCCTTGGTTGAGTTCTGTCCCATTTCCAACATTCTGCAACAAGCAATTTTCAATATACACAATCAGTAACGCAGGAGAAAAGAAAGGCCCAACCAGACACTGTCTGCACATAGTAAGCATTATGTCACAATAACAACTCCAAGCAGATATTACTTCCACAGGACAAACTACCAAACAATGACACAAGATTCTGCCACAATACATTTTTAGCTAACTTACTGCAACATGGCAAACTAAAGGACACAGAATATGCAGAAACTGATAGGTATCCCTAACTTATGCAGTCATAACAGGAAAATAAGTAAGTGTTTGCCTTATAAAGACAAGGTGCAGAGTTTGAGACTCACAAGGGATAATTGGCTAGACTTAAAATGGCTCGCAAGGGCAGTTAGCTTGGTAAAAACCTATAAAATGTGGCATCTTTCAACCATGCCTTATAAAACCAACACAAGCTTACTCTCTTATGTTAATATTCTTTCTTCGACATGTTCAGAAAAAAATATAAAAACTGCAGACCGTGTTCAAGCTAGAGGGAGACAGTTAGTCTACCAGTTGCCATAACAACTGTTTAAAAAAAAAGTCATGCCAACTACCCACATGGCACCTGCACCCTTAAAAATAAAATCAACATCTGCACAAAGCACCGTTTTAATACACAGCACTCACAACAGGAGAGAAATGTAATCCCAAAGTGCAATACCTATTACAGCAAAATTACTCATATTACAGAAATACCTTAATTTACTCATGCTAAGAAAAAAATCAAATCTCCTGTCATCAGAACTAATAACATGATGCAATATATTTAGAAAAGGGATGCCCAGTCCATTTTCAGTCCAACATTAAATCTAAATTTAGATAAGGAACTGCAGCTGCAAAAAATATGCATTTAAAAATATTGACTGCAGCTGCCAAGTTTGGTATTGCCTCAAAGTCAAGTAATAAACATGCTACCAAAACATTAATGTTGGATATCTGGATGGGAAAAGGGGCAATTCTGAAACTTCCTACCATGACAAGGACCTTGGCCACACCCAGAAGCCACAAAATTAACAGAAAACTGTGGGCCCAATTCCAAAAGACTTGCTCTCAAAGTAAATGACCACTTAGACTGACATTAGATCTTTTGGAATCTGGCCCCCAGTGCAAGTCTTTATAGATAAGCCTTACACCAAAGTAAGTCACTTACATTGACAACAGGTCTTTTTGAGATCTGAAAATGAAGTGAATCAACTCTGAAAGATGAAGAGACAAGGATTCCACAACTCACCCCCCCCCCATGGGAGGCATCCACTTGATATGACGATACACAGGTTAACCACCAGCAAATCACCACCATCACCTGGGAAACACACCAAATGCTCTATGCTTGACTCCACTTCCACACACATGCAAAAACCACAGCAGAAATCAATGGAGGTGGAGTTGCTTAAATAGTTTTTCCAATCAGAAGACATACTTTCAGTAACAGGGACTCGGGGTGGGGAGGGGGGGGGTAACTGGAAAACTAAAAAGAAAACTAGAGGATAATGGCCTGAACTACCAGAAGAAAATATAAACACACAATAGAAAATCACTTTCTATGGCTTTCTTAATTTTCTGGGTGATTTTTAAATCACATAAAGTAGAAAGAATTATTTCCATGGCTCTACAACATATCAGAGTATTAAGTTTTAGGAAAAGCTGATCTTGGGCTAGGTCAGTACTTACAAGATTGCAGCAATGGAAATTAATACGAAAGTTACTACTTAAGGTTTTGTCAATATTCATACTATATACTTAGTGGTGTACGTGTTATGTGTCTGAGCTATAGAAAAAAAAATACAGCTTCTGTGATAAATGATTAATACCACTGTTACATATACCATCACCACACTTTGCTTTTTTTCCTAGAATTTAGTAGTTCTATTCAATGTCGTATACATGGTCCCCCCCCCCCACCTTAGCAGATGCAACCCCTAAGTTTTGATCAAATGGGCATGTCACATAGCCCTTCACCTAAAGTCATCAGTTTGACCATCTTTTATGCAAGCTTTTCTGAGGCAAGGAGAGAGCTATAAATGACTATGCTGGAGTTAGTATCTAGTTTAGTAGTGTAAACCATCCCCAACCCCCTACACTCACCAAAGCAGAATGAACACCATTGCTCTTATAGGGACAGAGTAGACTGCTGTTAGCAGTGTACCCCATGCGAGGATACAGGGCAGTCCCTGCCAAGCTAGGCATAACAGCTACTCCTTAGAAATGCAACTCCTGATCCGACCAGTGAAAGCCAGAGTCCTGTCAACAACAATGACGACCAGTGAAAGCCAGAGTCCTGTCAACAACAATGACCAATTCTCCTGGGGAATCAGTGCTGCAGACACGTCTGACATTCTTCACTAGAGACAGACATTTAAAGCAAATAAATGCAACACTTTTTTTTTGATAGGAAGGAAGGAAAAAAATACTAGTATACAAAAGAGAATATCTGCCAGGTAAATTTTATTTATCTGTTTACATTTGTTGATCTGAACAGCCCAGCTTTGCTAAAAGTCATTTTCATTGGAGTCCAAGGGAGAAAAACTCCATAAATGAACATCCAATTTTAAGAAATACATTTTTTCTGTTTTGGACATGGTACATATGGACTTATGGGGAGGTGATTTTAAGAATGAAGTTGAAAGGAAGGAAGTTGAGTGGCAGATTTGATTGGCTCCTCACCTTCCTCCTGGTTTAAATGAAGCTGTAAATATCAAATGTTTTTAAAAGTATAGTAAATCTATCCTTTATTCTGTTTGATGCATTAAGGGTTAACATTAGGGTTTTCCTATTGGTTAACTGTTTAACAAATTTGGTTTAAATATGGCTACAATACTATGTGGTTGTTTGTTTCTGAGGAAGTCTTCAGATGAATAGCAGATTAATAAATTTGGTTTACGCTAAAAGAATTGTCGAGCACCTGTTTCCACCAGTGTACTTTTGCTGTTTGGTTGCTCCTCTCTGGTTCCTGGTTGTTTCAGTTTTTTGTTGTTACATATTCAACAAATACTTGCCCATACCACACACACACACACACACACACACACACACACACACACACACACACACACACACACACACACACACACACACACTGCTTATCTAAGCAGTACTGTTGACTACTATAAATATATTGCTGCTGACTTTGCAAATTTGATACTTAAGGAATAAATTATTGTTTTACTTGGACACCCTCATTTCTTTGGTGGCAGGCTTGCTCTCCTTCCCCCCACCCCATGCAAGTGTTGATGTCTGCACCAAGCCCTTTGCAAATATTTTGTGACTTTAGGTTGCATATATATGTTTGATGCACAGAGTGGATAGCTAATGATTACTTACTCAGAACCTTCCTTTTATGTAAATATATTACAGAATAAATGCTTTCAATCATACTTCATAATCAGTTATGAATGATTGTTTCTGCACTTGTTGACCCTCACTGCATTTCTTCTACTGTTCTTACTCATCCAGTCAAAGTAGATGTTTAAGTATTGCTTACTGATATATTTCTACAAATGATAACCGGACACCATAAATTGGCCATAGGTGTGAGTGTGCATGAAAGTGTGTGGTGTGAAAGAACTACAGCAGCAGGGATAGTCACCCAGCAATGTAAACCTTGGGTCTAGATGTTTGTCATTGTTGAAGTGACACCCTGCCCCTTTGCAGATGAGAGGGCTGCGTATTGACGCACATGCCAGTAGGCTGCTAAGGCTGCGCCGGAAGACTGGTGAGTAAATATCTAGCTTGCATTATTCAGGTTAAATAAATAGAAATTAGTAGACTGTCAAAAACTAGTGGGTAAACTGTTGTACTGTGTGCAATGAATGAAGGACTGTCGTCAGGTGAATAAAGGTCTCTGTAACATTAAATAAAAATAAAAACCCCAGACTGCTGTGTTTACTTTGTCATGTTGTGGTAGGAATATAAATGTGTACAAGTTCTGCATAGTTATGTGTTTTTGGTAGAAAATAACTGTTTCATGCAACTATTACTAAAAACTAACACATATCTGTTGTCTGGTATTTGTCTAACTATAAGGTCAGATTGTGCAAACCAGAGAAAACTAGGGAGAAAAAAGTCAAGCGTAAGTTAGTAGTTACTTGTTAGCTCATTGTGATGAAACATGGGTGTTGTGTACCTTTTTGCACAAACAGGCATGGTTCGAATCCTGGCAGTGGTAGTATGCTGAATGCATATTGTCAGACAAGAATATGTGAATATTTGTATAAACAGTCAGGTAGTATTAACATAAATTACCTCCACAGGTCTACAAGGTAAGGAAATGTTTGTAATAGCTGAAAGAAGGCTTTAAAAACACAATCTGTGTTCAACATATCCACTGTCCAACCCCAAGGCTGCAAATGACAGCAAGATAAGTACATAAACCAAGAACTTTGTTCTGATACATGTCCCTCAAGTGTCACGATGTGAGGGCTAATGGTCACTGCTGATAATAATCAGGGAGAAACCCCACTGGAGTATGTCAGTACCACACCCTCCAAACATGAGTTCCGAGCACTCCTGTCAGTGTCACATATGTAACTGTGAAGATGTGAATATGTGTAGAAGCATTCAGGAAGTGTGTTAACACATATATCTTTAAAAGATCTGCCAGGTAAGGAAATGAGTCTGTTAGCTGTAAGAAGGCTTAACCAATACATTGTGTACAGCAATCACACTGTCCATCCCCAGGCCATAGGTACATATACAGTGAGGTCAGTCATGGAGAGTAATGATTGGAGTAATGATCTGTACACTTGTTGAAAACTGAAGCCTAGACATTTGTTAATTGACCTCTCTCGCTTCCCCACCCTATCTGCACCAATACCTCATACACATTAAATGGTTATGTTCATCTCCAAACCTACTGCTAGGGCATGTGTCCTATTGTTATACAAATACTGAACCGTTTGAATTTTAATGTTTCCTGTTCAAATATTATCACTGATGGCATATTGCTATCAGTGTAACTTGCATGCTGCTGTAATGCCTACTGTGGTTCCATATATACGTGTTCTGTTTGCTATGCAACTGTTTCAATCCTGTTTTATGGGGTCACTCAGAACACCCATGCATGCTCTTTTAACTAATCCTGAAATGTATTGTTCTTGACTAACCACCATATTTTTTAAACTGAAACACTATAGCACATCTGAGAAGGCAGATTCTGGTGGATCCACCTGTCCCACCTCATCTGGCCGTAGCACCAGGCCCCAGCATGTCTGGGAGCCAACCTGGGCCTTCCTCTTCCGTTGGTCCTACACCACCTTCTTGTGGAACCTCCTCAGGGGATGGGGCTTGTTCCCCCCCCCCTGGGAGCAGCCGGGAAGAGGAGACCATCACCTACAGTCAGGTATGGAGATTGGTGAGCAGCATTCTCCACTCAGACTACAGTGATCAGCTGCACCAACATGAGGGCCGTATGGTGCATGTTGAGGATCAGCCTGCCCCTCCTGTACAGCCACCTTCGAGGCCGTGAAGGTGCAGTGGTGACTGCTGATTATTGGAGACCTCAATCCCACTGTAATTGTATGGGAGCTCATATGATTCACAGCCACCCTCCCTGTTCAAGGTGTTTACCCCCCACATGTGTCAGATACCACCCCTGTCAGCTGCCTTGCCTGTTTTCCTACACAACGTACCTCCCCAAATGTACCTACTATTCTTCCCCAACATCCCACTCTCACCTTATTAAAAAAAAAGAAAAAAAGGCAATCTGTTCCCAAAAAAAAGACACCCCATACATAGCTGTCCATTTCACACATGTGCCCAATTGACACATGTAATCTGGTCTAATTGGCTTAACAACACATTACTGTTGTCCTCACCCATCTCTCAGGGGTTTGAATGTCCAAATTCACTTCTAAATTCTGTACAAATGCACAGCTGTTGCTGTATCAGAAATGGACAGCTATGGATCTTCCCTATAACTGTCCTGCACATCCCTAGCTATCTTTCATATTGTTTTTCACTCTGCGTGCACCATTTTTCACCACTTTCCTATCACCACTTTTTTCTTTTCTTTTAAAGAAATTAGCACAGGGATAAGCAGGAGTAAGCTGCAGTAAGCAGCAGTACACAAGTTTGAGCAATGCCAAGCGATGCCTACACAGATTAAGCAGTTTTCAATTTAACCATGTGTTGGCATCACTTACCATCATGCAAACCCACTTACAACTGCTTAAAACTGCCTTATTGCCCTGTGTCCATCAGCCACTGTTCTGCCCAGCAACAAAATAATCGACCTTGCCAAGTCTAGAATCCAAGACCCTGTACACCATAGTCAGAGCAATGTACTACTACACCATCTGAACTACAATAATGAATGCTGTTTTTTCAAATATATCATTCAGTACAGGTATAGAATAGTAGAGAACAAACACTGTGGAATCAGTCATGTTTAGTATATATAAATATACACATATAGATGTGTAAGGTGATAGATAAATATGAAAACGTATATACATCAGATATTTGGAGCTATACATTTAAAACAAATACATATAGAATATATACATACACATATATATATATATATATATATATATATATATATATTGTATAAATACATATATATATATATATATATATATATATATATATATATATGTATAAATATATATATATATATATGTATAAATATATACATATCCCATATATATATATATATATATATATATATATATATATATATATATATATATACATTTATATATATATATATATGTATGTATAAATATATATATATATATATATATATATATATATGTATGTATGTATAAATATATATATATATATATATATATATGTATGTATAAATATATATATATATATATATATGTATAAATATATATATATATATATATATATATATATATATGTATAAATATATATATTATATATATATATTTATATATATGTATATATATATATATATATATATATATATATATATTTATATATATATGTATAAATATATATATGCAGACCCAAAGGTTTCAGTGCACATAGTCAATGTTGTGCTCGGACCAAACCAACAAACAGTTCAAAATAGGGACCAACACATAAAAATAGTCATCCAAAAATCTAAAAAACGAGTCAACAATCAAATAAGGATTGACAGATTTATCTCTCCATTAGTATGGCAGTCTTCACCTTACATTGTATAGCAAGCAATCAAACAGCACAACCACAAACCGGTTTTGCCCCCTGGTGTCCACAGTGTGGAGGATGCCAGGGGGCAAAACCGATTTGTGGTTGTGCTGTTTGATTGCTTGCTAGCCACTGTAGGGTGAAGGCTGCCATACTAATGGAAAGATAAATTTGTCAATTTTCATTTGATTGTTGACTTGTTTTTTCATTTAAATCTATATTTACATTTTGGACCCTATTTGTGAACTCTGTGTGTGTGTGTGTGTGTGTTATATATATATATTATATAAATATGTATAAACTCTCCACTGTTTAGTGCATGAATTCTGGACAAAGGCTATCAAAATGGGGGAACAATGGGCCAAGACCTGGGACATAATGTACATACTGAAGTTATAAATGTAGAATGTTGCTACAGTAACAGGGTTTGTGTCAGCATGCATGTTCAGTAGGATGTGAGTTCTGAAACTGAAATGTATGTCGTCATTTCCTGTCAGAAATTTTCAGATCCTCACAGTGATTTACCACAAAAATGAAAATAATGATTCTGTGGAACAGACCAGAAATTTGAGCAATAAACCTGGACAGTCTGAAACAATCTGGCCAGTCCAGAGGTATGCTCAGAACCCCTTAATGCAATAAATCTGGACCAAGTCTGGCAAAAGGAGGGGGTAAAACCATGAAACTGAGAACGTATCCCAAATACTGGAGTAGATAAGATGACACAGTTGATGCAGTAACACCCTCCTATCTGTTGTAACATATATGGACTGGAATAGCCGAAGTCCAAAACCACATTACTTCCCACTAGTTACCGACAAATCCCTATATCATCCCACTGATGTGTCAGAAATACACAACACGTATGCGGGCTAGGCAACAGTACATCTGATATATATCTGGACATAACATCACAGTAGGGAAAGTACACTGAGCTGCTAGGCATGTCATCAAGCACTGTCTAAACTACAGGCAGACTGACACAACACTAACCCAATTTTGCTATTGGGGAATACACATGTAATTGCAAATATATCAGGCACTACAGGGATGTAATAGCACTGACAGACAGACACCAATGTGAAAGTGCATATCCATAACCAATCTCACCACATTCAAACTGACATACTGGTAAGCCACATGAACAGTAGAGTATATAGACTGAGTGAACAAAATCATCAGCATGTTTGCCACTCACACACTACCCTTACATATACTGGCCTGACTGTGGTATGGGACATGCAGTCTTCCCCTACAAACATATACAGCTGATAGAACATCAGAAACTGGAGCAGGATGCAAAGTTAGATAGAAAAAGACCTATAACATTTACATCTACCCCCATCCCTACACAGGCCAAATATCACATGCACAGTACACTGCTACACAGTCCTTACAGTCTGTCAACAATTGCCAGAAATACACAGTCCTCTCAACTGCACAGAGTCCCACAGAATGTCCAGGCTTTGTCCTCCTATATAAGGCCTCCTACAAATAACATGTCTGGCAGTCTGATACATCACTGGGATGATATCAGGAATGAATTCACTATATAACAATATACTGTACCTATCCATCTTTTACAGCATGACATCTGGACAAAGCCTGACATACTTGGGGGGGCAGAGGCCCAAACACAGGGTATTATTGACATTGCTGTTATAAACTGAGAATGTTGCTGATGTAACAGGGTTGTTGTAACATATCTGTTCTGAGGGATATGAAGTCAGAAACACACATGGATGTTACCATTTACTGACTGCAATCCTCAGAGTACACTACTGAATTTCCAAGGCCAAAAAATGTGAGTAACACAACAAATATAACAGTCCAAACTCTGGCCAGTCTGCAGATAGCCCAACAGTTGAGAGTTATGTCAACCACATAACACTATCCGACTTAAATGCATGCAAAGCAGCCATATCCACAGAAACCCCATCAAACTAGCATTACTTTAACTGTATAACAGCAATACTTACATTCTGTCCCTATGTCTGGAACATTCTACCCCAGTTTGGTGCGGGGTTCTCCACAGTTTTTGTTGTAAGAGACATTTCCAACTACCCTCTGTAATGCTGTTTGTCACACACCTCCATGAAGTTCTCCTCACAGGCAAGGAAAAGGGATAATGCCCACATGAAGTACTCAGTTATAGGAGTGTGTTTCCATACTATTTGGTATGGGAATGATACCACAGCTGTTCTACATGCAATTAGCAAGTGGGGGACTCCACTTGGTGCACAGGCCATCAGCTGCTCATGAGCATTACCTGCAAAAGGCAATCTGCTGCCTATACAAAGCAGATGTACATGCTACATCTGTCTCAGAGAGAGAGAGAGAGAGACAAACAAACAAAGCAAACAGACAGAAAGACAGACACACACACTGAAACTGATGGATTATACCAACTGAACCGAAAAAAAAAAACAGGTATGTCAAACAATCAAGCATGTGATGGAATATAGTAGTGGGTATATAAACATGGAAAATAGGAAGTTCAAACAACATTATGTCTCATCAACACATCCTATATGGATATATTGCTGAGCAGAACCTATGGCCATAGCATCTGTGTCTGTATGCAGTGACATAGAGCACAGCTCAGGGCCCTGAGTCACCCAAGGCAAGGATGGCTCACATATGACCACTACTGGAGTGTCTGTTGCACAATACTGACTGTGACACTGCTAGGCCAGCTACTGGGATGTCACAGATATCCATATCTTAATTATCAATACAAATATGGTATACATATTTGTCTCAGACATGTGATGGACTTATACAAGGTAGTTGCATACTGAAATGCTGTCGCAGCTGTGTGTGTTGACTTGCATGTGATATACTGAGCTCATACCATCAACTGTCCAGTGTTAGGCACACTGACCATATGTGTGCCTCATATTTGTAGTTATGTCATCAAGAGTTGTGTTATGGCTGGCAAATAATTGTAAACCTGTGAACACTGACATTACAACATCACCTTCTCTTTCTTCTGGCTGTAACCATTAGTGGTTGCCACAGCAGATCACCTTTCTCCATGTCTTCCCATCCTCTTCATCTTGCTCTGTCACACCAACCACCTGTATGTCCGCTATCACCACATACATACACCTTATCACAGGCCTTCCTCTTTTCCTCTTATCTGGCAGCCTCATCCTTTCCAAAATATACTCAACATACCTCCTCATCACATGTCAAAACCAACATAATCTTGCCTCTCTTTGGCTTTGTCCCCAAGCTGTCCAACCTGGGCTGACCCCCTAACATACATATTACTAATCCTGTCCACCCTCATCACACCCAGAGCAAATTTTAACATCATTAACTCTGCTACATCCAGCTCTGACTACTGCCTCTTTTTTCAATGCCAGTGTCACCAATCTATATAACATAGCTGGTCTCACTACCCTCTTGTAGACCTTCCCCTATCCCTTTCAATGTTTCAATGGTACTCAGTCACAAATCACTCCTGACACTCTTTTCCACCACCCACATCCTGCCTGTACTCTCATCTTACCTTTCCCCCACACTCACCATTACTCTGAACTTTTGTTCCCAAGTATTTACACCTATCCACCTTTGCAAACTGTACTGCCTGCATCCTCACCATTCATCTATCCTCCCTCCCATTCACACATATATATTCCATCTTAGTCCTGCTGACCATCATTCCTCCCTTCTCCAGACCATACCTCCACCTCTCCAGGTGTTCCCTTCTCTCACTACAGACCACAATGTCATCTGCAAACAGCACAGTCTACGGGGACTCCTGTCTGATCATGTCTGTCAACCTGTCCATTGCCACTGCAAACAAGAAAGGACTCATAGCTGATCCCTGCTGTACTCCCACCTCCACCTTAAACACACCTGTCACTCCCAATGCATAACTCACCACTTTCACACTAGCCTTGTACGTTTCCTGTAGCATTCTTATGGATTCCTCTGCCACTGCTGACCTCCTCATGCAATACCACAACTCCTCTGTAGACATCCTGTCATGCTGTCTCTAAGTCCAGAAAGACACAACTCAGCTACTTCCGAACTTCTCTGTATGTCCCCATCAACAGTCTCAGAGCAAACATTGCATCTGTACTGCTCTTTCCTGGGATGACACCATACCGCTGATCAGTAATCCTCCCCTCCCTTCTTAACCTAGCTTCTACCACCCTTTACAATTACCTCATGCTGTGACTGATCAGTGTTATCCATCTGTAGTTACTACAGCTCTGCACACCACCCTTATTGTAATAATTAGTACCCAAATACATATTATCCACTCCTCACGCATCCTATCACTTTCCAAGATTACAGTAAACAATCCGGTTAAAAAGACCACTGCCATTTGTCCTAAACACCTCCATGCTTCCACAGGTATGTCATCTGGACCAATAGCCATTCTATTCTTAAATCTCTTCATAGCTATCCTTACTTCCCCCTTGATAATTTGTTGCACATCCTGATTCACCATACCCACATCATCCAACCTTCTCTTTCTCATTCTCTTCATTCAACAGCCCATCAAAGTATTGTTTCCACCTGCTCGACACACTGTCCTTGTTTATGAGTACACTTCCGCCATTGTCCTTTATCAGCCCTATTTGCTGCACATCCTTCCTAGCTATGTGCCTCTGTCTAGCCAATTGGTACATGTCCTATTCTCCATCCTTGGTGTCCAACCTTACATACAACCCTTCAGATGCCCTATCCTCAGCCTTTGCCACCACTCTCTTTGCCATGCACCCCATCTCCCTCTACACTTGTCTACTTTCTTCATCTGTCTGACACTCCTACTTCTCCTTGGCCAACCTCTTTCTCTGTATACTCCCCTGTACTTCCTCATGCTACCACCAGGTCTCCTTGTCCTCCTTCCTCTGTGCAGATGTCACACCAAGCCCCATTCTACTCATCTCCCTTACAAGCTCAGATATAGTTACCAAGATATTTGCTAAGTCATCACTGCCACCCACTACCTGTCTTAACTCTTCCCTGAACGCAACCTCACAATCACCCTTTCTCAGTATCCACCATTTGCTCCATGGTGCTGCCCTCACACTCCTCTCCCTCTTCTTGTTCACCAATGTCATCCCACAGACCAACATTCCATGCTGCCTAACTACACTTTCCCCTGTCACCACTTTACAGTTACCAATCCCCTTCAAACAGACCCATGTGCATAGGAGATAATCCACATGTGTGAATCTTCCTCTACTCTTGTATGTCACCCTATGCCCCTCAGTCTTGCAAAACTATGTATTCACCACAGCCATGTCCAACCTCTGTTGCAAACTCCACCACCATCTCACCTTCTGCATTCCTTTGCTTAACACCATACCTACCCATCACTTCTGTGTCCCCTCTGTCCCCTTTATGAACATACCCATTGAAATCTGCTCCAATCACCACTCTCTCACCCTTGGGTACACTCATCACCATTTCATCCAACCACACCAAAGTACATCTGTCTCATCCACCACACATGCAATTAGCGGAGCATATGCACTAACAACTTTCATCATTACACCATCAATTCCCAGACTCCTAAACATCACTCTATCTGACACTCTTATCACCTCAACAAACACTCTTGGCATAGTGTTCCTTCAGGTTAACCCCTACACCAGTTCCCCTCCCATGCACACCATGATAGAACTATTTGTACCCAACTCTGATACACACAGCTGTACACCCCTTCCATCTGGTCTCTGGCACACACAATATATCCACCTTTCCTCTGTCCAGCATATCAGCTAGCAATGTCCTCATACCAGTCATACTCACAATATTAACAGTTCCTACTCTCACTACCACACCCCTAGCCTTTCTCCTCTCTGTCTGCCATATGAGGGTCAGACATCCTCCAGGGTATGTCTGTGAATGCAAAGGCTACTCGACTATATGTGTGTTACAGCAATATGAAGAAAGTGTCACTAATTGTGGCCCATAGCCACCCATGCATGTGTGGTGTCCTCCAGATGTCCTGCCCTAACAGGTTGACATGACTGACTGAACAGCAAGACTGTAATTACACTGTGCAATACAGACATAGAACAGAAATGTATAGCAGGTATTATCTGTGCATATGTATGTATGGCTTGGTGTACCTGGCTGCCATATAACAACTGACATGGGATGCAAAATGTCAGGTAAATAAGCTGTACATGTTTTGCACATGTGTAACCTTAGTTTCTGTGTATCCAACAGAGGTGCACTTCTTCAACTACTGGTTGTGGCATTGCCCTGACACAGACATGGGTAGTATAATAAGCCTGAGTATCATGCTGAAATTGTAGATGTGGCCAACTGTGTTCTGACCTTGTGTCCATTCCTACTACAAACAGATATAAGACCACACACATAGCTGTGTGGCTTCAGCAATACCTTACTTGTAAAACCTGTCTCTGCGAAAGTAGAGTAAACCCCTTGCTCATTATCAGCAATGCGCAAAGCACATGATATGATGGTAGATTGGCTGTACAGGGCAAAGTAGGAGCAGGCACCAACTGGGCAGCATGACACCCTTTGTCAGGATGAGCATAGTAGGTCACAGGTGGATTACTGTAAGGCTAACTATAAGTACAAATTGGACACATCTACTAAGGGCAATCACAAGGCCATCTTCACATATGTCTACAGTCTCCGAGGCAACAACCCAACCCATCCTGTAATGGTGGTCAATCACAGCACATACACACACACCATAGCTACAGCCAACCTGCTGCAGACAAGTTTAGAGCATACATCACCTCCCTGTCTCAACATCAGTATAGGTGGATATACACAGCACACGTACCCCTCCCCTCATCATAATGGACAAGGAGCAAAATACATAATCAAAGTTAACAAAAGCAAGTCCCCTTGGGGCCTAATAACATTCCTTTCTGCATCCTACATGAACCCAGGCATATGCTTCCAGCTCCATTACACACTGTATGCAAGCAAAGCCTGAGCACCGTTGACATCCAATCTGCAAGGAACACAGCCACTGTCATCCCTCTACACAAACATGAATGATGAATGGTGGTTTATGCAGTGTACTGGCCCTCATTGGGGGAACATGACACATCAGGACCAGGAGTACAATGCATGTTCATACAGTGCTGCCAGATACAGGGGTATGATGTGTTTGTAAGTGGTGGCTAATGATTGTCCATATTCGTGTGCTGGCTCTGTAAAGAACTCTGGGCAATGTCTGAGGTCCTGTGATGTGTTTCCCTGTTTATGTCTTCCAGGTGCCATGCAGCGGCAACCACCTTACACCAATGTGGAGACAGCAGCTATCACAGAAGCTGTAATCTTAAACTAAGCCATTATTTCTGGTCGAAGCAGGCAAAATCTGTGGGAGTGGACTGCCCTGTGGGATGAAATCATCCACAGAGTGAACATGTTGGGCCACCATGAGCGCATATATGATCAGGTCAGGCATAGAGCAACTGACCTGATACATCATGCCTGGCAAAGGGCTGCTGCTGTAGTGAGGGACTGCACTGCTAACGGTGGGGGGCCAGCCACACAGGACCCACTTACGGTGATAGAGGAGATCCTTGCCAACCTTGGGGTAGCCCACAAACTCAAACATGGGAAACAGCAGTTGTGGAAGTGGGAGGCACCCAGGCAACAGGCGAGAAACATACAGGTAAGAGTAAAGTCACATCAGTGTAATGAGGTAGCATTTAAACTGTCTTCTATAGATTCTCTAGATACATATGTCAGTGTAATATGGATTAGTTCATGGGGTTTAGTAATGTACACAAGTGCACATCTATGGTGAAGGACAACAAATTGCGTAATATCGTAGTGTGTACTGTACCTGTGCAGAAACATAGCATTCATCTTGTACCAATGCCTAATGTGAATCTGCTGACAATACCTCTCCCTCACAACTACATAGGTCCCTCTGGTCTGCACATGGGACAGCAGCCTGATGCCAGTAAGTATGGGATGTTCCTGTTGTGGCTCACCAGTACCCCAGGCATGCTAAAGTTAATGCATGTGACCCTGCACACAACTGTTACACTCAGTCATTTGGCAATACCTGCATGTTCACCTGAGGTGGTGTTTACTGCATTGCATCATGGTGGTCACCACAGGGGCCTATTTGCAGGAGATGTCACATATCTGTAGCAGACCTCACAACCTGTCATTGCAGGATATCTGGTCAAATACTGACCAAATGGGGGACAAAGGCCCAAAACTAGGGTCATATTGTATAAATTAGTGGTATACAGTGTACATAAATGGTGTACACACCTGTTAGAATGCCAGATATTTGTGATATACAAAAATGAGAGCACAATAGACAAGTTCAAAATGCTGCCAACTTTTCATGTGACATATAACCTGTACAATTCAATTGTAAAGCAAACAAATCTGTTAAGGTAACAATAATGACACATAACAATAGTACAATGACCTAGATGCATATGTGTGCACAGGCTGAATATACTACTGTGTTGAGGCAGCTTTTGATATAAATACAGCAGTACATCTTATTGGGTACACACCTGCCATCAATTAGAGAAATTCTTTGATTAACAGCAAAGAAAGGCAGTTGTCCTACTAGGATTATCCTAACATATACCCAGTTGCTTACTACAGCAACAGCCATGGTTCACATAGAGCTGACAAAGCTGCTAAGGGACCACGTTTCAGATGTATCAGCCTGGAGAAGGCTACCAAAACATTTCCACTGCATTGCACATATCATGGAACACAGTGTAGACATTCATTAATAGGTGGTAAAATATGGGGCTATAGTGATATTGTGAAGGAGTGGACATCCCACTAAACTCTATGAGAATACAAGACCAAAACTGGCCAGGGAGGCAGCTAGGAGCCCTACAACAACAGTGAAGGAGTAGCAGGAATCTCCAGCAAGTACTAGGTGTGTACTACATGTCACAATAATCTTGCATGGTCTCCATATGTCTTGTCTACAGGGTAAGGTTGGAAGATGGCATAAGTTCCTCACACCAAACAATATCCAGGCCTGGTGAAAGTCTGAAAACAATACATCAGGTCTCCAAAAAGCAAGTGGAAAATATGTTATGGTAATATGGGACCACGGTTGAACTCTTTGGCCACAATTCTGACAGGTGTGTTTGGCACAATAACACCACTGCAGTTCACCACAACAACACCACCCCCACGGTGAAGCATGATGATGGCAGTGTCCTGCTTTGGGGTTGTTGTTCATAAACTTTAACTGGAGCTGTAGCCAAGTTAGGGGGGGTTATGAACAGTTCCAAACACCTGTCCCTTTTGGCTCCAATCCTTCTGGTGTCTGCCACATAGCTGTGGATGGTGAGGAATTTCACATTTCCACACAACAATGGCCCAAACCATACATTCAAATCAACCAAAGGATGGCTTCCCCAGAACACATGTAATGTTCTGGTCTGGCTGAGTCAGAGCCCACACCTACGTACAATAGATTATATGCAGGGTGACCTGAAGGGGGCAGTGCACAGGGATGACCCTACAATCTGACATAGTTGGAGGTATTTTGCAAGGGAGAGTGTGCAAACATTGGCAGGTCAAGATCTGCCATGCTGATAGACACCTTCCCAAGAAGACTGCATGTTCTGATTAAATCAAAAGGTGCTTTAACAGAATATTACTTTAAGGGTGTGCACACTCAATGAACTGGCCTATTGTACTTATGTTACCTGTAACTCGTGTGTATGTTCTTCATAAGTTATATGTCATATGAAGTGATGGCAATGTTATGACCTGATTTCTGAGATCTCATGTGATATATCACAAAAACTTGGCATGTTAACAGGTGTGTGTACACTTACTATATCCACTGTAAGCTTGGGAAGTTGTTGGAGTAACTGGCTTTGTTTTAACATACATGTACTGCAGTTTATGGAGTTTACACCTCAAATTAGGACATTAATTAGTGGCACAATCCACAGGTCAACCCAGTAATGTATCAGACAAGCACAGGAGTTATGATGAAAAGAACAAACATATGAACCACACATGTAGATATTCAGCAAAACCCTGTAGAGTTGTGAGGTATGTTCTGTAGGAGTTGCCACAGTGCAATACAGGTGAACAGCAATAATTTACGAGTGCAGTGTGTGCTAGGTGAAGAGCCATCATCTACTAACATGACTCACGTATCCCAGAGGTGTATATTAGTAGTAACAGTAATTGGAAAGGGCTGCACTGCATGATGCTGAGGGCCTGTCCAGAGTGTGTATGTTATTTTCTGTGTGTTGTAAATGCCTCCAGTCAGCTGATGTGAGGTCTGAGTGTGTGTGTGTTTGTGTGTACCAGTAAACCTTACAATGCCAGTAGTAATTTACATATGTTGTTTTTCACTCACATGGGGACATGGTGGCTGCAGTCCCTCCCACTCTGATACTGATGTCAGTGTCTCTGCATGCTCTGATCATGATGATACTCATATTGAAGCACAGGTGGGGTTATCAGGGGCTAAATCTGTGCCATCGGTTGGCATCCCACTATTGTGAACCCCATCCCTTGCACACAGTCACAATGCCTACACATACCCCATCACCAGTGGCCACAGATAATGGACAGTTGTCAGGTGGTGGCATGGAACAGGCTATTATGGTGACTATGGCAAGTGAGGGTGCAGCTGCTAGCCATAGCCAGAGTGCTGGCACGGTCCCACACAGGCAGATTGGCAGGGGTGCTTGGAGGAGGATTGCAGCCTGTTATGCCCCTGTTGCAAATACCACAGCAGCAGTCACCAGATGCATGTTTTGGGCCATCATGGGGTCACAGGCACATAATGAACATAATACCAGACATATACACAGTGTCATGGATGAGCACGTCCCTGGTATCCATGGCAATATTCGTGAACTCACTGCAGCCATCTGTGAGCATACTGACATCATGAATAGATGGTGGGGGAGACCTTGGCATTCCTCAACTGAGGAATATCTGTGCTTGATCATTTGGCAGACGATGGCCAGCAGCCACATGGATGTACGGCAGCACCACGATTAGCTGAGGGTCTACATGGCCATGTATCATGTTCCCATACTGGCAGTACCATCAGCATTACTGAAGGGGGTGTGCTGTCCCCGCCACAAAGCAGCAGGCCATGGGCATGTGATCCTGGCCAGTCCCAACAGGGATGCAGATCCAGCAGGCAGCAGTCACCATTGGAGAGTAGTGCTGCATCTGGACTCACCCCTCGTGGTGCCGGACATACCTTTCAGGCCCAGTTCCCGTGTCTGTGGCCAGAGATGGTGAACTATACACCCTGTGATGTATGGCTCACAGCTGTCCAAAATACCCCTGTGCAGGGTGCCCACATGGCATGACTGTGTGCATACAAACACACACACATCACCATCAGACAAGTCCCCTCTACACATACACACACACACACACACACACACACACATACACCGCCACTACAAAGCCCATTTAATGAGCACCCCCCAAACACACACACATAATGTCAACTGTATGTCCCAGCCTAGGCTTCTGGCAAACCCACACAACACCCTGTGCATATGATGATACCTGTGCCACATCCATGCCATCCATACCATCGATGTCGGGACATGCTAATATGGGTCTGATGCACAGGGTGACTTTAGTAGAGTGTAGCTATTTAATGCTGTGTAAGGTGCTGTCATCTGGCATTTGTAATGGGTAGACATCAGAGTGTGTGTATGCGTACCTTTTAAGCCATGATGCATTATTGGTGTTAGCAACATTAAGTGACTGTGTTTTCACATGCTGTATTCTGTTTGTGTTTCAGGTGTCTGTGTGTCAGCAGGATGTGGCCCTGCAGACATCACCAATGAGGGGTATGGCAGTGTTGTAACACATCGACTATGTCATTGTTGAGGTACAGCTGTATCTGCACACATTTCCTCGGTTTATGTAACAGTTCTTGCATGTGCCTCACAGCGTATAGGGCTGAGTGGTTGTATCTTAGTCTATGGTGGTTGACATCAGCTCTAGTATAGTGGACAATGGTAAGTGTGGTGGGTGGAACACACCTCAGATTGCTAACGGCCTCAACCCCAGAAGATATTGTGTCGACCAAATACACAGAGAATAGTATTCATTCATACACGCACACACATGCACGCACAGGATCACAGTTGCCAGTGTTGTGTTTGAAACCCCTACCCATCAACTTGTGGTAACACACTATTATCCGGTTATTGCATGTGGCACAGGACTACTACTGTGATGAGTGTTACAAGGTACCTGTAGGGTGAATAGCATTGTGTGGGCTTGTGGGGTATGGCAATGGTGGCTGTACTGGGTGTGAGAGTACTCATAATAGTGTCATATAGAAGTCTACACACTCACTACCACTGTTATACACACCAATGCGCGCCCGCACACACACACACACACACACACACACACACACACACACACACACACTCACATACTTGCCTGCAGACCAACCTATGTTGTTATTTGTACCATACTATTTCAGGGCTTATAGGGCTGAATAGTGTCTACAGATATCACTACAGTTGATGTGAACAATGAACTTCATACAGTAGAACTAGGAATGTGTACTGTGAGTACCATGGCATAAAGTATGAAACCATGCCCATCCAATGGATGTCATTCTCACACAAACACACACAAGATACTCTTCTCTCACACACATTTGCCAGGACTGAGATTAGAACCCCTACCTATCTATTTATTGTTACTACATTGTTACGCATTTATCACACGGGCCATGGAGATTATAGGGTGACATTTGTCCAAAGGTACTTCTAAGGTGAGGGACATCACCAGATCTTGCAAATTATGACAATGGGTGATGTACTGGGTAAGAGAGGCCACAAAATACTGTAACCTAGAGATATACACACTTACACACAATAATACACACACACATTTTCCAGGGCTCATATTAGAACCCCTAGCTATGCAGTTATTGGTATTAGAGTGTTATGCAGTTACTGCACATACCACAGAGGTTATAGGTTGGGGAGTGCCCCAAAGTACCTATATAGTGAATAACATCTACAGCACTTGTAAGGTATAACAATGGTAGTTGTACTGGGTGAGATAGGCCACCAACTGCATTCACCCACATGTTTACGCATTCACAAACAGTTTTATACACACTAATGCACACACGCACATTTGACATTACTGAGATCCATAGGTTCAAAGATTCTTAGGTCTGTACATGGCAAATGATCATGGAGGCTTTACAAGGCTAGCCCATGGGAATACATTGGCATCATGCCACCTGATGATACTCCCCAGTGTGTCTACTGAGTATAGTCACTGGAGTGATCCCCAGGGTGAGTATTCTATTCCCCATCCACTCCTCATGATTTCTTTTGAAGAGGGCAAGTGATGTGCTGTGCATGACATGTATGTGACGTCTAGTCCATAGCATGGCCAGTCTCTGAGTTGTGAACCTGTCCCTCCAGCATGTCCTGTTGATTGTGAGGATGGAGTTGAGGTATCTGGGGCATGTTGTGTGGACAGATTGGTTTCTTCGGATGTAACATTCCTGACAGGATTGGGTCAGACATGGTTGTGTATGTCAGGCAGAGATCGCACCTAAGTAGCCAATATGAGACAGAGATTCATTACAGTTGTTGGAGTTTTTCCATATGGGGCAAGTGTGTAGTACCTAAGATCCTTTTTGTGAGGTACATTTGCAGCCTCTCCTGTTGTTGCTGATGTCCAGTGGGGTACAGGGCAAATGGGCCATAGTTCACATTGATTTTCCTACTGAAGGGAGATTACAGGGAAACACTCTCCTTTTACTTCCCGGATTCAACACCCTTAGTCAGGAGAAGTGACACATGGAAGGACTTTTGAAAGACAGTGACACTGTGGTGGTCAACAGAGAGCTCACTGTCAACCTGTGTTCCCAGTTCCATTATACCAACATCAGTGTTCAGTGGACTACCATCAATTACTTTATGGGAACCATGTTGTACCCAAAGGGGATGGCAGCACATCATCTGGCATTGAGCTTATGTCCAGGGTTCTGACAACCATCATAGGTCTCAGAGACACCTTTGGGAAGGATGTCAACCTTACGTGGAGGGGTAATAATAATAATAGCCACTTTGTAGTCATCTGCAAACATTGTCAGCCAGGGCAGCTTTGTATTGGGCTGGTCCTCAGAGGTGTGGATCCCAAACAAGAGGGGACCCAGGTCCATAACATGTGAGACTCCACTCATGACTGTTCAACAGTCTGACATGGAGTCTGCTGCTTTCACACTGTGGGTTCTATCTGTGAGCCGGTTTGCAGGCCACCTATTGATGTAGGGGTTGCTGCCTACCTGAGTGTGTTTGTGTATGATTCCTGAGTGGGGAGTGATATCCAAGGATTAGATGGGCTGCCTATCTTGTTATCTATTCCATGCTGTCACATAGTTATTGCACATAGCACAATGCTTATAGGACTGCAGCATGTCTAAAGGTCCCTCTACAGTGGATGACAACTGTGGGCCTTGTAATGTGGACACTGGGGCATGTACTGGGTGGGCAACAGCAAAAAGTAGCAAACCCCACCCCCAGTAGATATGGTTCTCACACAAACACAATAACCCCCCCCCCCACAGACAGGATACTGTTCTTGCACACACATGCACACATTTGCCAGGACTGAGATTAGAACCACTACCTCTCTGTTTATTACTACTACAGTATTATGCTTTTATCAAATGCACCACAGAGCTTATGGAGTGAAGGTTGTCCAAAGGTACTTCTAAGTTAGGAACATCACCAGCCTTTGTAAATTATGACAATGGGTGATGTACTGGGTGAGAAAGGCCACAAAATACTTTAAACTACACATATACAGACACATTTGATAAAACTGGGATTAGAACTCCTACTTAACTATTTATTTGTACCAAAGTGTTACACAGTTATCACACATGCCACAGAAGTTATAGGGCTGAGGTCTGATGAAAGGAACTTCTAAGGTGACTGTTATCTGCAGGCCTGCTAAAGCAGGGAAAGGGGAAGTGTACTAGGTTTAAATGGACCCAAAATCTTTAACTTATAAACACACACTTTTAAATTTTCCAGAGCTGAGATTAGAACTCCTACCTAACTAGTTATTTGAACTATAGTGATACACAGTTATTGCACACACCACAGAACTTATAGGCTGAGGCCTGACGAAAGGGAGTTCTAAGGCGACTGCAATCTGCATAAATACTAAAGAAGGGCAATGGGAGAGTACTGGGTTTGAATGGACTCAAAATCTTTAACTTATAAACACACACACGTTTACATTTGTCAGAACTGAGATTAGAACTCCTACCCAATTAGTTATTTGTATAATAGTGTTACGCAGTTATCTCACATGCCACAGAGCTAATGGGACTGAAGCTTGACGAAAGAGACTTCTAAGGTGACTGGTATCTGCAGGGCTGCTAAAGTAGGGCAATGGGAAGTGTACTTGGTTTAAATTGACCCAAAAGCTTTAACTTATAAACACACACACACACACACACACACACACACACACACACACACACACATACACTTGGCTAGACCTGAGATTAGAATTCCTACCTAACTAGTTATTTGTACTATAGCAGCACACAGTTATTGCACACATCACAGAGCTTATAGGGCTGAATCCTGATGAAAGGAACTTCTAAAGTGACTGTTATCTACAGTACTGCTAAAGTAGGTAAAGGGGAAGTGTACTGGGTTTGAATTGACCCAAAAACTTTAACTTATAAACACACACACACACACACACACACACACACACACACACACACACACACACACACACACTTTTACATTTGCCAGTACTGAAATTAGAACACCTACCTAGCTAGTTGTTTGTTCTATAGCAATATGCACTTATTGCATGTGCCACAGAGCTTATAGAGCTAAGGCTTGATGAAAGGGACTTCTATGGTGACAGACTGCTAAAGAAGGGCAATGGGAAGTGCACTGGGTGGGGAAGACCTGTTTATTTCTAGATCCTACTGACATTTCTCTTTGAGCATGCTCAGTGTAACCTTCTATAGTAAATGTGGGACTCCATTCCAGGGATTGTTGTACTTCAGTCCAGTTTGTTTTGTGCTACAGTGATACCTCTCAACCTGTCAGTGTAGGATATCTGGAGATAGCGTATCAAAATTGAAGACAATGGGCCATACAGTGATTGTGACTATTTTCCTCAGTAATATATGGGTTGCTAGGGTCACAGGATTTGTTTTAGCAGACATCTGACATATATGACATTTGACACAGTCATGTATTGTTCCAGTATCTCATGACATACCTTCTCAGATCATCACAGTGATTTACCAGAGGAATACAGGATGGATGATGTGCACACCAATATCATGGGCCAAATGCTGTGCATTCTTGCACAATCCAGTCTCTTGAGAGGTGTGCCTACAACCAATTGACTGCTGGAGCTGTGGAAATGGTCCAGCACTTTGGTGATATATTATAATGGTGGAATCTCTGTTCATTTCTATTTTGGCATAGTCTGATTTCCAGTCCATGGCTGGGTAATATAAGTCAGGCAAGATCAGGGTGACAAGCATCCTCCAGATAGATTTATAGGGGATAAAGATATGTGGGGGGTGTCCTGGGACAGATATGTTGGCCTATAGCTACCAGTACTTTGTATAGGGGTCTTCTCACTGGTTGACTGCACTTGGAGGGTCTTGTGTGAGTCAGACTGTTTGACCAGCTTGGAGGTGTATGTGTGTATCTCACATATATGTATGGCCAACCTCATTTTGCTTGACTTGCCACATTTTGGGGTCAGGATGTTGCATAGGATGAGTGATCATGGAAGGGTGTGTTACTCCCCATGGCTGTGGGCCAGGGTTCTGTAGGTGCAGATATGTCACCATCTTCCAAGGTTAGGACTGCCTGCAATGAGTGCATTCCCATATTTAGAGTCCTAGCCCTGCCTGTCGACTGTACAGAGTATCACAGAATGTCCAAATTCATGACTCGTATATCTGGTTGGTTACCCAAATGAGTGTGGTTTTCAAGGAAAAGTGTTTTGCAAGTCACTCAGGGTTGAAGTCAGATATTACTGACAGCTGACATTGCAGTTTCAGACTTCACACCCTTCAGACATTCCATGCTAATACAATCATTCCATCAACTTTCTAACATTATTAGAGAAGTATTTCAAAGGTGTCCTTCTCTTTGGACCTTTATCACCCCATTAATCATGGCTTTGTCCAGATTTCTGGCTCCCTGATGCTGGTAGATTTGCTCCTAGTAGTTAGCAGCATGGCATATCTTTGCATTTTGTAGACTGTGTTATGTTGGTGTTATGGACCCCATGACACTCCCTAACAGGGCACTGTGGGTGAGGCATGGGCATTTTCCAGAGGCTTGTATGCCAGGTGTGACAGATGCAGTCCATCTGTAGCAAGGCATTGCATTCTGATGCTCATATATGTTCCTAAGCTCCTGGCAGTGGACACCCCTGGGATGGCATCAGTAAGTTGACTGTGGGTGTTACTGACAATTGCTTTCTGTTCATGTTGAGCCATCAGTCTAGTTGACAACTGGATGCTGCTTAAGGCTAGAGACATGTTACTGCATTTCTATTGGACTATAGGTGGGGGGGGTGACACATCTGTACACAATACACATTTGCGGAGACTGTGCTAATATTTGCTTAACATTTTGGTCCCTTTTAGCATAGTGGTGTGCCCTATCTTTGAGACTACAGGCATAACAGTATCAACCAAAATTTGGATTGTTCTGGCATAAACATTTGTAGTTTCAGACTTCTTACCTTTCAGAGCCATCCTGCCACTGTCGGACCTGCTGTGATATCACTGTGTAAGTCTGTAGGTGGGAATTTCATGGATGTCACCATGTGGGGGCCTTTGCCAGACATTTCCGCATTGTTTTCTACAACTGATGTGTTGGGTGAGGCTGGGGGTGGGTATATGGACCCCCATTTTGACATCCATGCATGTGACCTATGATCCCCCAGTTATTTGGCTCACCACATATACTGCAGTGGTATTTGTCAGCTAGGGTGGTACTGCATAGTGTGGGTAAACCAGTACTGGGAATACACTTCCTGCTGTCACACAGAGCTGTCAGTTGTCTGCTGCTATCCCAGTAAGCCACCTATTCCCTTCCATGCTTGCATCAATACCACAGATATGCTATCAAAACATTCTACTCCATTTGTTTATTGTTAAGAAGACTGACTTACCTTGTGCCTGAGGCAGTTGTGAGGATGGTGCTTGAGGGCTGACTATGTCAGAGGCATTCAGTACACTGCCTATACATGGTAATGTATAGGTGGTGTGATGTTTGGCATCCATTTTACTGTATGTGCAAGTCAGAGAGAGATATCAGTCCTTCAGGCCCTACAGTGTCAGTGTATGTGTTATGCGTTGCATCTTTGCCAAGGACCCTGAGTCCCTCTGTGCCTGTGGAGACCTTGGCAATGGTGGGGGGCTGTGGCCCTTCTCCATTTTGTTCCTGCTGCAGCTGTTTCCACAGGATCATATTGTGTAGCATGGCACATACTATGAACATGTGTGCACATGTGGCTGGAGAGTGCTGCAAAGCTCCACCGGATATGTCAAGGCAGTGGAACTATGACTGCAGCATGCCAAACACATGCTCTATAATGATCCTGGTTTATGCATGTGCCTCATTATGGCATTCTTGTGTGGGTGTGTGTGTGCATTTCTGATGGGTGTCATCAGCCACGGCTCCAGTGTGTAGCCAGCATCAGACCCTACCCTGGTCACCGGGCAGTGCTTTGATGTGGATGTGCATGCAGTCTATGGCACCCAGTGCCTCTGGGTATTCTGCTGCATGGGGGAAGAGATGCATATTGCTGGTCCTCTTCTCACGGGTGCTGGGGAAGTAAATTTGCTCTGAGGCATGTGGTTGCATGACATCCAGGAACTGGTGGAGTATCTTGGACCCAGATGCCTGTGAGACCCCCCCCCCCATGATATCCCCAGTTGGTCTTTGGAAAGTACCTGTAGCTAGTATTCTTAAGGCTACACATACCTTGGTATCCACTGGCATGGGTCCCCCTCTGTTGGATCTGGGTCTGAGGTGAGGCAGGCACAGCTCAAAAAGTTGTTGAAGTATGTCGCTGTCCACCCTGTAGTGCTGTACTATCTAGAGATCATGTAGCCCCTTGTAGGTTACCTTGGGTCTGAATACTCTTCTCCTCCTCAATCTGCATTGGTTGTCAGCATTATCCACCCCAGCACCATCAGCCTCTTCCACATACTGATAGATCAAAGCGACAGCAGCCCCTAACATTTTTTGCTAGTTTTGTCAGTTAAAATTCCCCCATATGTGTACACCTATGGTGCAGAGTTTGTGTGAAAAACCAGAGTGGAAGGTGTTTGCATAATTTATAGTGGTGTGCTGCAGATGCTGTCTGTGTGATTGGCTGACTTTGAGACATTCCACCTGCCAGCTATTTTACTTGTATTTGAGTAGCTGTAATTTGCTATTTTCATTTTTTTTCCTTCCCCCTTCCCATCTCCACCCCTTAGCCCCAAGGAGTGGTGGACAAACCTGTTGCCTTAATGTAAACAGTACTACTAGTTCATTTTTTTTTTATTTGTTTAAGTCCCAGTGCACACCGCGCATACCTGTTTAGCTAAGGTAAACAGATTTTACCAGAAATGGCCCTCCCTAGACCTGAACACGCTCTTCATTTCATGGTGTAAGATATTACAGCCTCAGACACACCCCCCTTGCTTAGCTGTGCTTAGTTAAATGCAAACCCAGGCACAGAGCTCCAGTGGGTTTACAGCAAGCATGACATACCCCATTTTCATGTTAGCTGTGACTCCTGCCTACACACTTCTGTTCTAGCATCTACACAGTTAGGTGCAGTGTGTGGACTTATAATATTTTGTGATTCAGTAAATTTCCCCTCATTTGCATATGCCATTCCCTTAGTCCATAGTTACTGCTCTGACATGGAGCCTTTTTCCTTGACAACCAGGGTTTCCCTAGTAATGTTTTGATTCTGCATGCCATAAACTATAATGGCAAAATGCAGATTTCCCCTAAAATTGAGTTTCTGCATTTTTTTCTTTTTTATATTTTCACCGTGATCCTGTTTGAGAGCCGCTGCCCTATGCTTAAATGGCTTAGATCGGAAAAAAAAAAAAACTTTGATTTTTTTATTAAATTAAACACTTTCCTATGCCAATGCCCATATATTTGTCTACTGGCATGCCTAAAGTTTATAATATATGCTTTTATTTGAGCTGTCATGCCTCTGTTTTGCTATTTGCAGAAATGTGTTCGGTTAGTAACCGAACACATTTCTGCAACTAGCACTATTCTTGCGCGGATGCCTGCCTGCTTCCTGAATCACTAATTCACCTTCTTTGCATGGTTTTCACCAGAAAATGAGGTAATTAGCATTCTGCATGGCTTTCCATGCAGGAACAGTGTCGGCAGGCTCGTGCACTTCAGAGCAGCTGCTTCCTGAATCGCTCGGCGACCATATTCTGGGCAGGAACGGCTACACTGTTCCTGCATAGACAAAAAAGTTTGATGAATCCCAGGGATTGTTTTCTATAATATTTGTTTTCTACTTCATAAAAATAATGTGATGCACTTGTCATTGCACAAACTTTAAAGTGAATTTTGGGTATTATCGATTCTCTTTTGTTATTTATGTTTTGCATCCTACATTTCTCAGTACCTATTTCTGGATGGCTTTAAATGCTGTGGTGTGATGTTTTCTTTGCTGAGTTATCTTGATTGTAAATGGCAAAAAATGCCTCTCTTACTTCCATCCCAGTAATGCATTTACATTGTCTTGCAATTAACAAATTATTTCTTGAATGTCATTGCATTTTTAATGTTATTCTTACCAATTTAATTATGACAATGTCAATTTATGATTATATCTTTTAATTCCTTAGTGGTATAATTTGTTTAATTTTTTCTGGCCCAAACAAAATTAGTACTGATAATGATATGAAATAAAGTTGAAATATGCCCGTTTCCCCTTAAATAAGGAGTCAGCGTGACATGGCAGTTATTTCTAGCAGGAACTAGGATTCTTGTTCTCTGTTTAGAGTTTTCATATGAGCTCGAAATCAGAAGTGAACGCATTCACTTACATATCTTCTAAGAAAATATCATGGTTTGCTATCATTGCATGGATCTGAATGCAAAACAACCCAAAAAAATAAAAAATAAAACCGAATAATGAATAAGGGCTAACGTCTTGTAGTGGTTGGGCACTGGACTTCCAAGTGCAGGTATGTGAGTCTGAGGCCTGGAGGCCCAAGGTGTTCCTTATTCAGGCAGTTACTGCAGAGGACTGAAGCTATGGCTTATTATTTGGTTCATAGGTGTTTACTAGGCTAATGACCACAATAGCCTTTTTAAGTTTAGCCATGCATTCCACATTTTTGACAAGTTATGGTACCTTAGATAAGTGTAAGCAGGGGCTTGGGAGGTGAAACATTTATAAGCAGGGGCATGGAAGATGAACCATTTACAGGCTGCATGTGTTCATTAGAGACATAGCTGCTGAACCAGGGATGAATTTCCTGTTCCCCATCCAACTGTCCAAGTTACACTTGAATTTGGTTAGGGAGAAACTCTGTTTCACATGGATAGGGAGCCTGTTCCAGAGAAGAGGTATTCTCTGGGATATATACCTATCTCTCCAGCAGGTCTTATTTACATCACAGGCAAGGTTTAAGTCTTTAGAAGGGCGCTTCTGGTGCTGCTTGTTTTGTGGATATGTAGGAGGGCCATCAAAGTGGGGTCTGACAATGCCTTGTATGCTAGGCATAGATCTCCCCTCAGCAGCCTGTAGGAGACAGAATATAGGGATACGGCCTTGAGGTAGTCTGCATAGGACATGTTACTTATGTCCTTTATTCTGTCAGTGAAGAACTTCTCTGGACATCCCAATTGTTGAATACACCTGGTTCGCTTCATATCAAAGTGAGACTTGTACTCAATGATAGGTCTGACAAATGCCAAACAGTGGAACAATGACTTCCTTTGACCTAAATTCAATACATTTGTTTATATGTTGGACAACATAGAATGATTTCTTCACTACTATAGACACATGATGGTCAAAGGCTAGATTACTGTCTATGTGTCCTCAAGTCCCTGACTGCTTGGTCATCTTTTAAGGGTGATGTCAATATGATAGCGTCCAGGGTTGGATGACTTCCCAAAGGATATTAGTATGCATTTCTTTGCATTTAGTTTTAGTCCATGTTTCTGACACTAGTTGTTTGTCTGTGCCAGCCCTTCCTGGAGAACATTTATGTCAGTGGATGATTAAATGATAGCTCCTAATTTGCAATCATCTGCAAATTTAGTCATCCAGAGGCAATTTGCATTGGTCTTGCCTTAGAGAAGTAAATACCAAAAAGGAGCCATCCCAGAAGCAATCTCTAAGGGTCTCCACTTGTGACTGGTCTCTTTGTAGAGGTGGACTCCCTAATTCTAATCTCCTGTGTTCTGTCTGTGAGCCAGCTATCCACTGGGTGACATAAGTGTCTATACCTAACCTCTTAAGTTTGTCAAAAATGACTGAGTAGGGTATTATGTCAAATGCTTCGGCCATGTCAAGGTAGGCAATGTGAACCATTCTGCCCTTATCCATTATTTTGGTGACCTTGTCAAAGAAGTCCAGCAGACTGAGTAGATATGACCTGCCCTTGATGAAACCATACTGGGATGGATCCAGTGCTGGAGGTTTCCTATATCATTACTGATCATTTCCATAATAATTTTTCCATGCTTTGAATATGAGATGAGTGAGACTTATGGGTCTGTAGTTTCCAAGGTCTGTAGATGGCCTTATAGGACATGTTTCATGCTATTTAGAAGGCATCCTGGGATATTGTCTGGACCCATTGATGCAGTGTTCTTGGCCTTAGAGAGAGCATTAAGGACCTATTCCCTAGTGATAGCAAGGGGAGTTATATTTGATGGTATTTCATGAGGGAAGGTTGAGGGGGAGTGAGGGGTAACAGAGTTGAATTTGTTGGCCAGTGGGTTTGCTATACCTTCTGGCTTAGTATAGGTGTGTTCATTTCAATAAGCTCTGCACACAATTGTGTATTACCTTTGAGGATGAGGACACAGGTAAATAATGAGCTGCTTTTTGTGCCTGTGGCACAGGGTTTGCATCTTTCCACTTTCATTTGCCTACTTTACAATCTTGAGCAAATCACTTAACCAAGTAGTACTTTGGGGCAACTGGAAATTTGGGCTAGGCTCCTTAGCTACTGATAATGAAGGAAGCGTAAAAATTAATAAGTTAATTCAGAACTCTTTGTACTTGTTTTCTGCCAAGCTGAAGTAGAGGAGTGGGAATGACGTTGATATGATGGCTCACGTAGGTGAAATGTCATGCTGGCCTTTAGCTGCAAGACTCCATCCTCACTGCGGGTATTCAAAATGGCTCATAAAGCTAAGAAAGCTAAAGTACTAGGAGCCCTCTGTGACACCAAAATAGCTATTTATGCTGCAATTGGTTAAGATCTGCAGAATGGCCATGTGCACTGTGGAGATGCAAGGGTACTGGTGCAAAGAGGGAGAGGGAGGTTTTAGTTAGCTAGCAGTGCATGGCCTTTGGGGACAAGCTGCATCACAGCTGGTTGATGAGTACTTAAATAGTATTAATGTGGTTAGAGTATGAGCTGTGTGTTTAGGCACAGGGGATTTCTATTTGCCTCAAATGATGAGTTTTCAAGCCATGGCTTTCTGATGTAAGTTTTAGAATATGTATTAGTAACTATTATGCTAGTTATGAGATGATAATAAAGACACAGGATCTGACGCTTGGCTGTATAACATGAAATATGACACTGCATATCCATGCATACATCTAATTATGAAGGATCACTAACTGCAGCTGATAGTTCCCTGCTCTCTGAAGTCATGTCTGATTATAGTATAATAGTTTGAGTTGCATGACTTTATGTGTATAGTCCTGTGTTGCACAGAGCAGGGTAATAGTGACACTATATTTAGCCACAGAAAACAAAGAACTGTTTGTGGAGGACTTGACTAGACTACATGCTCTTGGAGTGGTACAGTGCTGCACTGGTAGTAGCTCCTCTCAGCTTGCAACCTTTTCCACTCTGTTTGTCAACATGTGAAGATACCTGCTAGTGCACAGGATGCTTCCTGCAGCTAGTGATCAAGGTAAAAGGTGAGGGGTTGAACTGGGTAAAATGCCACATGCTGTATTGTAACAACATGCTAATGGAATAATTAGTGGGTGTTTACTCATTATGTTCATAGAGAATTCTTCATACTGTGGGCTAAACTGTGAAGGAGAGAAAATTATTATTAAATCAATAAATAACATGATAAATAATTTAAAATTTGGAAATAATGAAGCACAGCTATTTTCATTGAAGTGTGGAAAGTAAAATGGATATGAGATTAGGAAGGTAGGTTTGCAGGCAAACCTCTCTAAAGTTTAAGGTTCAGTGGGTACAAATGATTGAACACAATTTTTCAATTATGCCAATCATGAGTGGACAGGAGATCCGCTATGGTGACCCCTAACCAGGAAAAGCCGAATGAAGAAGAAGAAAGTTGCCTAAGCATCAAACGCTGAGAGCAGATAAATGGCAGCAGTGATGTTACATCGTCAAATAATATGGCTACCACTTTAGGACAAAAATGATAACGGGATAGGGGGCATGTTCACATATTCTTGCACACATGTTGCCATCATGCCTACTGCCATACAGCCACAGAGATAAGGTTCGCTTTTCATGTAGGTGGTAAATTTAAACACAATGTTACAACTACATAAAGAAAGGGGTCACTTAAGAAAGATCACTAGAGCAAACTAATATCATTAACTGAAAATCTCATACTCATTAAAAGATGCTGAGTAAATACATACTTAATAAATAATGCAAAACTGAGAGCAAAGCCCAGGCAAAATAAAATGTGAAGAATTCATTAGAAGGAAACGTAAATTCTTAAGTTGGTATACCACAGTGAATAGTCTCTGGTTACTAAAGATACATTTACTATTTCTGTTTCACAAAGAACATTTCACAGTGTTCATGACCTTAAAGCATGAAGTAAATTAGTTAACAGGATATGGTTTGGTACTGCAAAGCTATTATTAGTAGCAGTCAGACCAAAGGTATGCAGTTAAATGTTTGAAAACATCTATAGACTTCCTTGTCAGAAATGAGAGTCCTGATCCTGCACAGTCTAAAATATCACAAAATAAACTGTAATTCAGTAGATAAATACATAATACAGAATTGCAACACTCAGACTTGTGAGAGATGCACTTTTATTACTAAACTGGAAGCTACGCACTCTCCAGCCAAGACCAGACTAGCTGGTCAAGAGGAGAAGGTTAACATCTGCACCACACCACATGGAACACATAGCCCTTCAGAACACCCGCCATCACATCTTTCACATAAAAACACAAATCACACAACCACCTTCAAGGAGGATCTCAACAGAAATTTACCCAAACAGCAGAGACCTCCAAGACAGAAACGCATTCAACCACCACAACACAGCACAAACCACAGGACACATAGCTCACCTCTACAGTGTGCCCTTCAACCTAAGTCCCGAAGGCTAAACACCTTGCCCAATACACTAATAATAGGTGGCTCAATAGTGAGGCACACAGATGTCCCACTCACTAAGTTGAATAAGGAGAAGGTAACAGTCAGCTGTCTATCAGGTGCCAGAATCTGACATATAACACATGCACTCAGGTCACTCCACAACAAGTATAAGTATGACTCTGTCATTGTCCATGTGGGTGTGAATGACCTGAGACACATCTCCCTGGACTACATGAAAAGAGACATGGTGGAGCGCTCGGATAATGTGGCCCAGGCAGGTATGACCCTAGCCCTGAGCAGTATCCTACCATCACCCAGAATGATACAGCAGTACAAACAAAACATGATTTATGTCAACAATTGGCTGTTTCTGGTGTCATTCTAAGGGTATCCAGTATCTGTGTGCTTCACATGACATGATTTACAAACCTCGACGCTTTGCCATAGATGGCCTGCAGCTGTCACCCGTGGGTTTCCGGGTACTGGCTAATGCTCTTGGACCCCTATAGTTCCTTTTTATCTGCTGTTCCAAAGACAAAATTACCACCGTAACAGCTAGAAATAAATGTAATCTGAGGGACATGCTGCTCAATGCTGGCAGTCTAAATCTCAAGATCCACTCGCTCGAAGCACTCCTCGAAATGGAGAACATCGACATTTGTGCTGTAACAGAGACCTGGTTTAAAGTGGCAGAAAGCACCCCTGCGCTACCAGGCTATAACTCATTCCACATCTTTTGGCTCCGAAACATGGACTGTAGTTCTAAAGGCAGTGGTGTCTCCATATTCATAAAGAATATACACACCTCCAGACTAGTAGCCCAGCATAAAGCATCTGAGATACTTCAGGTACAACTAACATTCGGTAAGATGACGATCCAGGTCATAGCCTGCTATTGGTCCCCAACCATGTCCCTAGACTCTCACTTCACTTTTCTTAGCACCCTGGAATCTATCAAGGTTCAACCCAACACTCTCCTACTAGGAGACTTCAACTACCCCTCCATCAACTGGGAGAATTACCCAAGCACCAATACATTGGCCCAACACTTCATGGAATTTATCAGTTCCAATGTCCCTGACCAGCTCATTCTGACCCCCACTAGAGTAAGCAACATCCTTGACCTGGTTATTACTAACATGGGTGACCATTGCTGTACACCATAGTCAATCCCTCCCTGGTCAGATCTGACCATAAACTAATCACCATGGAAATCCACATCTCACCCCCCCCCCCCACAAAGGTAACCACCTTGAAAAACTTCTCCAATGCTGACTTTGGGCTCCTAAAAACAGAGGTGGCTAATTTCACAGCACCCATGCCAATGGAAAATAGCTGCATGACTGCCAAATCATACACCAATGCACTATAAGAACATGTACATAAATGCATGGAACAAGCCATACCCAACACAACCAAAATGCTCTCCTCCAAAAATAAGGAAGGCAATCTGGTGGTCCCCTGCCATTAATAAACTCTATAACAGAAGGAAGAAACTGTTGCAGAAAAAGGTGAAGTCCCAAGACTGGAAAAACTCCCTTATTAGCCTCAACAAAAAGTTGAGATCCCTCATCAAATCCTCAAAAGCCAGCTATAAAAGCAGAATTGCTGCAGACACTAAAAACAATCACAAAGCCTTCTATAGTTATATCAAGAATGTCCACAGCAATACCCAGATTTGCTCTGAGTTACTGCATAATGGTTCCTCCTATACCGAGCCATCAGATATTGGCAACATACTGGCCGACAGATTCAGTACCAACTTTACCCCCCCCCAAAGGACCAATCACAATACTTGAAGAATGCCAGGCACCCAGTATTACTGCAGCACAGGTAAAAGCTGCATTGTCCAAGGCCAAGAATACAGCTTCCATAGGACCTGATAATATCTCTGGCTGTGTTCTATATGAACTATAAAGCGAAATGGCATCACATCTGTGTGCCCTATTCAGTCACAGCCTCACCTCAGGCTTTGTCCCTACCAAATGGTGCACTGCTACAGTCATCCCTCTCCATAAAGGGGGAGTAACTACAGACCCTGGGAATTATCACCCCATTTGCCTGATGAGACTGATATGTAAAGCTGTGGAGCGCATCATCATGGACCTGATTAACGAAGATATAGGAAATCTCCAAACTCTAGATCCCACGCAATTTGGCTTTGTCAAGGGGAGATCATGCCTGTTCAACCTGGTTGACTTCTTTGAGTCAGTCACCAGGGCTGTGGATGAAGGTAAGGCAGTGCATACAGCCTACCTTGATCTGGCCAAGGCCTGTGATACCATTCCTCACTCAGGAATTATTGATAAACTCACCAAACTAGGCATCAACCCCTATATCACTAGGTGGGGTGCAAATTGGCTTACAGATAGAACACACAGGGAGAAAATAATAGACTCCAAGTCAGACTGCCGACCAGTCATGAGTGGAGTCCCACAGGGATTGGTCCTGGGTCCTCTCCTGTTAAGGCATCTACTTCTCAGAATTTCAGGCCAACACAAAGGGATTCTGGCTGACCAAGTTCACAGACAACTGCAAGCTGGGAGCCATTATTAACTCCCCAAGTGATGCAGACATCCTACAGAAAGGCCTCACTGAGACCAATGATTAGTGTCAAAACCATGGCCTTAAGCTTATTGCCAAAAAATGTGTCGTCATCCCCTTTGGTAAAAACTCAGTTCCCATTATTTACCACATCAATGGGAGCCCACTGAGCACTAAAGGCATTATAAGAGATCTGGGGACTCAAGTTGACAGCAGCCTCTCCTTCGATCACCACATTGCCACTGTGGTCTGTGTGGCACATCTCATTAGCAAGGGTTTTGCATCCAGGAAGAAAAAGATCATAGACTCCAGCTATTCTCGGTCTCATATCGCCTACTTAGAGGTGATCTTTGCTTGACTTACAAAGCCATGTCTGACCCAACTCTGTTAGAAATGTTACATCTAAAGAAATCCCAGTCTTTCCACACCACATGCACCAGAAACCTCAACCTCGTTACAACAATTAACAGACCATGCTGGAGGGACAGATTCCTCACTCAGAGACTGCCCATGCTCCGGAACAGACTTCCCATACATGTCAAGCAGAGCACCTTGCTGTCCCTCTTCAAGAAAAGTCTTGATGAGTTGATGGGTAATAGAAAGTTCACCCTGGGGATCACTCCAGTGGCTCTATTTGATAGAGGCACTGGGAACTAACATTGGGCAGCACAATGCCAGGGCACTTGTATGAGCTAGGATTGTATAGGCTCCAGGGCCATTAGCCTAGTACACACCTATTAACCTATGAACCTATAACACATATACACACACATATACATAACACATACATATATACATAACACATACAGTGAATTGTAATGGCGTGGTGAGAAGAGGCTGTTTCCTCTGGTTGCTCCAGAAATTGCTAATTGTACTTTGGAAAAAAAAAAGTGTAAACATGCTGTTGGGTAATTAAATCTCAAGGGGAATGTATATATGAGACAGTTTTCTTAGTATTCATGACAAAATTCAACAAATAGTTGAAAAATGCATACTGGGAAGTTTCTAATTAATGAATCTGATCCACCACATGGTGGATGATTGGACAAAAGTTGATTTCTTCAGTGCAAGTAGCAGAAGATCTGGTTCTAGAAATGTGAAACATTTTTTTTTTTTGGAAGCAGATGTAGGCTAGGATTCAGAACATTACATTGGCAATTTCACAGAACAGGTAAATAAAAGGGATGTTTAAAGGGACAGTCCTAGTGTTTAAAATTTGGGTCCAAACTAGAGCTGATCAGAGTAATGCCCACTTTACCATGTCACTCACATTTCTAACCACAGATTCATTTTTCTTTTAAATATCCAGTATACCTTCAATTCCGATCCTGTTTTGTCTCTCAGTGTCACCTACAATTTAGTTTTACATTCCTATCTGAAGTTGGCTTTTCTGCATCTCTGTTTCTCTAGCATCCTGGCGTGTTTTGCTTTTTTTTTATTATTTTATTTATTTAATTCTTTTTTATAGAAGCAATGAACAATCATTTTAGTGCAATGATCAGTTATTAAGCACTTAGAAACATACACATATGTACCTATAAGTGTTAAACAACTGGTGGTTAGATTAGAATTTGGGTTGTAAGAAGGATCGTTCTTTGTAGTTCCCTTCAGCAGTTTATTTTGAAGTCAGTGTGTAATGACATGCATTTAAGTTTCAGATTTCATCGCATTCAGAGAACCAAACCTAACACAGTCTTGTTATTTTACCAACTCTTATAAGGTCAATATTTAAAATCTGTCTCCCCTCCCCCATTGTTTTAGGCTTGGTCCACATATCTTGATCTCAACGGCTGAGAAGTATGCCATGGAGTTCCTCCTACTCCTGATGATAATTGCTTAGTTTTTAGAAAGATTGTTAATGGTGGTTCATTTCTCCAGTAACCCCAATGAACTATCATTCTAAAAAGGAAATTTACGGTTAGGAGCAGTGGGTAAGCATTGATAACTAAATAATGTGTCCCTATTTTTCTACCTTGCCCCCCCCCCCCCCGTTATTTTAGTTTATATCCAGATGCTTGCTCTAAGAGGATGAGAAGTATGGCATGATGTCCCTATTATAAGTGGTTACCAACCATCCATATATTAAAATGCATCATTCATTGTGGTTCATTTCTGTATTAACCACAATGAATGATCATTCTGAAAAACAAAGTTTTAATGCATGGAGCAAGTTGTAGCCACTTATATCTAAAATTGTTGATGTCTTAATTGTCTTTGTCTGGTTATGTAAAAATAGCTTGGCATGCTGCCCATTTGTTGTTCTGTAGCTAGAGTCCTGCCTGAATAAGGTTCTTTATTTGTTGTTTACTCATCATAACAGTAGACTTCCTTGGGCTCTCTTCAAACAGTATGACATTATAGGCTACCCTTTGCTATCACTAAGTAATGCTTTTTTTGCATTGGTATGTGCCAGCAGAATAATATTAAGGGTACAGCAGCATAAGTCAGGCTATCCTGTTTCTTGTGGGAACATTTGGCTGCCTTGAATGTATATATGTATAAACTCACTAAACTAGGTATAAATCCCTACATCACACGATGGGTTGCCAACTGGCTCACTGGCAGAACCTACACTGTAAAAGTTGCAGATTCCAAATCTGACCTCAAAGCAGTGACAAGTGGGGTACCATGGGGTTTCGTCCTGGGACCTCTCCTGTTTGGTATCTACTTCTCTGAAGTACAGGCTAACACAGATGGCCTCTGGCTAATGAAGTTCGCAGATGACTGCAAACTAGGAGCCATAGTCAAGTCCCCAAATGATGTGGACATCCTACAGAAAGGCCTCGCTGATTCAGATGCCTGCTGTCAGAGCCATGGCCTCAAGCTCAATGCCAAAAAGTGCAGTGTCATCCACTTTGGTAAAAACTCTGTATCCATGAACTATAAAGCGAAATGGCATCACATCTGTGTGCCCTATTCAGTCACAGCCTCACCTCAGGCTTTGTCCCTACCAAATGGTGCACTGCTACAGTCATCCCTCTCCATAAAGGGGGAGTAACTACAGACCCTGGGAATTATCACCCCATTTGCCTGATGAGACTGATATGTAAAGCTGTGGAGCGCATCATCATGGACCTGATTAACGAAGATATAGGAAATCTCCAAACTCTAGATCCCACGCAATTTGGCTTTGTCAAAGGGAGATCATGCCTGTTCAACCTGGTTGACTTCTTTGAGTCAGTCACCAGGGCTGTGGATGAAGGTAAGGCAGTGCATACAGCCTACCTTGATCTGGCCAAGGCCTGTGATACCATTCCTCACTCAGGAATTATTGATAAACTCACCAAACTAGGCATCAACCCCTATATCACTAGGTGGGGTGCAAATTGGCTTACAGATAGAACACACAGGGAGAAAATAATAGACTCCAAGTCAGACTGCCGACCAGTCATGAGTGGAGTCCCACAGGGATTGGTCCTGGGTCCTCTCCTGTTAAGGCATCTACTTCTCAGAATTTCAGGCCAACACAAAGGGATTCTGGCTGACCAAGTTCACAGACAACTGCAAGCTGGGAGCCATTATTAACTCCCCAAGTGATGCAGACATCCTACAGAAAGGCCTCACTGAGACCAATGATTAGTGTCAAAACCATGGCCTTAAGCTTATTGCCAAAAAATGTGTCGTCATCCCCTTTGGTAAAAACTCAGTTCCCATTATTTACCACATCAATGGGAGCCCACTGAGCACTAAAGGCATTATAAGAGATCTGGGGACTCAAGTTGACAGCAGCCTCTCCTTCGATCACCACATTGCCACTGTGGTCTGTGTGGCACATCTCATTAGCAAGGGTTTTGCATCCAGGAAGAAAAAGATCATAGACTCCAGCTATTCTCGGTCTCATATCGCCTACTTAGAGGTGATCTTTGCTTGACTTACAAAGCCATGTCTGACCCAACTCTGTTAGAAATGTTACATCTAAAGAAATCCCAGTCTTTCCACACCACATGCACCAGAAACCTCAACCTCGTTACAACAATTAACAGACCATGCTGGAGGGACAGATTCCTCACTCAGAGACTGCCCATGCTCCGGAACAGACTTCCCATACATGTCAAGCAGAGCACCTTGCTGTCCCTCTTCAAGAAAAGTCTTGATGAGTTGATGGGTAATAGAAAGTTCACCCTGGGGATCACTCCAGTGGCTCTATTTGATAGAGGCACTGGGAACTAACATTGGGCAGCACAATGCCAGGGCACTTGTATGAGCTAGGATTGTATAGGCTCCAGGGCCATTAGCCTAGTACACACCTATTAACCTATGAACCTATAACACATATACACACACATATACATAACACATACATATATACATAACATACAGTGAATTGTAATGGCGTGGTGAGAAGAGGCTGTTTCCTCTGGTTGCTCCAGAAATTGCTAATTGTACTTTGGAAAAAAAAAAGTGTAAACATGCTGTTGGGTAATTAAATCTCAAGGGGAATGTATATATGAGACAGTTTTCTTAGTATTCATGACAAAATTCAACAAATAGTTGAAAAATGCATACTGGGAAGTTTCTAATTAATGAATCTGTTCCACCACATGGTGGATGATTGGACAAAAGTTGATTTCTTCAGTGCAAGTAGCAGAAGATCTGGTTCTAGAAATGTGAAACATTTTTTTTTTTGGAAGCAGATGTAGGCTAAGATTCAGAACATTACATTGGCAATTTCACAGAACAGGTAAATAAAAGGGATGTTTAAAGGGACAATCCTAGTGTTTAAAATTTGGGTCCAAACTAGAGCTGATCAGAGTAATGCCCACTTTACCATGTCACTCACATTTCTAACCACAGATTCATTTTTCTTTTAAATATCCAGTATACCTTCAATTCCGATCCTGTTTTGTCTCTCAGTGTCACCTACAATTTAGTTTTACATTCCTATCTGAAGTTGGCTTTTCTGCATCTCTGTTTCTCTAGCATCCTGGCGTGTTTTGCTTTTTTTTTATTATTTTATTTATTTAATTCTTTTTTATAGAAGCAATGAACAATCATTTTAGTGCAATGATCAGTTATTAAGCACTTAGAAACATACACATATGTACCTATAAGTGTTAAACAACTGGTGGTTAGATTAGAATTTGGGTTGTAAGAAGGATCGTTCTTTGTAGTTTCCTTCAGCAGTTTATTTTGAAGTCAGTGTGTAATGACATGCATTTAAGTTTCAGATTTCATCGCATTCAGAGAACCAAACCTAACACAGTCTTGTTATTTTACCAACTCTTATAAGGTCAATATTTAAAATGTGTCTCCCCTCCCCCATTGTTTTAGGTTTGGTCCACATATCTTGATCTCAACGGCTGAGAAGTATGCCATGGAGTTCCTCCTACTCCTGATGATAATTGCTTAGTTTTTAGAAAGATTGTTAATGGTGGTTCATTTCTCCAGTAACCCCAATGAACTATCATTCTAAAAAGGAAATTTACGGTTAGGAGCAGTGGGTAAGAATTGATAACTAAATAATGTGTCCCTATTTTTCTACCTTGCCCCCCCCCCCATTATTTTAGTTTATATCCAGATGCTTGCTCTAAGAGGATGAGAAGTATGGCATGATGTCCCTATTATAAGTGGTTACCAACCATCCATATATTAAAATGCATCATTCATTGTGGTTCATTTCTGTATTAACCACAATGAATGATCATTCTGAAAAACAAAGTTTTAATGCATGGAGCAAGTTGTAGCCACTTATATCTAAAATTGTTGATGTCTTAATTGTCTTTGTCTGGTTATGTAAAAATAGCTTGGCATGCTGCCCATTTGTTGTTCTGTAGCTAGAGTCCTGCCTGAATAAGGTTCTTTATTTGTTGTTTACTCATCATAACAGTAGACTTCCTTGGGCTCTCTTCAAACAGTATGACATTATAGGCTACCCTTTTGCTATCACTAAGTAATGCTTTTTTTGCATTGGTATGTGCCAGCAGAATAATATTAAGGGTACAGCAGCATAAGTCAGGCTATCCTGTTTCTTGTGGGAACATTTGGCTGCCTTGAATGTATATATGTATAAACTCACTAAACTAGGTATAAATCCCTACATCACACGATGGGTTGCCAACTGGCTCTCTGGCAGAACCTACACTGTAAAAGTTGCAGATTCCAAATCTGACCTCAAAGCAGTGACAAGTGGGGTACCATGGGGTTTCGTCCTGGGACCTCTCCTGTTTGGTATCTACTTCTCTGAAGTACAGGCTAACACAGATGGCCTCTGGCTAACGAAGTTCGCAGATGACTGCAAACTAGGAGCCATAGTCAAGTCCCCAAATGATGTGGACATCCTACAGAAAGGCCTCGCTGATTCAGATGCCTGCTGTCAGAGCCATGGCCTCAAGCTCAATGCCAAAAAGTGCAGTGTCATCCACTTTGGTAAAAACTCTGTATCCATGAACTACTACATAGGCAGCAATCTACTTAACACCGAATGTGTGATAAGAGACCTTGGGCCCCAGGTGGACAGTAGACTCTCCTTTGATAGTCACATCACCACAGTAGTTAGTAAGTCCTTTTACGTGGCACACCTCATCATAAAAGGGTTCTCATCCAGGAAAAAAGAGGTCATTGTTCCCCTCTACTCGACACTCATTAGACCCATTATAGAGTACAATGCCCCTTTTGGAATGTACTTCACAAGACATCTGCAGCAGCTGGAAAGGCAACAGAAGTACCTCACAAATAGGATTACTGATCTCAAACAAATGCCCTACACTGACCGCCTCAAAAACCTCCAGTTTTACTCCGTAGCATATTGCCTACACCGAGGTGATCTCTGCCTAACATATAAAGCTATGTCAAACCCAAAGCTGTTGGACATGCTACACCTAAAGAAATCCCAATCCCTCCGAGCTACACGCTCTAGGGACCTAAACCTTGTCACCACAATAAACAGGACATGCTGGAGGGATAGATTCCTGTCCCAGATACTTCCCATACTCTGGAACAGGCTACCCATCTATGTCAAGCATAGTTCTTCATAAGCACTCTTCAAGAAAAATCTTGATGAGTGGATGAGAAATAGGAATTACACCCCGGGGATCACTTCTGTGTCTCTGCTCAACAGTGGCACAGGAAAATAACTTTCTTGGGTGGCGTAAGCCAGGGAACCTTGTTGGCTAGGCTTACGTAGGCCCTTGGGCTGATAGCCTAGTATCCACCTATGAACCTGTGAAATATAGCTATGTTGCTTGGTACCTAACAATTTTGCAAGAGTCTCATCCTTTGAAAATGTACTGTTCTTGTGAGTATCTTCGTATTGCTGTACTTTGCTGTTCTATTTCTCTTAAAATCATGTTCAACAGATTTTTGTTAACGTGAAATAACCAATTCCTTGAAGCATAGCACATCTTTGTACTTGTAATCACCTGTCAGTAGTAAACCTTTTTTTGTTTTAACTTTGTGTGGAAAAAAATAATTGTGCATATGTAAATACTTAAAAGTTGTCACACACAAACTGGATGTTATTATATCGCCAAGTGGTAATATATTTACCCATAAATTTTACCCGGGTCCTGTGGTTTTGGTCCTGAGGCGAAACAGCCAACCGTGGGTACCTTAGCATTAATGACACACCCACCAGAAAATTATTACTATATCTCATGACATTATTTAAGAAAATAAACTGTTACTTTTCTTAAATAATGGCATAATAATGCCTGTTTACTGCCCTTCCGCAGATGTCTGGCATCCGTTCTGATGTACCGTGTTAAAGACCGGACCTTTTCCATTAGTATAATGATACAACGGCAGCGCTGGCCAATCAGCTATAATTTACAATAATTGCTCTTTCAGTTCTATGCTACACATACAGTATTAAACTATTTGATTTTCACTTTTGTACTGCATGATTTTAGGGCACTCACATTTACTCATTATATAAGTATTCCACTTGTAAGTGTTCATATCATGCACTATGAAGAATTTGAGTCATAGCTGAAAAGGGCCAGCATCAATATATGAAGCTGCCATTTATCTAGTGTTATGATCAGAGTTATGCCTTAATCATAGCACATTTTTTTCATTCTGTATTTTCATAACATAATTTACTAACACCCCTATGGCTCACTGTTGTGTGGTCTTACACTTTCCTTCAAATTGTCTTGTTTTTGTGCATCATAAATCAGATCTTGTCATGGACCTGAACATCTTGTTTAAACCAAGTTCTTCCCATTTCATCAAGATAGGCCTTACTTGAGAAATAGACTTTGGTTTCTCCTTAATTTACTCCTAGTACCCTTCTTTATGAGGATGAGTAAGGGGGAATATGTGAGTCGTACTTTTGGAGTCTTTGGTCACCATTAATTTATTTTGGCAAGCCATTTCTTTTAAGGGAGCAGTTTCTTTCTCCTTCACAAGAGCAGAAAATGAAAGACTATTGAAGTCATTAATTGCATCATTTTTACTGCTAGTAAATGTATATCACAGTACTGTAAATGTAGCTTATGACTGTTCCATTGTTGTAGTACTGACTTCCTTGGTGTTTCTGCAACTCAATTACGTTTGTGGGCATCCTTTATTACTGCTGCCTGATCTGTAGCCCAGATCTTAAAGAATTAATGTAATAGCCAAGTATGTGTCTTTCAGAAATGGGAATGATTTTTGCAGGGTGGGAATGATTTTTGCAGGGTAGTTGAAAAACCTTCTGTTTATCACATTCTTGTTTGCCGGTTGCCTTCCACCCAATTTCTTGGCTGTTCCTTAAGGAAAAAGTGAAAACCAACCCAGTCTTTCAGGTCCTGTTCCTATGCCCTGCCACTAACCCTCCTCCATTTTATTTAAAAATATATATTCTTCTTATTAACTGTAACAAACAGTTGTTACAGTTTATACCCTGCCTGCATGGAGTGCTACAGCTATCAGGTTGTAGTTAAAAAAAAATCTACATTTAAACTGTAGCAAACTGATGCTACAATGTAAGAAGCAATTGCTGCAGTTTAGAACACACACAAAGCACAACAGTGCTCAGGTGTGGCTGTAACACTTTGCACCCAGGGCAGTTGCTCCTCTAACCCCTCCCTAGCTGCAATACTGCTTCTGAAACAGGGTTTGTCAGAAGTGAGAGATCCAGTTCTGCATGTTCTAATGCTTTGAAAAGTAAATTGCAGTTCCAGCAGAAAATGGTGAATTTTGAAATGTGTTACACCTTTAAAACATTTTTGCAGCCCCAAGTCCAAGGTCATTATAACACGGAATAGGAGAAATAACCCAAGGTTCCACAACCTTCAACTTATTTCTTCTATTCCAGTGACTAAATTTAGGGTACTTGGGTTCCTTTAGGACTGCTTACTGAAATCCCAGTCTCAAAGTAAATTTAAGCACAAGAATGCACTACTGTATAATCATAGTCATACAATTATTATTAATGCTGTTCTGTTGTAGTACACACAAGCAACCCATTCCTTTTGTCAAACAGGCTTTAGTCATTTTCAAGTCCTAGGTCTTCACAGACATGTGTAATGCAAATATAATCTGGGTATAGTCTGACACAAGGCACATACATTTTAATTTTATTTTATTTATTTATTTTATTTTAAATTTGTTGACTGGGATATTCCGACTGGATACCTGTCCATCTTCAGCGGAGGTCCGGGGAAAAAAGCTCCATACATACATACGGAAAAACTGTTACATTAAACAAGTTAAAGCACTGTTACAAATACAATACATAGGATAAAAGTTATTCATTCTGTTATATATGCATCTGAGTTGTTATAGAGTAACAATTAGGAAGCAATGTAGGGGTGGCCAAAAGACCTCTTTAGCACATGTTTATATTGCCAGAGTTAGTCAGGATTAGAGCAAGGACACATGCATTGCCTTTTAAAGTACTGTTTTAGATTTGTTTTGAATTGGGTTTGAATGGGTTCTGAAGTAAGCTCAGCAGGAAGTGAGTTCCATATTTTGCCAACAGAGTTGGCATATAGAGAGTCTCCAGATGAGTTGTTGCTTTTGATTGTTTGAACTAGTAATTTGTTGGATGAGCAAAGTGTCTTGAGGTTGCTGTAAGGAGTGATAATTTTTGTAATTACGGGTGCATTTTCAGGTTGGTAGGGAATTTTATATGCTACTATTAGCTGATTGTACTGAAGTTGGATAGGCAGTTCTAGCCACCCTAGATTATTTAGGTTCAGACAGTGGTGTGTTCTGTATGCTGCTCCAGTGGCAAATCTAGTAATATGATTAAAGCAGCTAGAGAATTTGTTAAGGTTGGACTTACTCAAGTTTGTGAAGACAGGGGATGCATAAAGGAGGGTGGAAAGTAGATGTGTATGGGCAATTACTGTCCTAGCTAGTGAAGTGAGGAAAGGTTTGATCTTGTATAGTGAGCCAAGTTTTTTATTGACTTTTTCAATAGTTTGATTAATTTGCATATCAAACTTGAGGTTATTATCAACTGTTACACCTAAGAGTTTGGTACAGGGATCTGGGACAATGACAGTGCCATTGTTAGATTTTATAGTAAAGGTTGGAGCAGAGGTTTTACGAGTGGGGGAGAAAGCAGTAGTTTCATTTTGTTAGGATTTAATGGGAGACATCAATTACAGAGCCAATTTTCGACAGTATTAAAAACATTTTGGGATATAGTCTGCAGACTTAAAGGGAAGGTGGCAGAGCAAATCAAAGTGGAGTCATCCACATACTGAATGCAAGGTGGCTGTTGGGATGACTGTGTACAGATCATTAATAAATATAGAAAATAATAGGGGTCCTAATATAGAGTCCTGAGGGACCCCAAGGGTGATAGGTAGAAAATGAAAGATAGTGTTTTCTGCCATACTACAGCCTGTTGGCTACCACTCAGATAAGATTTGAACCATTGATTAGCCTGGACATCTAGGGGAATAGTTTTAATTGTGTGTATGAGTAGTTGGTGGTTGACCATGTTGAAGGCTTTGGAGATATCAAGAAAGATGGCAGAATAAAGCTTATTGTTGTTTTGGTTTTGATTAATAACATTGGAGTAGGAGAGGAGGGCCGTGGTTGTACTGTGGAATTGTCTGAAACCATGCTGCGAGTTAGCCAGGAGATTGTGCTGAATGGAATGACTCAAGAGTTGTTTATGGATGCACTTCTCCATAATTTTAGCCAAAATAGCTATAGGGCTGTAAGTTAACAGTTCAGTGGAACTGCCCCCTTTGTGGAGTGGAATAACATGGGATGTCTTCCAGATGGAGGGGATAGTGGCATCTAATATAGTTCTATTGAGCAGGATAGAGATCAGGTATGCTATGGCATCCACAGCTTTTTGTAGATACTCAGCTGGGAGGAGATCTGCTGCAAGGGTGGTAGGTTTTAATTTCTTGATTAGGGCACAGATAAGTGATGTGGAAACTAGTTGAAAGTTAAAGGGGAGTTGAGAACTAGGTGCAGCAGTGTTAGGACGTGGGCAACTGGGAGATAGTTGGTTAGCTAGTGACTGGATAGTTTATGTGAAGAAACTATTAAAGGAATTGGCAACGTCCTCCAAAGGTTTTTGGATGGTAGACGAGGGGGTAGGAGTTGTGCATTGCCTGGGTGAATAAGTTTACTTATTCCTGACCCAAACTTTTGAGGATTGTTTTGATGCTTCTGTTGTAAATGGCAGTAAAAGTTTTTTGTTTTTTTATCTAGGGTGGTAGATTATTTAGTGCTGTTCCTTAGTTGTCTAAATCTAAGCTGATCTAAGGGGTATTTTCTGGTACACCAAGTGGTCCAAGCTTTGTTTCTAAGTAAGATCATTTGTCTGGTTTCCTTTGAGAGCCATGGAGCAACTTTTGTTTTAGTTGTTTTAGAATGTGCAGGTGCATGGTTATCAAGGATGGCTAATAATTTGGTGTTGAAATATAATACAGCTTCTTTAAGTGGTAGATGTTTTAGGACTGCCCAATTACATGCTTTGAGTTCATTTTGGAAATTGGCAGGGTTAAAGTTTTTGTTGTTTCTAACTGTTTTGTAAGTAGGTTGGTGGGGGATGCCAGTCTTATGCCTGATTATATAGGTAGAAAATGGTCACTTATGTCTTCAGGTCGGGTACCAGCCTTATACATATGGGGATGGCTATTAATGAGTATCCAATCTAGGATACTATCTTTGTTGTTAGGTTTACTGATCCTAGTAGGGGAGGATATGATCTGAGTAAATCCATATAGATTTACATGGATGGTCAGAGATTCTGAGGAACAAATATTCCAGTCGATGTTGAAGTCTACTAGAACAATGTTTTCTTGAGGGTAGGTACTAGACAGCCAAGAGAGGATATCTTCTAGGGTGTTTGCATTATTACCTGGGGGAAAGTAGACACAGGCTTTGTTAATACTTTTGTTTTATATTAATTTGTAACTTCGTAATGAGAATTTCAGCATTATCAACATGGGGTGGTTGTGTGGAATCAGAGGTCACATCTAGAGTAGTTTTGTATAGTACAGCTACCCCTCCTCCCTTCCTAGTAGTTCAGTCTAACCTTAGTATGTTATAACCTGAGGGTAAAGCCTCGTTTTCTGGTGTTGATGGTTTTAGCCAGGTTTCAGTAAGACAAAGTATATCCCGGGAATGTGTATCTAAGAGTGCATGCAGGTGGTGGACCTTATTATTTAAGCTTCTAATATTTAGGTGACTGACCAGGAGTGAGTTTGAAGGTCTATTTAAAATTTGTAAGTTAGTGGGAATAGTAGTATTTTACAGCATTATATAAAAATTCCACAACTGTATTCATACAAGCTTTAAAGGATGTGCAAGTCTATTGTGTGCCTTAGAAACTGGGCATAAGCCTTGTAAAAAATGTGTGTTTTTGCTTATTTAATTACAATAGGCTGATAAATTGTTGCTGTTCTGTGTTCTGCCTCCTAGACTGTTGTATGTAATTGATAAGCTACCTTTAGTTAATAGTTTGTGTTTCTTACAGTGACTGCTGACTTGAATGCACAGCTGTTGCATTATTTAGTGCTGACTTAGAGAGATCACCCTCATACTCCCTCTGATCAAATTACCTATTATCAAAGTATAGTGTGGTGGTACGGCGGTAGCATTGTTACCTCACAGCAAGACATTCTCCCGTTCGATTCTCGGCTTGGCTTGGGAGTGCCTTCTGTGTGGAGTTTGCATGTCCTCCCCGCGGTTGGGTAGCGTTCGAAAGACATGCGTACGTAAATGGGCGTGCCTACATTAAATGTTGGGTGTCGAGCTGGCACCTCGGCGTTTCGTAAAAAATCTACTGCCAATCATTAGCAGACCGGAGTTATGCTGTGGTGACCCCTTACTGGGAAAAAGCTGAAAAACAAACAACAACAACAAAAGTATGTGTGCTTATATTCATTGGCTAGGCTGCCCAAAGATTGGTGGGATCTTCACTGAAACATATCATTCAGTTACCTTACCTTGCAAAGACTCATGGGAAAATGTGTGTTGTAAACACTTCTGATTTTCCTAGAAGTGTAGTACATAAAGAGATTTTGGGTCTCAGATCTTGGTTATCATTGATGGCCATGTCTTTGGTTAATATTCAGGTGTAGTGCAGAGATAGACAGAGAGAGAAAAAAGCTTGAGTTTAGAGAGTCACTATCAGCTAAAAGTGCTGGACAATCTTTTCTAACATTACAGCAGTGCTCCCAAATAGCTGTCTGGTTTCATGACCAGGTAACTTTATCTGAAGCAGTAATGTTTGAATTGGAACACTGTTTCCCAAAAGTAAACAGCTGCTACTGTATAGCAGTGTATACAGAAGTTTCAAAAACCTTCTGACAAGATGATAAGCTGCTGTCAACAAACAAGCAGAAACTATATTTTCAAGTTGTTACTAGGTCAAAAGCAAGTTTTTCCCTGTGGATCTGCACTTTAAGGGTAGATACTATTTCTGTCTTTTTGTAAGACAGCTCTTAAGCAGAAGTAAATGGACCCAGTGCTGATTCCTGTACATCTGCTTAGGTAAGTTCATGTGTCAGAAACAGGTGTTTCATTTGGTGTGTTAGTGCTGGACTGATACAGATTGTGTATCTGTTGCAAAGAATTGCAGTTTTTCTTTTTTTTCATAATTGTGTTAGTGTTCATAAGCCTTCCCCCAGAGGAAATTATTTTGTTTAGTATGTAATCTAGTTGAAGTACACCTGTATACATTTTAATTATTTCTAAGCAGTTTTTGACACCACTCACTTGGTAGATAATTTAAAGAGATGCATACAAATAAGCATATATATTTATTGAGGAAGGTATATCAGTGCTGTTGCATTGTCACACATACTGATGTCAGTTGTTTTCTGGTCTGTTTTGCAAATACTCAAATTTTGCAGGTCTTCTTTTGGAAACATAGCACCAACTAGTCTTTGTGCAGCTGCTTCTCTGGTATCCAGTCATGTGTGCCCATTTAAAAGCAGCACACCCTAAACCATGTTCAGTTCTTCTAGCAGGAAGCTTCAAAAAGAGTTGAACTTGAGGAGTAACTGATATCTGTAATACTTACCAAACACATGTGGGAAACGTGAGGGGTAAATAAGAACACCCAAGCTCATCTTCATAGAAGTACAGTGGGAGATAAGGTACTGTTATTGAGGCACATACTTCACACATCTCTTCAGCCTGTCTCCCTGCAGCATACTTACTGCAATGTAAAAAGAAGGCAGAATCCCATACAGGTTAAGTGTAATCCATGGCATTAGACAAGATGGGACAGGATGGAACCCCTGCATCACCGCCCTACCAAAGGATACCCTACTTCTAAACTGGGATTGGTATTTATATTTACTGAATGTGTGGATAGCTAACAGTAATTCCACCCTCCCCTTATAGTCTTGGTGACTTAATTTGCGAGATGCAGGGGGGATATGTGTTGCCCATATCACTCATTCTTGAAAGTGTTTACAAGTACAAAACCTTTTTCATTGTAGATGTGTGGTCTTTGTGGTGAGTAAACTGCTGATTTGTTTTTCACAGTAACACACCTGTTTACCTTGTGAACTGCTTTTAGATGTATTTTGAATGTATTTTGTTAGTATATTTTATTTTACTGGGCAGCCGCAGTGGTGCAGCGGTTAGCATTGCCACCTCACAGCAAGAGGTTTGCTGGTTCGATCCTTGGCTGGGGTACCTTCCTTGTGGAGTCTGCATGTCCTCCCTGTGGTCGCGTGGGTTTCCTCCAGGTGCTCCAGTTTCCTCCCAAAGACAGATATGCTGTAGGTGTATTGGACACTCCAAATTGGCCCTAGGCATGAGTGCGTGTGTGTGTGTGCCTTCTGTGGAAGGTTGGGCACCAGGCTGGCAACTCGACACCATAAAACTCCACTGCCAGTCATGAGCGGACAGGTGATCCGCTGTGGCAACCCTTAACCGGTAAAAGCCGAAAGAAGAAGTGTATTTTATTTTACTATCCAGCTTGTGCTGCATGGGCAGATCTCACTTTTTTCTGTGGTAACTTGGAGAGGAAAGCTACAATCTTATGTGCAGTTAGAAGGAGGATATGGTTATTACTTATCCAAGTCAGTAAGTGGCACTATTTCTTTGCTGCAGGAGTTCTTTTTCATTACACTACATTACACCACATTACACAACACTACCATAACCCCAAAAAATTTTGGGGAGCAGTCAGTGCCCTTCTACAACCTTGGGACACAGCACAATCCATCCCCAAACCCTGACAAATCACCCTCTGAGCTAGCTTCACTCTTTAACTCATACTTCATAGAATCCATCAATAAACTCACTACCACCTTCCCTCCCATTGACACCAATCCACCAAACAACAATGTATCTCATCCACCTTCCACTTCTATTCCTACTTTTTCTCTCTCTCCCATACCCACCTCAACCATAAAGAAACTCCTTCTCAAACTAAAACAATGTACTATTGCCCCTGACAACCTTCCTGCTGAATTCTTACAACAACCAGCCTCTTCAATACCCTATCCCATCAGCATCCTCATCAATAGAGCTATCCAAGAATCATGCATACCCTATATCTGGAAAAAAGCATATGTTCTTCCACTTCATAAAGTTGGCGACAACTCTGACATTTCTAACTTCAGACCCATTGCCACACTCTCCCCCATTTCAAAAATACTTGAAAAATGTATCTAAACCCAGCTACTCAATCACCTAGTCACACAACAACTGCTTTCCCCCACCCAGCACGGCTTTAGACCAGGACATAGTACCAACACCGCCCTTATCTCATTCCTAGACACTTTTAACAGAGCCCGTGACTCTGGATCCATAGTATCTGCACTCTTTCTTGATCTCTCAAAAGCATTTGACACAGTCTCACACCCCCTCTTACTACCAACTATCCAACCTTAACTTATCTCCCTCTACTCTCCAGTGGTTATCTATCTTACCAACAGGCAACATTCTACCATCTGGCAAAACTGCTTCTCTCCATTTATAAATACCAAAACAGGTGTACCACAAGGCTCCATATTAGGACCCCTCCTTTTCAATGTATTTATCAACGACTACCATACTAGTCTTTCAAACTCTACTCTAATACAATATGCAGATGACTCCACTATCATCTGCTCATCCAAATCTTCCTCCCTACTGCAACAGCTTACCCAAGAAGCTTTTTCCTCCACTGAATCATGGATATCCCAGAACCATCTAGCCCTAAACCCTAACAAAACAAAACTCCTTATCTTTACTCCAACCAAAAACTTCCCAATAAATAAGTCAGAACTCACTGTTCAGTCCCAAAACAAAATTATCATAGACGTCCCCAACAGTAAGCTGCTTGGTGTCACCATTGATGACAACCTAACCTTTGACCTTCATATCCATAATAACATCAAAAAAAACCATCAGAAACTAGGATTCCTTTATAGACATAACCACTATCTTACTCATTTGGCAAAACATGCTCTCACCTCAGCATACTTGCTTCCAACCCTCCTATATGGCGCACCCATCCTTACAAACATACAATCCTCTCTAAAAAACAAACTAAATTCATGCTACAACAAAATTGCCAAATTTGCCACCAATGCTAAACTGTCCACCCATCATTGTACTACACTACAAGAACTCAACTGGCTTGAACTGCCCCAACATCTAGCATATCTACAACTTACTATTGCCCACAAACGTATTTATTCCCCTGATGCCTGTCCATCCCTCACTAGTTTACTGACCATCTACCACCCAAACCGGCAACTTAGATCTGAAAATAAACTACTACTAAATGTCGATAAACCTAAGCTTTCCACTGGACATATGTTATACTCCTTTTCTGTCTCCAAGCTATGGAACAATCTCCCCACTGGACTTAGAGCAATCAATAATCCCATTACCTTTAAAAAATCACTTAAATCTCATCTCACTACACAATGGATTTGTTCCTGTAGCTATACCAATAACCATAAAACCTGACCCTTCCAACTTGCTATCTCTTCTTCCCCCATACCACTTGCCATACACTTTTTCTTCTCTCCCTAGCTCTCCTCTCTCTATCCTTACTATCACTATTTCAGATTGTCAGCCTTTCTCTCTGCCTGTCACCTCTGGAGATCTCTTACTCTCACTTCATTGTATAAAATCAAATAGTTGCTATGTCCCTAAATGTCTATTATTCCCTGTATTGTATATAATATTTACTACATATGATTACCGTATTGTCTTAATATTTGTCTTGAAAATTTTTGTCTGCAAATAACTGCACAGCTTTTCTCCAATTATAATTTTACTGTACTGTTTTAAAATTTTCTGTATATATAATTGTGGAGCTTTTCTCCCCGGGCCTTCAGTGAAAATGGGTTTGTCAGGCCCAGTGGACTTTCCCAGTAATCAAATGAAATAAATGAATAAATAAAAAAATAAATAAATAATGGCTAGATTGACACAGCAGCAGAGAGACTTCATACAGGGATTCTGTTAATATAATTTAGCTTTAACTAGTCTTACTGACTTTTCATTCAATTTTAGGAACAAGACCTAGAATGATAATCCTGGAGGCAGTCATATTATAGTACATTTCTTTTGTGTCTCTATACCTTTGTTCTTCCCATTGAATTTGACCTACCTAGTGACACCCACATGATCATACCCATGATGCTTTCCCTTATAACTTTTGTTTTCTAGTTTATTTTTGCTTCGTTGTCTGCTGACCATCATGGGGTGGCCGCGGTGGTGCACTGGTTAGCATTGCCATCTCACAGCAATAAGTTCTCTGGTTTGATTCTTGGCTGGGGTACCTTCTGTAAGGAGTCTGCATGTCCTCCCTGTGGTTGCATGGGTTTCCTCTGCGTGCTCTGGTTTCATCCCAAAGACATGCTGTAGGTGGATTGGACACTCCAAATTGGCCCTAGACATGAGTGTGTGCATGTGTGTGCCTTCTGTGGAAGGTTGGGCGCCGGGCTGGCAACTCGGCACCGTAAAACTCCACTGCCAATCATGAATGGACAGGTGATCTACTGTGGCAACTCCTAACTTGGAAAAGCCAAAAGAAGAAGAAGAAGTCTGCTGACCATCAAGCCTCACTACACAGTGCCAAATCATTCCTCATCTCTGGGAATTGAACTCAGAGCAGAGGTGAGAGTTGTCCATGTGAGTGCTGTCATTCAGATAACCATGAAGGTGTTTTGTTCCCTCACTGGCATCCCAGCAATGAGAACATTTGGAACAGACTAAAACTAATCTCCCAGATGAGGGAGGGACAGGCAAACTGCAAAAACCACAGTGGCCAAAATTGCTCTTTTATTTTAAGTGCTTCTTTCAACACACTGTCTATGAAGGCTACCACTCATCGGTGGCTTGGTGAGCCTGATGACTGCTCCCAGGCCACCCACTTCATCACTGGCTCTCTTCTAAGAGAGACTGACAGTGTGTACCTCCATCTCTGCCCACTCATCCATCATCCATGCCAGCTGCATTAAGCTTCTGAACTACTAGTCAAATTCTAGTAACCTGAACGGTAGTCAATACTTTATTCTTCTACTCTGCTGGCTTTAAGCCAGTCACATTGGTGTCATGATGGGCTGTGTAAGGAAACTCCCCATAGCTTTATTCTGAAAAAGGGAACCCAATATTTTGCCACTCAGTTACACCCACTCCCTGGCTGGTACCCTAGTGCCTTGGTAGTTGCCTGCCGTATAAGTGAAAAACCTGCCTCTCTGTTAGCCATGTGACATATTTCAATTATTTTAAACTATGTACACTGTTTTGTAGCTTGTTGTGGCTAAACTTCATAGAAATGCTTTTTAACAAGACTTGTCATTAATATCCATTGAGCTCAGTGTATGCCTCCCTAAGAAGTACTAATGCAGTTACAATTTCCATTACTTTACAGCATACCAAAATGATTTCAGGAACACACACAGCAGTTTCTCACTCACTTTTAGAAATTGTGACTTGCTGATTTATTTTCTTGAGTAACTTATATAAATCCAATTGATCTGCTTACTTTCTCCAGATTGCTGCACACTCTCTTGCTGTGCCTGTATCTATACTAATCAATCGCTCCATCTCTGAAGCTAATGTTCCTTCTATCTGGAAACAGTTTTACACTCTTCATATTCATAAAAGAGGTAGCTCCACAGAAATATCTAATTTCAGACCTGTCGCTATCCTCTCCCCTCTCTCCAAAATCCTTGAGAAATGTATACACAAACAAACTATGCATTATCTCTTGCAAGAAAAACTTCTCACTCCAACACAGCATGACTTCCGTCCCAAGCATAGTGCAACCACATTTCTACTATCATTTCTCAACATTTTTCAACACCTTAGCCCTTGCTAAAGATAATTGCAAACTCATATCCTGTCTATTCCTTGACCTTTCTAAGGCTTTTGACACGGTCTCACACACTCTGCTACTCAGTCAACTTGTAGACCTAAATGTCTCCCTTGATGCAGTTGCATGGTTCTTCTAGCTTTCTCTCTGACAGGCAGCAGTCAGTACGATGGGACTCAGCACTATCTACCCCTCTCTCAGTAAGAACTGGTGTTCTCCAAGGTTCTATTCTTGGACCTCTACTCTTTAATATCTTTACCAATTCACTCCACTCCTCTTGTCCTCAGTCTAACATTGTCTAATACGCAGACGATTCTACAGTCATAACTATTGCTAATTCCCCCTTAGATCTCCTAACAAATACCCAGACATCTTTCAACTCAGTAGAGACATGGCTCACTAATAATCAGCTCATCCTCAATCCTGAGAAAACAAAATTACTACTCTTTCTACCTAAATCTGCAAACCACATTAAACTTTCCTTCTCCATAAGATCCCTAAACAATACTCCTATAGAACTCAAAACTAGCACAAAACACCTTGGCATTACCATTGATGACCAACTAAAATCTGATCTTCGCATGAACAACTGTATCTCAAAAAAACACCAAAAGCTAGGACTACTGTACAGCAACAACAAATTCCTAACTACTGAAGCCAGTCTTTCTCTTACCTATGCCTACCTTCTACCATGCTTAATCTATTGTTCCCAAATAATTACAAATCTAAACTCCTCCCTACTTACCAAATTAGAATTAACCTGCCACAAAATAGCTAGATTTTCAGCTCACCAAACATATAAATCTCACCACTGTCTCTCCCTAAAATACCTGAACTGGCCTGAACTACCTCACCTGTTCCTACAATCTCAACTCCAAATCATACACTCCATCCTATATCAGCCTGATTACTGCCCAAGTCTATTTTCTGTCATTTCTCACTTCTCCCCTACCAGACTTCTCCAAAGCTCAACCCAAGACCTACTAAAAATCCATAAACCCAAATCCAACACAGGGTGCAACTTGTATAGCTACCTTCCCTCTACTGCATGGTACAAATTCCCACTAGAAATAAGGACCCTGACTCACCCCAAACAATTTAAGCTAGCAACCAAAGACCACTTTAAAAAACACTGGTCCTGCCATTGTACTCACCCTCCCTGATTATTACCTACCTTTTATAGTACAGTCAAACTAACTTACTAAAACTTGCCATTGACTACTTCATCCTATGCTTCCTATGCAACCTCCAAAGCTTCTTCTATACTCTGCTCCCTGAAATTCTTGTGTAACCTTTCAAGTTTCTGCTACTCTGTATAGAAAACCTTATATTTACTCAACTCTCTTTTTAAACCAAAACATACAACTTATTCTACTTTTTTAACCTTCTACTTTTTGCTTATAGTATTGTTTTATCTGTCAGCAATATACATGGATGTAGCTTACATATTTTAACAACCAAAATTCTCTACTGCTATTTTACCAAAATTCGCTACTGCTATTTTTACTGAAATTTATCTATACTGCCATTTTTATTGCATTGTATATCTTTGGAGCTTTTCCCCCCGGGCCTCAGCTGAAAAAGGGCAATAGTCGGACACTCCCAGTCAACAAATGTCAAATATATAAATAAAATATAAAAATAATTATATGGAGTACCCCTTTATGCTCCAGGAATGATTAAAAAGATAACATTGTAGTGCCAAGGTACCATTGTGATGCTATAATTTCAGAGGGAGAGGCTTGTTAAGTACCTTTCTGACATCAGAAGTCCACACAAGCTTTTTTTTTTTTTAACACCCCTAAATATGGACGGCCATGGTGGTGCAGTGGTTAGCATTGCCACCTCACAGCAACAGGTTCTCCAGTTTGATCCTTGGCTGGGGTGCCTTTTGTGCGGAGTCTGCATGTCCTCCCTGTGGTCGCGTGGGTTTCTTTCGGGTGCTCCGGTTTCCTCCCACATCCCAAAGACATGCTATAGGTGAAATGGACACTCTAAATTGGCCCTAGGTGTGAGTGTGTGCATGTGTGTGCCTTCTGTGGAAGGTTGGACATCGGTCTGGCAACTCGACACTGTAAAACTCCACTGCCAATCATGAGTGGACAGGTGATCTGCTGTGGCAACCCTTAACCGGGATAAGCCAGAAGAAGAAAGAACACCCCTAAATACTGTTAAGATTGGGTTTTGTGCTATGGATTAATGGATGACAGTACTGGCTGGCAAAGAAAAGAGAAGGAAAAACAGCCTTGAAAGCTGTTGGATACATTACTCTGTTACACTTAAAAGTGTGGCAGAAGGAGTTGACTTAAACAGTTTTTGAAGCAATTGACTTTTCAGAGAGAGACACTTCATTTCTATCCGCTGACTGTTGGGAAGCCAGTAAAGCACTTGACACTCTTATGCTGTTTTTTTTTTTTCTAACTGGTAGCACACAGTGCAGATAAAACCCCATGCACTACCAAAAGTTATGATCCAGTCTCCCTGATCATAACCCTTGTTATGCATTCGTGGCATGGATGCAAAGAAATTCTCATCTTGAGCTTCGTTGTCAAGGAGAATGATTTTGCATCCATCTCTTGAACACATTAATAACTAGCTTGGTTTTGATCAGGGACCCAGTCAAAATCCTCTGTGTTATAGCAGTAGACTTACCTATGAACCTTGCTATAACAACATTGTTATAGTGACATTCATACAATAGTACCTTATTATAGCAAACTAAAACAATCTCGCACCCAGGGATGTAACTGCAGAGCAGAAAGAATTAAATGATGTTAGAACTCTGAGGAGTGATAGGGACAGAAAACATGCAGTTTCCCTTACCAGTTTTATCTCATATGTGGATGCATATAATCAGAGATGGTGCATAAAGGTCGCTCATGCAATGCTTTATTTGTGTGATATCTAGGGAGAGCAGGGGAAACTTACTGAAAGTCTATGCATCACCTTGACATTAATGAAATGATTGAAGGCTACATATGATAAGGTTACTGATCATAACTTAACTTTTTGTCTTCTCAAGCTTCATTGTCAAAGTGGAATTCTTAAAATCCAGTTCAAAAACACACAGTAAACTGTATACAGTCAGTAGCCAACTCCAGTGTGATGTAGAAAGATAAAGGCCCTGACTATGGCTTGGGCAGCCAGAGTTTGAGTAGCAGGTCATGTATCTGACAGCTGTCAGGGAAGGACAGGCATTGTCCATCCTGTAGAGGAGCATAGGGCAGTGCAGGCTGCAAAATGCTGCAATTCCCCCTGATTTAGGGGCGTCTGTGCAAATTGCAGCCTGGCGGCAGGTGTTTAATGTACCAAGTAATTGTTAGTAGTGCTTTTAGAGCAGGTGTGTGGAAGTGTGCATCCACATAAAGAAGGCATTATGAGTCATTGTGGTGATGCATATGGTATGCCAGATTGCCTAGGGGTGTGGAAAAGCTATTAGAAATACTCTCAAAGCTGAATAGCAGAGAGGACACAAGCAACCCATCATGAATGATTGAATGATTTCTCTTCCAGTTAGCTCTTGCGCTTTTTTTGGTTCTGGATGAACCTTCTTCAAGAGGGAGTCAAAAAGCTCAACTCCAGTAGGAGCAGACTTGACAGTCAATGACTGTAGAGGCAGACAATCATGGAAAAAATAAACTAGATTGTTTTAGTGAACTAATCATGATTTTTTGTGTAACACTGCAGTGCCAGTGCTGCATTTGATCTTTTCTGTTAACTTTTGCCAAACTGAAGCAGAGAGTTTACTGACTATTAAGGACCATTTAACCATATAGCTTTTCTGGTAAACTTTAATTTCTTGTTACCAGTGTACCTAGTCTTAATAAGCTATTCTACCTATATTGCCTTGTATCTGTTACTTCTGCAATCCTTTCTTTAAATAAAAGTGCTTCATGATATTACCTGTCAGTCATTTTTCTTTTGTGTTTAACTTGACACCTTGTTTGTATGTTATCACTTTTTTATCCAAAAAGTGTTGTTTTCTTAGACATTAATAGCCTTAAAGCACTTACCTGTTGTGTACTCTGTTTCCTTCTTGTGTGCCCATTTATTTAATCAGCTTTTGTTTTAGTGTGGGCTCTGTACCTTTATTTACTACTAGTACTACTACTGTTGTTATATTATATTTACAAAGCATTGTCCACAAAGCTGAAAAAATATCTTGTGTTCTCTCCACTGATGATGCCCATTTATTTGCTTTGCTGCCTCAGAGAATCCCCTTAAGCTGAAAAGGAAACAGGGATTTACGACAGCCTGATTTCTGAATCTCCTATTGTAATTATCCTGCAGTCCTGTCGGTATCTCGTGTTGTATTTCTTCGTTTTTTTTTACTCACGTGCATTGTACTGCCTTCTGAATCTAAACTTTCATATAAGTGATTGTTACCAGAATTTGTGCAGTTTCTTCAACCTAATTTTGTCTGTATAGCCTTGTCTGTAGATCTTTGTATTCTTTGCAAGTACACTCTCTTCATTTCTGTGCACATTGTCACTTATGTGGACATGGAAGACTGGTCACAAAACTGAATCTTGTGGTGCTCATCTTCTAAACTTTTCCTTCTTGGTGTTTTCTGGTTACTGTTTATCCCATTGTACTGCTACATTTTAATTCTTTAATGCCTTTATATTGTGTAATGTCACATCACTAGTGTCTACATAATCCATGTATTCCAGAACATTTTCGGAAAAAAACAAGTTAAACATAAATCAAATGCAGTTATTTTATGAACAGTAAATACTATTAAAAAGAGACAAGCAGCAATATTTACAGTAAAATCTTTACAGTAATAAATCAATGCATGTACAGTCTTTATATCACTTTTATGTAATGTATTACAATGCACATAAATCCAGAATTATATTTTTCTCTTGTTTCTCAACTTTGCATGCATAGGATATACAGTTTTCAAAATATGAAATGGCCAGACTTGTGCTTTTATGTCACCACACACAATTCATTTGAGTGCTTGTTTACTGAGGTATTTACAAAATATAAAAGTTATGCTTATATATATAATTAACCTTGTAAATAATGCTGAATATCTATCAAGATATGCAATTTACAGTGCAAATATCAGTGATAGTTCTACATCATCTAAGATTTCATGTATTACCACACAGTAATTTGATGTTTTGTTTTGGGAATATTAATATACATGTATAGTAGCATTCATTGCACAATAATTTGTCATTTGATTTTGGAAATATTAATGTACATATGTAAGCATTGCATATCTTTACAATTACCAGCAAACATATGTATTTCCATTACAGTGGATTATACATGGACAGTAACAATGTATTTTTCTGACTTCTGCCATCACATTTCACACAAATCCCCTTAATGACATGTAGCTCTGTCAGCTACTGAAAATGTGAATGCAAATATACAAAATATAAATAACAAAACAAGTGATTAATATTTTCCTGTACAAGACATCTTCATGTAATTTTGTTTTTACTCCTTGGCTTTTCTTATGGTGCCAGTTATTAAGTTAGATTATTAAGGAAACCAACCCCAAAAAAGTAGTTGGGATACCTTAAGGACCTGTGGGTGTTAAATGGATGTTTGCAAGTAAAGTGCTGTATAGATTGAATGGATTACCCTAAGATACTATCCATGTGGTGTTTCTCAAGGTTACATTGCACTTTTGTGCAGGACTGTGTGTTTTGCTTTGCTAAAGCTGTGTAGGCAATATCCACACTAGGCTGCTGTCCTACTTGTTATCCAGTTAAAATAATTCAAGAAATGCAGTTAATTTGTCTGACATGAATTGTTTGCTGTAATGCATTGCAGTGTATTGGATCTTATACCACACTGGCCTCAGAGTACTCAGCAATTCCATTCCTTGTAATTCTATTACTTTTTTAACCACTTGGGTTAAAGTGGTTTGACAATGTTTAAATTTACATCAAAGCCTTTGATGACTCAACCGCTGCAATGCATTTTCCAGCTTGCCTTTTCTTTATTTTTTGGGTGATATTTTTAATAAAGAGATTTGTAAATGTGTTATAAAACCATGGCCCAAAAAAAATTAGATTTGCCAGTTGTGAGGTTACCATAGGGTGACACGAGCTGCATCCAAAGACTTCAGTGGGGCACATTCGCTTATGCTCTGTGGTGTGCCCATTAAAGTTTATGGACGCAACAGACACTTTGCCTATGTCACTGAGGCTAAAACTCATTGGTTTTCTCATTGATAATAATGCAAGGAAAATATAAAATTTGCAGTTAATTTTAAATATGAAGATGATGATCAAAACATTTCCTGATGGAGGAAAGTGTTTTTGTGTGCTTATGCATGCTGCAGTGCAAAGATATATTTGGAAACATTGGCATATCACTTTAAAATGACTGTTTTGCAGTTTTCTGCTTTCACATCTGTGAAGTAAAATTACATCTGGCTTCCTACAGTCATCAGGTTTTGCCTGTCTAAAATGTAAGAATCGTCAGTAAATGTTAAGTTGTGCACATTTCTGGGGATGCATCCTCCTTGTTATGTTTGTTTGTTCCCCTTCTGCTTTAGAACCCCTTCTTGCATTTACACCTGCCCCATTATTGATATTCCATGTGTTTGACTTGGGTGCCTTTTGGAGTGCTTTTTTAAATATCTGTCAGAAATAACTGTTCTTTATTTCATTTGCTTTTGTGAATACTGAGCAGAACTCCTATTTATCATTATCATTCTGTACCAACATCCATTGTCTTTACTTGTTATATCATCACTGTTGCACTCGTATGTGCTTGAAGAAAGTGTCACCACCCTTCCTAATAGTTTTATTTTCTGTAGTTTCGTAACTTCACTAATATCATTCTATTGTTTGCTTCATTCTACTTTTCCGATAACACTTCACTTTTTCCTATTTTTTTTATTGAATATTCAAATAATTTCCTCACCTTTTCTGAGACTGCTGACATTTTTCTGCCTCTTTAATTTTATTTGCACAGTGATTTAATGCCTATGTAATGGAAGAGTTTTATGTTATTTAATCAACATGAGACAGCGACAAAGATGAAATTGCTTTGACCAGTCAGTAACTTTTGTACTGCTTTTTCTAAACCAGCTATCACTATATGTTTTTGTTTTTCCATTCTAGATGGAATAATGGTTATGGAAATGTCTGTAGTTTCCTACCACTCATCTTTTAAAGTTATAACTGTACATTATTGTGACAAAAGAGGTACTGCCAGCACAGCTAGTTGGAGTTTTGTAAATAATTATATGTCATTTGTGAATATTAACATGGTTTATATAGATGTAACAAAAGGGGATACTGCCAGCCCAGCTATCTGGAATTTTGTAAACAACTACATGTCATTTGTGACTATCAACATGATTTATATAGAAGTGTGACAAAAGGGGATACTACCAGCACAGCTATCTGGACTTTTGTAAATATATGTCATTAGTGAATATCGAAATGATATGTGTAAGATGTTTGTGGTTACAACTGTATTAGAACTGTATGTTACATGTATATCAAACTGCTGGTACAGAAGTGTGTTGAAAAGGTTTTTGCAGAGTGCTTAAAATGTAATCACAGCATGCCCTACTGGAATAGAAGAGAAATGTACCTGCACTGCTGTAACTGTTTAGATGTATATATTTTAACAGTGGAAACTGCAATATAGAAGGCCAATGTCAGAAAAACAGCTGAAACTAAATTACTTTATGGCCACCCAATAAAAAGATGTCTTTCAGTTTCAGTGCAGCAGGAGACATAATGTCTGTACTAAAGACGTTTTCTGTATTGTCTTGGAAGTGTTTTATTGTTTGTTTTATGACTTTCAGAATCTGCAAAGATCTGAGGAAAAGCCCTTGTGTGTGTAGTTTCACAGGTAGATGCTAAATACTGCTTGCTTTCATCAGTGGGGGGTTTACCTGGGATAGAGTCAGATGACAAGAAATGATGTAATTCTGCAAGCTATCCCAGCAGTAATGTTTGAGATATTAATTTAAGAACTGTGATGGATAGAGCATTCTGTATTCTGTCTTTGACCTCACGACATCAGCTTGAGGATCTATTTACCACATCTGCCTTGCTGCTCTAATTAAGTGTACAAGGTTATAGTAATTCTCTTACATATAGTCAGGGATATAGGAAAGTGTAGCTTAGATATTTTTTCTTTATTTATTTGAGACTGTTCTGCAATGTTTAAAATATTTCCTTTGATTTTGAACTAGGATGTTACTGTAAATATATATTGAGTATGTTCTTGTTATTTTAATATTTATTATTAAATATATTTAAACCTTTCATTGTGGCTGGTCTGTCTAGACATATTTAAGCTCTGAGAGTACTTGCATATTTATTTGGTGACACTGTGTAGGCCACTCCTAATAGCCATGCTCTTGGTCAAACTACCATATATATTGGTAGTAGAATTACACAGTAATATTGGACACCCTTTGTTAAGGGCCTTAAAGTAACTGATAAGGAGCTGGCCGGTAGCAGTAATAACTACCTTATAGAGTGTGCAGAAGGGGGCATAGCTAGTAAACCTGTGCCAGCATTTCCCAGGTGTGTGCGTGTGTGTGTGTGTGTGTGTGTGTGTGTGTGTGTGTGTGTGTGTGTGTGTGTATAAATCACATCTCAAAGTGTGTGTGTGTGTGTGTGTGTGTGTGTGTGTGTGTGTGTGTGTGTGTGTGTGTGTGTGTGTGTGTGTTTCAGCTACTTGGGCAGGGACATGAAGCAATTTTGGCTTGGCCACTGAGTATTTCACACTGAGCTGAAAGGAGGAGGGGCACTGACCACAACTCTGATCTGTGATATATAACAATAAGTATCTTGTTATCTTGCTTATTTTTGATAGTTATTGCTTATTCTTACCATTTATTGCACTTTGTATTGCCTGCTGCCTACTTTTTACTGTATTTTATTGCTATAAACTGATCTACACTGTTGCTCTGCATTTATCTGCCTTACTGGGCCTGTTAAATCACTTTTGCTACTGACTCATTGCTTGTAAAGATTTTTTTTTAATCTGGTTTCACTGTGTGAAAAGTATTAACTGGAATTTTTCTCCATTTGTTAAGAATCTGTTTGTTCTGATTTTCCTGCCAAGCAGTGTATCATATAACTGATTTATTTGCAGGTGAAAGCATTCTCTAGAGTCTCCTTGCTCCTTTTTCTGTTTAAAACTTTCATTTAGTGCCTCCCTGATGTTGTTCTGCTGTGATAAACATTTCTGTAGTGTTTTCTGCCTAAAATAGTGTAGCTAATAGCTGTATAGTCCAGTTTCAGGATTGTTGTCTCTGGGCCTGGTTGTTTGTTTGCAGTGGTTGTTTGTTCTGAGCAAATTTTCCAGGCCATCTTGGATTAACAGAAGGCTTTCTTCAATTTTATGAGAGTATTGTATTGATTGGCCACTGGCTAGTAAAGGTTGACTGGCCTAGAGCTTGGAGTAAGCACCTCATTGGTTCTTTTGAGCTTTTTAAAAGTTGTTTCAGGTTTAAACCTTCTGGTACTTAAGCACTACCTTTGGGAGGGTTTCTGCTAGTTCACACTGAGTTGAACGGAGGAGGGGCACTGACCACAACTTTTATCTGTAATATATAATGATATGTATCCTGTTTTCTTGCTCATTTTTGCTAGTTATTGCTTATTCTTACCATTTATTGCACTTTTTATTGTCTGCTGCCTACTTTTTACTGTATTTTATTGCTATAAACTAATCTTCACTGTTGTACTAAAATTGTCTGCCTTACTAGGCCTGTTAAATCACTTTTGTTGCTAACTCACTGTTTGTAAAGGTTTTTTAGCTAGTTTCACTGTGTGAAAGGTATTAATTGGACATTTTCTCCATTTGTTAAGCATCTGTTTGTTGTTCTGATTTTCCTGACAAGGAGTGCATCATATAACTGATTTGTTTGCAGTTAAAAGCATTTTCTAGATTCCCCTTGCTTTCTTTCTGTTTAAAACTTTCATTTAGTGTATTACTACTGTTTTTCTGCTGTGTTAAATATTTCTGTAGTGTTTTCTGCCTATAATAGTGTAGCTAGTAGCTGTAGCATAGTTTCCTACCCTCCCTCCTTATTGTTGTGTTTTTCTTAAACTTGGCGGCTTTGCAGTTGCCCACCCCTACTGTAAATTTGATCTGGAACACTCCTCCCAAGCCAGTCTCATTAGTTCATTCTACCTAATACAGAAAGAACATTTGGGAAGCTCAACCCCCTTAGTTTCTTAACCTTGAATTATATTGTGTTCCTCCTTTCTCCCTTTCCACTTTACTAAAAAAGTAAATAAACTTTAGTCAGCTGCATTTACAGTATTTGTTTCCTCCTCCTACTCTATTACTTCATCTTGCTTTTTCTGACACTTGCTCTCTAAAGTGTTCAATTGCATCTTTTTCTGCTGCATTTATTACTGCTTGTTTATAGCCTATTTAAATTGTAAGTGTTATTCTATGCCTTTTAGTTTTGATTTAAATACTTGGGCTTTAGGCCTAGCCCTTAGCTCTCCCTGGCCTCTTTCCCTCAGATTCTGGCAAATATGGATGTACAGTGTCCTATGGTTTCTCCTGCCAGCCTGGTTGATATGGGCATCCTGAGACAGTGTAGCAACTGCTTCATGTACATGGACGACCATCCACTACTACCAACTAGGAACACAATTTGTGAGAGATGTAATTACATTAAGAACCTAGAGTCTATGCTCTCTCCGTCACAAGCCAAGATATCTGGCACTGAGAAGGCTGTCAACACAATCAATACACCTCAAACACCACCCACAACTATACAATGCACACGCAGATATGCAGAGGTTCTCAACAAAAACAAACCCAAACAAAGGAGACCTCAGAAGCAAAAACACACAAGAACTCTACAACCCTCCACACCACATGCCATGCATAGTCCATACACCTGTGTCTCACAACCACTAAGGCCTAATCATAACCCAACATATTAGTCATAGGAGACTCCATTGTGAGACACACAGATGTACCTCTCACCAGGCTGGATCAGGAGAAAGTCACGGTTAGTTGTCTGTGAGGTGCCAGAATCCATCAAATCACACAAGCACTCAAGTCTCTCAACAACAGATACTGTTATGAATCTGTCATATTCCATGTTGGTGTGAACAACTTGAGACATACCTCTCTGGACTATATGAAGACAGACATGATTGAGCTCACTGTATATGTGTCCCAGGCAGGTATGTCCGTAGCCTTAAGCAGCATTCTACCGTCACCCAGAATGATGCCTCGATGCAAACATAAAATGTTTGACTTTAACAATTGTCTTAGTTTCTGGTGTCATTTCACTGGGATCCAGTACCTGACAGCCTAGGAAGATATGTTGCAACCAACATAAAATTTTCAACAAAGCGCAAATAAAAGGTTATGCTGCTAAACGCTAGGAGTCTAAACATGAAACTGCACTCATTGCAAGCATTCTTAACCCTGAAAGATGCTGACATTTGTGCAATCACATAAATCTGGTTCAAAGCTGCGGAGACCACCCCAGCCTTACCTGGTTACTCATCCTACCATACATTCAGACCCCAAACTGTGGACAGCAAAGCCAAAGGAGATGGAGTTTCAATATATATCAAAGACATGCACAGCTCCAGGCTGGTCAAACAGTATGACACACAGGAGACACCCCAGGTGCAGTTAACCACTGACAAGACCCCTATTCAAATCATAGCTAGCCAAAGGCTCCCAAATTTGACTTAAGATGCCCACTGCACCTATCTAGACCTCTTTGAATCTATCAAGATTCAACCCTTTACCCTGATCCTGGGTGACTTTAACTATCCAACCATAGACTGGAAAAACTATTCATGCCGGAACACAAATGGCCAGAGATTCCTTGATTTTATCAATGCAAATGCCTTGGAACAGCTAGTCAATACCCCCACAAGAGGTTATAATATCTTGGACTTGGTAATAACCAACATGGATAACCACTGCAGTACCCCTACAGTATCAACCTCCCTGATAAGATCCTACCATAAAGCGATCACTTTTAAAGTCAGCATCTCCCCTGACTCCCCCCTCTAGCTAGGGTCAAACAAAAAAACCTTCTCCAAAGCTTATTACAACCTCCTGAGGGATGGTATAAACAGCTTCACAGCCCCCAGTTCCTCTGTAAGAACTGGCACCAATATCCAAATCTACACCAAAGTACTATATGAGCACTTATATAGATGCATGGAATCAGGAATACCTGGCAAGACAAAAATCATCCTCCGCAAGGAAGACTAAACCTGTCTGGTGGACATCTGCAATAAATAAACTATATAACAAAAGGAAAATATTGCTGTCAAGGACCAAGAAGGAGCAGGTGCCCAACTGGAAGCAATCTCTCCATAGCCTGAACAAGCAAATAAGAGCAGTACTGAAATCCTCTAAAGCCAACTTTGAGTCCGAATTGGCCACATCTACTAGAGACAATCATAAGGCCTTCTTCACATATGTCTGCAGTATCAAAGGAAGCACCCAGATCTGTTCAGAACTGGTGGTCAAGGACACCACATACACAAATGATGTTGATATAGCCAACCTACTAGCTGACAGATTTGGCAAAAACTTCACCCTTCTGTCCCCCTATCAGTAAATCAGGACATCCCCAGAATCTTCCCCCTCCCCTTATCACTAGGGAACAGATAATCACTGCCCTCTCAAAGGCAGAAAATACAGCCTCCATGGGACCTGATAACATCCCAGGTTGCATCCTATATGAAGTTAGGCATGAACTTGCAGCACCATTAGGCACTCTATTCAACCAAAGCCTGAATAGTGGCTTTGTCCCAGCCAAGTGGAGGACAGTCACTGTCATCCATTTACACAAAGGTGGAGCATCCACCAATCCAGGAAATTATAAATCCATTAGCCTAACTAGCCTGATCTGCAAGACCATGGATTGATTATCATGGACCTCATTACCAGGGACATTGGCAACCTGCAAATACTCGACCCCACACAGTTTATCTTTGTTAAGGGGTGGTCATGTCTGTTAAATCTGGTTGACTTCTTTAAGACAGTCACCAAAGTCATGGATGAGGGGAAGACGTGCACACCACCTACCTTGACCTGGCCAAACACTTTGACACTATTCCCCACTTAGGCATAATAGATAAACTCTCTCAACTAGGCATCAATCCATATGTTACCAGATGGCTAGTAAACTGGCTCACTGATAGAACCCATCTAATCAAAATAGGGGAAGCCACCTCAAGCAGTGGACCTGTAATGAGAGGCATACCCCAGGGCTCAGCCTTGGGGCCTCTGTTATTCTGGATATACTCCTCTGAGGTGCAGGCCAAAACCAGTGGGCTATGGCTGACCAAGTTTGCAGATGGCTGCAAGCTGGGCATGGTCATCAATTTCCCAAATGATGTTGACATCCTCCAAGAGGGTCTCACCCAAAAAATGACTGGTGCCAGAAACATGGCCTCAAGCTGAATACCAAAAAATGCATCCTCATCCCCTTTGGGGAGAGTGATGTCCCCATATATTATCACATTAATAAGAATTAAGCACGCAATCAGTCGTGAGGGATTTGGACACCCAGGTTGATAGCAACTTGACTTTTGACCACCATGTTGCTTCCATTGTATGGAAAGCTTTCTTCGTGGCCCACCTCATAAGTAAGGGTATCTCTTCCAGGAGGTCATAACATCCCTGTATCCTTCCCTTACAAGGCCAATTATTGAGTACAATGCCCCCTTCAGCATGTACCTCACAAAGCACATGCAGCAGATGGAGAGACCACAGAGGTTCCTCACCAGGAGAATCCAGGGCCTCAAACATCTACCCTACACAGATAGGCTAAAAGCCCCGTTCCTCTACTCAGTTCAATACAGACTCCTCAGTGGTGACTTCTGTCTGGCATAGAATCTCAGACCACACCTTGAAGGGACTGCTACATATCCGCAAGTCAAGCTCCATTCAAGTAACCCACATGCGTGACCTCATCCTGGTCTGTGACATCAATAGGACTTGTTGGAGGGACAGATTTGTGTCCCAGAGACTCCCCAATCTGTGGAAGAGACTCCCTCTCCATGTCAAGCAGAGTACTTCATTATCCTTTTTTAAGAGCAACCTGTATAACTGGATGTGAAACAGAAAATACACCCCTGGGATTCCACCTGTGTCCCTTTTGGACAGGGGCTTTGGGTGCTGACTTGTCTAAACATGGGCTAAACTCTTGACTAGGCTTATAAGGGCCTCAGGCCCAATAACCTAGTAACTTCCTATGATCCTATGAGATCTCAACTCTATAGCTGTGCCAGTCGGGTGTCTTACTGGGGGATCTGAAGAAAGAGGGAGACACCAGCCCTGGACTGACTGTGGTCTCTGTGTGCTCTTAAGGGAAATTGCACTTGATACAGAAAGTTGCATCTGGAAATATAGTGTGTGTACCTGTCATCATCCTAATGTATGTCCCCCACTGTTGCTAGTGCTGAGGATTAAGGCTCCTTGATTACTGGTCCATTGGTGGGGCATCACAATTATATATGTGGCTTTGTCATTTTTTGTAGTGTTAAATACCACATTGCTCCTTTTTATAGCCATTATTTTTGGTTGCTTGTTTCTTAAAAGATTTCCACTGCATATACAGACATTCTAAACATTTGAGCTTTGAACCTTTTGTTGTAAAAAAAAACTTGAAATCACTAATAATGTTTAAACTAAATAACTAAAAAACAAAAAACTTGGTGGTAAACCAAACTAGACTTTTAATACCAAAAATCCAGTAAGCGCTTTCGTCTTCTCATACACAAGACTTCATCAGACTGAATTAAAAGGTTACACTTCATTCTTTAAATACTAAAAATTTTCATCACATGACATTTTTAAATTCAATGTCATAACCCTTTCCTTTTCAAATAGGCTACAAAATATTCTCTGTTATTTAGCCCAGGGGGATAACAGGCATTCAGCTAGACCAGCCAGGTGTATTCCAACCATCCAAGCTCATCATCTGCATTCAAATTTGTCTCATAATCAGCAATATTTCCCAAAACCAAAAATTTAAAATCAATTTTGCAGCCACCCATTTTATAATGTTTGCCTAAAACATTAATTTCATTGCCAGTCTCCACAGCTCTTTTATGTTCATACATTCTCTTAAATAGCTCCCTATTGGTGCAACCAACATAGAATGCATCACAAGACTGACATACAATTAGGTAAACAACAAATTTTGATTTACATGTATCGACATTGTTAATATAAATATCAACATTGTTAATGACAATTTCTCTTATTCCTTCATAAATTAAATCACAAAGACTGCATGCTAAACGTTTTTCCATCCTACCTCTTGTACTAGAAGACCTAACATTCAGTTTACTTTGGAAGAAGTTTTTAAAACTCTTTCCTTTTTTGTACACAAAGCATGGACTATCTCCAACTGCCTCTTGTACTTCTTCACTGCTCTTCAGTATTTTCCAGTTGGTTCTAATAATCTGTTTAATGGCTTCTGAATCTACACTGGTGGATATTTGCATAGCAGTCCTATAGTCTCTAATCATATTTTTCTTGGAGGAAACTCTGAAATTGTCCCTAATTCCTTTCACTTCATCAAATTTAATTCTAACTCATTCATTAGAATAACCCCTAGCTGCAAATTTGTTACGTATTGCTCTACCTTCTTTGATAAAATCAACATCCCCCGAAGTAAGCTGAAGTCAGGCAGAATTTTACAGCAGTAATAATCAACACTGCAGTTTTGTGATACCAAGATCAAGATAGCAGTGTGTTGGGGAATTCACCTTCCTGTGAGGTATAGGAATCTTGGAGTTTGTGTGTGTGTGTGTGTGTGTGTGTATGTGTGTGTGTGTGTGTGTGTGTGTGTGTGTGTGTGTGTGTGTGTGTGTGTGTGTGTGTGTGTATATATATATATATATATATATATATATATATGTGTGTGTGTGTGTGTGTGTGTGTGTGTGTGTGTGTATATATATATATATATATATATATATATATATAGATATATATATATGTGTGTGTGTGTGTGTGTGTATATGTATATACATATATATATATATATATATATATATATATATATATATATATACATATATATAGTAGCAGCCTTTCGTCACACAAAAAAATATATATATTGACTGTTAATGACAGTTTTGTAGTAGCACTATTCAGCTTGATCATTAATGCCACAACCTTCTATCATGGAGCCATGAGGCTGCATGCTTTTAGAAGACAATCAATTTTAATAGCTTCAATTCATTACCTGTAAGAACTGGTGCTGGAAAACATCACTTTCAGTGACAAATAAAAAGTGATTTTCATTTTTGTGTTATAAAAGCAAAACATATTTATGATTTTATATATTTTGCATTTGGCCAATGTGAAGAAAAAATAAAAATGTTTATATTTGTTGCAAACTGAAAAGTAACTTTTTTATGAGCTGTTAACTATGTATTCAGAGACCACATCTGGCACTTTTTCTGTAGTGTTTGCAGTTCAGCATTTTTATGAAGTCCCCACATTAGTTGCCTGTGCATAGTAATATAGTACTGATTCTATAAAATTATTTCTCACCACTGTGAGCCCCCATTTCTTTTCTCTCAATGTACAGTTTGGATGTTGGAAAAGGCCATAGTGTAAAGCACTGCTGTGGTAGCGAGTCTGCCCTGCCGCCTGGCCTATCTCTCTGTACCTGCAGAAAAGATACGTTGAAAGTACCTTATGGGAATTGGCAGGGAGTGTGCCATGCATATCCCCAAGCTTCATCCAGACCACTGTCAGAAAGACAGAAGTTGGAAAGGTGGGCCAGAGCCCAGCCTTCTTGGAGTTAAAATCATTGCAAAAAACAGCCACGTGGGTTCAACAACTACTGGACAGATCCTAAAATGAAAGTCTGAGCATAACACTAATCCTGGAACATGAGGGATCCATAGATGGCACACTCTTTATTTATAACCTGGAGGTGCTGCATTCTGGGGTGTAGGTAACATGTGACCAGTGGCTGGCTGACTGCAGCTTGAGGCTGATCAATACAATCCCAGAGAGTGGTGTAGTCACCCAACCATTTTTTGAGGTAATTAATGTCAAGATTTCCTTTCCTAGGGTTTGTTGGCCTAGGTTAAAGAGTGGCTGCCAGTGGTCTGTTCTGATAGTTTTTTTTTCCTGTGGTCTTGCCCCTTGCCTCCAGCTTTTTAATGGTCCTTTCTGAGAGAGGGCCGAGGAGCAAATCCTTATCCAAGAGTGTATCTAGAAGCTTCCCTATCACACCTGCTGTTATACCTGCATTTAATTGCATGCTGATACTTTAACTGCAGTTTGGGTCAGTCTGTGTACTGTTCCCTTTAGGACTAATCTCTGAAATCTTATCTCTTATCTACATAAGTATTTACTGCAGTTGTTAATGATGTAGTGAGTGGCATACAAGCTAAGGCTGCTTTAAGTCAGTAATTGCTGCAGCTGTTTACTAGCTTTTGTATTTATTACAGTCGTATCATTGGCCTCTAAAATAGTGCATTCTTTTAATTGTTTATAGATAAACTTTAAAAACATTAAGTAGTGAAAGGTGTGTGGCAGCTGGTGAAGTCTTACGGTTTGAGGGGGTGAGAATATTTGGCTTGAGAAATTATCATATCAGACTTCCATTCTGAAATGATGTAGCAAGGGGATGGAAAAAGTGTGTAGGCAGTGTATGAAGAGCCCCGGGATTCATGAAGCTCGGCGCAAGGCCGGCGTAAGGCCTGCGCCGGCGGTGCATGGAATATCCGGCGCAGTAGCGCCATATACATATTAATGAGAGTGCACCGGAATCACAGACACGTGCGTAGTGTACGTGAGCGAGCCCAGGTAGGATGCGTCTGGAGAGGGGGGGTC